>NC_044031.1:249531330-249849488 GCF_901765095.1 Microcaecilia unicolor | reverse complement strand
ACATTTTCCAAAACAAGAAATGGTTGCACCGTTACTGACATTTAAAAAATACATGTTTGAAATTTTAAAAGTACCAGAACAAGCTTGTCCACCAATTTCAAATATTTATTATTTACAACCATATAAAAATTCAAGTATAGGTGGACTACCTGATTCAGAAGGGATTGAACCGATATTTGAGACTTTGAATCTCTCACAAATTATAGAAGGAGAAGATGTGGGTTTGGAATCAGCAACTCTTATTGTTACATTCGTATTACAACCAGATAGGGATTGGATATTAAAACAATTTTTCAGGTATAGAAAAGAAATATTCCTTAATTTCAAAATAAGAATATATCCAGATGTATTCAAAGTAACACAAAAGAGGCGTCAAAGTTTTCTTAAATTGCGCCCCATTGTGTTTCAACTGCGAGGATTATTTTGGTTGAATTTCCCATGTAAATGTGTGGTGAAACTGCACTCAGTGAAATATGTTTTCTTTGACCCATTACATTTGAAAACTTTCTTGGATTCTAAGAAAGTAATCACGCCATCTCTGAACTCAGAAACGGTTATAACGACTACCCCTCAATTGTAATAATATAATCCTGTGAACCTCCCTTCTAAGTCCCCGATTGAGAATTGAAAACACAAATTTTGCTTTGTATTGTGCTTGTTTCTCTCCCAATATAGTGAACTAACATAAGATGATTATGACCTGTTTTCATAATAGATAATTTTTCCTTTCTATATTATAATATTGTGAATATAATCTTATTTCTGTACAAGATTTGTTCTTGGAATTGTTAATAAGAAATATAAATAAAGAATAAAAAAATATATATGTATATGTGTTAAAAAGCAGCGGTCCCAGCACAGACCCCTGGGGAGCCCCACTACCTACCCTTTGAGAATACTTACCATTTAACCATACTTTCTGTTTCTATCGTCTAACCAGTTTTTAATGCACAGTAGGTCACTACCTCCTATCCCATGACTCTCCTATTTCCTCTGGAGTTTTTCATGAGATACTTTGTAAAACACCTTTTCAAAATCCAGATACACTGCCTTTTGAAAATCCCACTATAAACCATAAAATTCTACTGCTTTGTCATTCTCTTATCTGCCATACAGCTCTCTCTCTGTCTCTCATCCACCCAGCTCTCCCTGTTTCTCACCTAACCTACCCTTCCCTTTTCCTGTGAGATAATCATTGGAATGCCTCTGTGTTTCACCTCATATTCTGATATTTGTCAACATTTGCTTATTTCTGATCTGAAGAAGGGTTACCTTTGAACGCAAATTAAAAGATTTATTAAGTTGAAAAAGGTATCATCTTATTTTCTTTTCTCTATTTTGATTTATTTCTATTTATTACCCTGCATCTTTAAAATTGGTTACAATTAAACCTTTGTTGAAGAGTGTTACTGTGGATTCTGGAGTTCTCGGAAATTATAGACCAATTTTAGTGTTGCTTATGGTAGGGAAGGTGATTGAGAAGTTTGTTTTGGAGTGGTTGGTGGATTATGTTGATAGGATGCAGGTATTAGATCCTTTTCAATATTGTTTCCGGAGAGCTCACAGTGTGGAGTCATTACTGATTTCAACACTAGTTGAGATGAGAAGGGGAATGAATGACATTGCTTTGTGATGCTCAATGTCTCCTCAGCGTTTGATACCATTGATATTGAATTGCTTTTGTTTAGACTGCATCAAATGGACTTTTGGGGAGTTATGAATGGAAGATCTATGCAAATGAGGATTAATGGTGTAGTACCTTCAGACTATCTGTATGAATAGGGGTCCCACAAAGGTTAGCGCTATCTGCTCTCCTTTTTAATATTTATATGTCTTCTTTGGGGAAAGCTTTGTAGAGATTGCAGGTGAGTTACAGAATGTATGCTGATGATATTCAGTTTTTCTTCCCGATAGCAGAATCAGGTAAGGATTTTTGTTGAAGTTGGAGATATGGTTGGAGAAGGTGGGTGAATAAGTAACGGAAAAATAAGCTTGCCTTAAATTTGTTGAAAAGAGAGATTATGTTGGTGGTGGGACGTTAGATAGATCCTTCTGTACCTATTGTCTTCTTTTCCCTCCCTGTGAAGAAACAGATGAAGATCGATTATCAATGCAGGATAAGATAGGGAAAGTACTGAGATCTTCTTTTTTTCAGCTTTGTATGATAAGTAAGCTGAAACCGATGCTCTGTACCTATAATTTTACAATGGTTGTTTGATCCTTATGAAGATTGATTATGGCAATGTATTTTATTTGGGTATTGCAAAATCATGTTGCAGAGCTTTATAGGTGATTCAAAATTTAGATGCTAGGTTGATAGTGAGAAGAACATATGACACCAATGCTGAAGCAGCTCTATTGGTTGGCAGTGATCTATAGAGTCAAGTATAAGGTTTTGACTCTTATTTATCATAAACCTTGGAGCTGGGACCCGTTCTGCCAGGCATGTCCCCACATCCCCCCCCCCCCCCCCCCCCCGTACGCTTTCACTCAATAACTCTCTGCACACAATTGTGGAATAACCATAGGCCGCAGCTTGATTTATTAACATTTAAACTTCCAATTAACATCCGTATAGGATAACCCCCACCCCCGAGCTACAGTTGTCATAACAAAAGCACCCACAATTGCCCCCTCCGCCGCTCGCCATGATAGCAAAGCAGCAACTTCCACTTCCGGCTGTCACCGCAACTCTTCACCCTTTCGACTCCGCCTTCACAGCAAGAGGCCTGGCCCGTGTGGACCTCCACACATTATTCCGGGTCACCTGACCCATCTTAATGACCTGGCTCAGCCCCCCCATGAGCCATTGCTTCTGTAGCTCGGGTTTTTTGCTGCTGTGACAAACTCCGATGCCACTCCTGAAAAACAACATCTACAACACCACACAGATAAGCCTCCTCACATTCAGTACATGAGAGGGTGGGAGGGAGGGAAAACTGCCTCCGAGGATCAGACAACGCCCTGAGCCTCGGAGGAAGCAGAGCCCCTCTTCCCTTCCCACAGCCCCGCCCCCCAACAACCTATCCTCCAATCAGCTGCCTGTGTTGCTTCTGTGCTGTCAGCTTCTGTTGATCTGACCAATCCCAGCTGCCCACGTGCTCACCAGCCGAACACGACCCCCCACCCCCCCCATAACCACATGCTCTTCACCCCATTGCCCTCAGAGCCTTCTCAAACGGGCCCAGCCCTCGTTTAACTGGGCCCGTCGAGACACGCTCTCGGGCCTTTCATAAACCTTGGAGCTGGGACCCGTTCTACCAGGCATGTCCCCACATCCCCCCCCCCCCCCCCGTACGCTTTCACTCAATAACTCTCTGCACACAATTGTGGAATAACCATAGGCCGCAGCTTGATTTATTAACATTTAAACTTCCAATTAACATCCGTATAGGATAACCCCCACCCCCGAGCTACAGTTGTCATAACAAAAGCACCCACAATTGCCCCCTCCGCCGCTCGCCATGATAGCAAAGCAGCAACTTCCACTTCCGGCTGTCACCGCAACTCTTCACCCTTTCGACTCCGCCTTCACAGCAAGAGGCCTGGCCCGTGTGGACCTCCACACATTATTCCGGGTCACCTGACCCATCTTAATGACCTGGCTCAGCCCCCCCATGAGCCATTGCTTCTGTAGCTCGGGTTTTTTGCCACAGGGGGGGAGGGGTCCGTGCACCTGCAAAGGCCCCCTCCCACCCCCCCCCCCCCCAAAGCAAGCTGCGGCCTACTGAGACCCTGCAATACCATGCTGCTCCAAGAATACCTGCACATCATTTTAGAATAGATCCAGACCCCCATCAGACAGGTGTACCCTGTCCCGTGCAAAAGCCCCGCTCATTGAGCAGCCACCCAGTTGTGTTGAAGTTGGAAACCTCCCATCGTTCTTACCCATACTGTGACCTGCCGATTGACCTTGCGCAACCCCTGTGCCCCTTGCGCGCCAGTAGGCGGGCAGGTCTGGGTATAATATCCGACCACCAATTTTGTACCAGGAAACCAGGCCAATACCAATCGTGAGTCTCCCCCTTTTTAGTGTCACTGAGTCTCTTACCCGTCCAACCATCCACCTCGTTCCCCCACCCCGAACCAGTAACCCCTGAAGGTGTCGCGGTCTGTTGCGCAGCCGATACAACAGTGGCCCTCGTTGACTCCTCAGCATGCCCCACTCTCCTAGCCAGGCTATCTAGGCCCCGCGCCGCGCCAATCCCCGGTGAATCCCCCCAGGATGTCTCGCTGCTCTGCTACCAGCCCAATGAATGAAGGCGTGTCCAACCATCCAGACTGAGTAGATCGAACCAACAGCATCTCAAAGGGGAAGGGGCAACCACACACGGGGAAAGCGAGCACCCATACCGGCAGCCCCTTCAATAAACTAAACCGCCGGCATATCAGGCCACCGGCTACAGCATAGTAATAACCACGACAGAGCACACCCCACCATTATGTACCGGCCCTGTACTAGGCTCCCTCAGGAGGGCCTAATATACCCATGGTACGCCCCGGAAGACCACCTGCTGGCGCCATTCGCATGTACTAATAAGGAAAGAGGGCCATGTGGGCGGACCCCCCAGGTAGGCCTCCAACAAGGACACTGGGTATGAGATCCTGCCCGGAACTCCGTTTTTTGTGCGCAAGATCTTACTGCGCCATACTCCAGTCTGGATACCAACAGTCTCCCGTAACAACCCAGATAACACAGCAACCGACCTGCAGCTCGCTACAAGGTCGCCTGCCCAAAAGGTCCCATAAGATGCCAATGCGGAGGCCACTCGGAAGAGGTGTATCTCGAATGTTGGATAAGTCGCGCACTCAACAGCCTGCAAAAAGCACACCCAAAGTCGTGAGTAATCCGCCAGCGCGCGTCCAGCACCAAGGAAGATGAGCGGCTCTGACCATTCAAGGCACTGCTCACCTGAAAACTAAAGCTCTGCAAGCCTCACCCACACACGTTGCTGGAAAAGGAGAACCCAGCCAGATGATGCGCGGCTGCATTTCGAGAAATACCCCATGCCTGTGTGAGAACAATGTAGGCTGCTAACAGCTCACCTGATGCCCGACTCGCTGTCCAGCCTTAGTCCCGAAACTAACTACTCACTCTGTCCTATCCACAGGTATACGCTGACCGTGTGGCAGGTGCAATCGAGATTCTCGGCCGCTCTCACACCTCAGGCCTCCTAGCCGCCAAAATGCCCTGGCATTGGCTGCCCTTCCGCCTCTGCCGCCTGTGCCAAAGCCCGGAAAGTCTGAAATTGAAACGAGAAAGTGCATCATCCATACGATTGGACATTCCCCGGCATGTGCCTAGCCCGTACGTGCACATTTAGTTGCACACAGCGCAGGACCAATTCCCTGATCACGGAGCTCACCAGCAAGCACGTGCAACCTCCTTATTCACCACCTCTACCACCCCCTGATTGTCGCACCACACCAGGATGCTTGTACTTTGCCACTTCCCTGGCTGCCACTTGCATGCCCCTACAAACGGGAACAGCTCCCTGAAGGTAATGGTCTTTGTAACTCCCGCCGCTATCCAGCTGTCCGGCCACGGTTCAGTGCACCATGCGCCCTCACAGTACACCCCAAACCCAAGCCTTCTGCTGCATCCGTACAGAAGTCGAGATCCGCATTAGACACCACCGTGCTCTGCCACGCTAATGTACCTTTACACGCACACAAAACTCCAACCACATCGCAACGAACTCCCGCTGACAAGCACACATGATGAAAAGGCTCCGTGACCCCTGATGTCGCAAATGCCAGCCGCCAAGACAAGGCCCGACCCGTCGGGATGACGTGACATGCCAAATTAAGGCTCCGCACCCGGGACTGAAATGGTACACAATGTAGCCTTACGGGCCTGTAACACTGCCAGAATCTGCCCTTCTGACTGAATCACCTTCTCACGCAGCAAATGGGTAAACTGTCCGTATTATGTCAATTTCAGTGCCGAGGTCTGTGAGGACCGCGGCTGGGCCCTCCATTTTGTCGGTAGCCCAGGGGATGCCAAAGTCCTCCGCAACCGCCCTAAAGACTCTCAGCATATGCCCACGGTCCCCGACCTCAACTGCCCCAATAGAGAGAAATTGTCTAAATAGCGCACTATACTTTCGAGCCTGGACCCCTGCCCATCACCCAGTGTACGTATGAGCTGACTGTTCCCCGTACGTACAGGTGACTGAACCACCCATCGGCATTCCAGCCCCCGTAAAAAATACCCTTCAAAGTGGAAGCCCAGCAACAGAAACGCAGAAGGGTGAACAGGTAACAGCCATCTGCGCCCCTACCCCCCGGGCATATCAACCGTACCACACCGTCAAATGACGTGTACTGCACTGAGCAGAAGTCTCTGGGAATGCTCTCATTTACGTACCCTCCCGCTGGGTCCGAGAGGTTGCGCCTGAGCTGGAATTACCCCAGCGCTGTCTTTTAGGTATAACCGCACCAGGAGATATCGCAAAGGACGGAAATGGACCGGCAATCCTGCCGAACGCAATCCCCTCCGTCAACTTATTCCTCACCACCTTCCGCAGCCACTTGGTGGACCCAAGTTCTGCCCCCAATTACTGCCCAGCTGACCTTGAAACGGAATGACAACCCCCTCCATGAGATCCCACCCTAATGCCTCTGCAGCGTCCCTGACCGGATATCGATGGAGCCATGGCAGCATCGCATCGACCCTCACCGGTATAAGGGCACGGCTAATCAATTATGGCTTCGCTGCGGACGGTCCCCCCGGTCCCTTCCTGACATTCTGCCGCTACATGCCTCTGGCCGCAGGCAGAACGGATGCGTCGCAACTTGCAGTCCATAAATGGACAGGAAGCTCTACTGAACCACCAATAGACCTCGGAGTATGGCCCAGATCCGGCTCCCGGGACACCGCCCCCCCCCTCCGCACTCATGGCCCGAAGGACCGACCCAGAGCCGCCTGGGCCAATCCCCATTTACCCATCCCCCAACCTCTACCAGTGCTGCCCTGGGAGCCATGTGAACCACCATAAATTGATCCTGTGTCGGCAACGCCCCCATTCACTGTCATGCGCAGACAAGACCGAACCGAATTACCACCGGTTTGGCGCTCTCCCGCTCCCTCGTACCCTCTGCCTATGTCTTCTCCTTCGCAACCTTCCGGCGCCCCCCAGCCTCCCGCTACTAACATATAGCTATGCACTTTCTCCGCCTGATCTTCCTACGTAACGAGCGCAGGACCCACTCCCAGACAGGGCTACCCTGGCAGGCGGGCCCCTCGTCCTCTCTCCAGCACCCTTTGCCAATTCTGCCGCCCTGGAGACGCCCACTGACCGAGAAGAGGAGGATGCGGAAGAGGAATAAGAGGAAGCCCTAATCCGCTTCCCCCCTGCCCCTCCCCTTTTCGTCACCCACTCCCCCCTGTGCTCGCTTAGAGGACGACCCATTACCCGATCCAGAAGCTCCAGCACCTGCCATGGACGATCCCGAGACTGCAGCAGGGCTGTGTCCTGACGCCCAGTCCAGCTGCTCCGCCGTGTCCTGGATGAACGGGGTCCTCTCCTGCCCTGTCTCTGTCTCACCACTGGTTCCTCCTGCTGCACTGTAGAAGGGCGTTCCGCCGTCCCCTGCTCGATCTGGCTGGACCCACCAGTCGCTGGCTCCACTTCCTCCGTTGCACTCTGCACCTGTAATGACAAAAGGAAGCGGCAGCAAAACCAGCCCCCTCGGACTCCCACACTTGCCCCAGCCCCCCCCCCCCCCAGGACGCTTCCGGCAAGACCCCATGGAACCCCGGAAATGCCCAATGAATATCCGCCCTCGGAGGTATCCCAGCCCATGTGACCACCTGGGGAAGAGCCATGGCCGCTGCCCATAGGGGCATAGCGCAGGGAGACCCAAAACCCATGGGTATGGACCCCAGCCTGTCGAAGAGTCGCCTATGTTTGTAAGAAACCCTCCCCCATAGCTCCTCGATACAGGACCAGAAGGCTATGCGTGCCCACCAACCGCCGCTGCTCTCTCCACCCGCCGTCTACCCGCAGGCAGCAGACCCCCCTCCATAGGCACTCTGCCCAGGCCATGTGTGCTCCCCTTAAAACCCCAGCCGTTGCCACCTCTGCCATGCAAGCAGCAGGGAGGGGGTAGGAATCCCTCACTGATTCCCTGCACCAGCCCCCCTACTCTGACCCTTTCTCACTCACCGCCAGCTCCAGCCTGTTAGGAAGTCGATGCCTACCACTGGCAACTCCCCTGCCCCCTTTTTCTGTGACCCCCGACTGAGCTCCTTAGATCTGCTTTCCCCCCCCCCCCCCCCCCCCGGTACTCCATGTGCTGGGCTGCCTGGAGTCACTGGCGCAAATGAGCTCCACACCTTGATTTCCTCTGCCTGCTCCCAACACCATGGTGCAGGTCTCCCAGTTCCTTCCTGCCTGCTGGGAACTTTGTCCTTTTGACCTCCTGAAGTTGGACTCGATCCAACAAAGTTTCTAACCTCTCTGTGAAGGCAGGAACCTTTCCTCCAAGCCACTGCAGCTGTTAGTCTGTAAGTTTTCTATCTCTTAAAGCCTCAATCATTCTTGAAAAGCTGCACAGCTCCTTTGCAAAACTGCCTCCGAGGATCAGACAACGCCCTGAGCCTCGGAGGAAGCAGAGCCCCTCTTCCCTTTCCACAGCCCCGCCCCCCAACAACCTATCCTCCAATCAGCTGCCTGAATTGCTTCTGTGCTGTCAGCTTCTGTTGATCTGACCAATCCCAGCTGCCCACGTGCTCACCAGCCGAACACGACCCCCCACCCCCCCCATAACCACATGCTCTTCACCCCATTGCCCTCAGAGCCTTCTCAAACGGGCCCAGCCCTCGTTTAACTGGGCCCGTCGAGACACGCTCTCGGGCCTTTCAGACTGTTTTATCAATCTATTCATTTGCATTTGTTGCAGGCTTTGACAGTGTATTGCCTCATGTGTCATTTGAGGTCGGGAAATGCAAAGCAGCTCTCGCAATGTGACTTATGCAGAGACTAGGGTGGCTGCTGCCTTTTCTGTGGCTGGTCTGCTCATGAATTAAGCTACAAGGATATTTACGTTTGTGTGCAAATATTTTGTGGTTGAAGACACATTTCTTTTTACAAGCTTTTTCTGAAATATGTAACTCTCCTAAACCACTTGTGACAGTTAAGAGTAGTATGTTGTATTCAGCAGATGGGAATGTGTTTTGTTTATTTTATTTAGTGTATGTTACTGCTTTTATGTATATTTTTAGTGTAATCTGCCTAGTTATAAGTGGGCTATAAGTTTTATAAATAAATAAAGCTAAGAATTCCTATTTCCTGGGCCATTCTAGATAAATCAAGAAATATACATATAGGCAATCTAAGAAACAGGTCATTAATATAATGAAGTAAAAGTCTTAGTATCACAATGGCTCAAGCATGAATGTGACCAGGAAAGTTGTTCTTCCCTTAAATGGCTCTGTAGAACTCTCAAGAAATTGTTATATTTAAAGAGTCCTGTTGAATCCTTCCTTGGCCACCTGCTACCTCTGGAAGTTAAAGACAAGTATATAGCATGTGAAATAGATGGTAAATTATCCACTCATTTACCCAAGACTTCTCTAAAGTACTACTACTACTACTTAACATTTATAAAGCGCTACCAGGGTTACGCAGCGCTGTATGTCTGTAGCAATTCTACTGATGTGACCGGGAGAGGGGGATGTGGGACAATTAAAAAACCTCAAGTTATTTTTTCTACTTTGACTTTCCAAATACTCCATTCTCCTTTGAAGAGGTCTCTTTTTAAACCTGCACTGCATTAAAATTCTGTAATTTAGGCATCTAAATTTCTATCAGTTCAATCCTGGCAACCTCTTGACCCTGGGCCTGGGACTGACCAGACAACTGTGAGGCAAAATCATCCATGCTGAGAGGAAATTGTGAAGAAGGGACTTATCCAAGGAATAAAGTACCTTCCATAAAGTATCTCCCAATCTCTACAGTAAACCAGAGCTCAGCCAGAGACAAAAACCTAACTCTTCCTGCACGCCAAGCTCATCCTCCCACAATGAGGAGGACGCTACCAACAGTGCCTCCTGTTCAGGCGAACCACTTCCACTGCCACTTGGGCTAGGATTTTTCTAGCACTGTTGGACAAATCACTTTCAGGCTATGGGGGCACAGGTCAAATGTTCGGGCTAACTAACATCTCATCCAAGTTATGCCTGTGAAGTCTCCAGAGCCGCCCATAGCCATACCTACCTCCACACGTGACTGAATGCCATAAGACTCTAGAGCCATTTGCACAAGTTAGAAGGTTCCCTGGATGTAGGGGGATAAACAAATCAGAGTACAAGCCAGAGCTCAGTACATCGCCACCTTTCTAGATGCCATCTTGCCCTGCCCCCACCCCCCAAGAAAAGCAAATTTACTGGACAGACAGATCAAATTTCAGGTTTGATTTATAATATAAACAGCTGCATAAACAATGTATTTGCTACATAAAAAACTGGAGAACTTCAAAAAAAATCTTTTTATTTATAGAGTTTGCAATGTAACAATCTTGAATTCAGAAAAGGTTTCTATTACAGCAAATCAAACGGCCCATAATGCACTTCCATAGCCAGAGGTTTACCAAAATAAGGGGCCCTTTTACTAAAGCTTAACGCACGCTAAATGCTAAGAAGCCCAAAGGTATAAAACGAGGAGCTTAATATTTTTGGTGCGTGATAATTGTATTAGTGCGTGCACTAAGCTTTAGTAAAAGAGCCGTTTAGTGAGGTACACAAGACCTTAAAGCAGGGGTCCTCAAACCCAGTCCTCGAAGTCCATAGCCTAGCCAGGTTTTCAGGATTTCCACAAGAATATGTATGAGATCTATTTGCATTCCATTGTATGAAAATAGAATTCATACGCATTCGTTGTGGAAATCCTGAAATCCAGGCCAGGTTGTGTACCTCAAGGATTGGATTTGAGCACTCCTGCTTTAAAGTAAAGAGTGAGAATAGAGCCATTGGAATATATTGGGGGGGGGGGGGGTTCTAGCATCTGGAAGGTTCGGTAGCACAGGCATTTTCAGCTGAAACCCGATTTCAGGTCAGTTTTGGTGCCGAAACTGTGCCGAAATTCGGTTGGCCTCTATAATAAGTGTCACTCTAGTTATTACAGTAGTCTATGAACCCTCCAGAAACATTGAGAAGTCCAGACTATCAGATAAATCTTTCCCTCTTTCATGAACTTGTCTCGTGGTTCAGTATAGAATACCCTAGTCAGGGAAGGCATAGACTTTTTGGGAATCTGCAGAATCTCTCCAAAATGGTTTTTAACCATATCTACTGGTGTCAGTATTGAGCCCTTCCAATTATGTTTTTTTTTTTTAATGACTTGCAGTAATTTCAGAGTACCAATAGTGAAGTTTCCAGCAATTGAACAGATGGGTTTGGTGGTAGAAATTTGCACAATTTACAAATCAGGGTGTTTGAATCATGAGTCCTGCCTGCCTATGGGCGATAGATGTGTCTTGTAATAGTTACTTGATTATAATGGCATGTAGCCCTTTTTCTTTCATATCAAGAATCTTGTTTCTTGATATTAAACTTTAAGTGCATAGAGTGGAGGAGAGGCCTAGTGGTTAGAGCAGCGGTCTTGCAATCTAGAGGTGGCCGGTTCAAATCCCGCTGCTGCCCCTTGTGATCTTAGGCAAGCCACTTAACCCTCCATTGCCTCAGGTACAAACTTAGATTGTTAGCTCTCCTGGGACAGAGAAATATCCAGTGTACCTGAATGTAACTCACCTTGAGCTACTACTGAAAAAGGTGTGAGCAAAATCTAAATAAATAAACAAACAAAAAGCATTAGGGTTGCATGTCCTCTGATGCTTTTGAAATTTTGAAATTCATTGAGAGCATCTCATGCTTTCATAGTTGCAGTCCTCAGCCTTTGGAAAAATGTTTAGGAAAGTATGCACATACTTTATCTTTGAAAATTACCCCACAGAGTATATTTGCATATATTCATATATGCTGTTTCAGTATGCACAATTTTCCCTGCTTATTTTACACGTATTCACACATATTATTATAAACAACTAGTAAAAAAAGGCCCGTTTCGGTAGGAAATGAAACAGGCGCTAGCAAGGTAATTCCCCAACTCTCTCTCGCTGTCTCGCTCTGTCCCCTGCGAGACCCACACCCCCCTCCCTTCCTCCCTTCCAGTTCAAGGCCTCCTCACGCCCCTCCCACCGAGTTCCAGACTCCACCCTCCCTCCGATTTCAACACCCCCCCCTCCGCGTTACTGACCCCTGGACCCCCCTGCCGCGACCCTCTCGACCCCCCCCTTTCCGGCGAAAACCCTCCCCCGCCTCTGCTGTCGCATACCTGTGCTGACGGGGGACCCCAACCCCCGACAGCCGAAGTCCTCTTCTCGTCTGTGCTGGCATTGTTTGCTTGCTGAATCTGATCAACTTTCTGTGCATGCGTCTGATGTCAGACGCACACACAGAAACTTGATCAGATCATTCTTCAAGCAAAGCCGCGCAGTTGAGAAGCGGACTTCGACTGTCGGGGGTTGGGGTCCCCCGTCAGCACAGGTCCACGGCGGGGGAGGGTTTTTGGCGGAAAGGGGGGGGTCGAGAGTGTCGTGGCAGGGAGGGTCCAGGGGTCAGTAACGCGGAAGGAGGGTGTTGAAATCGGAGGGAGGGTGCAGTGTGGATCTCGGTGGGAGAGGCGTGAGAGGGCCTTGAACAGGGAGGGAGGGAGTGATGTGTGTGTGTGTGGGGGGGTGTAGATGTGCTTCTGGTGGGGGGAGGGGGTGTTTGATGTGCTTGGGGGGGTGATTTGGTGATGCGCCGAGGGGAGGGGTTGTGGTGCCGTGCTTGCAGTTTTTTGTTGCGCCGCTCCCTGCCACTTGCTCCGAAGTGGCAGGGAGCGGCGCACTGACAGCTGATTCCCAGGCGGGGGAGGAGTAGGGAAACACGCGGAGCATGTTTCCCTACTCCTCCCCTTGCCTTTGAATCAGCTGTGAGTGACGTCATCCGGGCTTCGGAGCCTAGCTCAGGAGGCATGGACACAGGCAGTCCCACATTAGAACGTTGATGGTGAGAATTATTATATAGGATATATGTGTAAATACTAACTCTTTCCAGCCATGTCCTGAGGCAATCTTGGCTCAGATTAGACAGTCCCTGTTCCTTGGAGTGTACGTATTCTAGTCAAAATAAACAAAATAAAAAGAAAATTTGGAAAAAGTGGCTTCACCAAAACTGTCTGATGATGCCCACTGCTTTTATCTTTTATATAAACAAAGTCTGCATAAGACATCCTTAACCAAGTTTTGGTTTCTGAAACTAGATAGAACTGAAGCTGTCAGGAAAGGAGGATGTTCTTGCTTCTGCAGAGTTAACATGTTGGGATCAATTTTTAAAGGATTTAGGCTCCAGAGTTAGGCTCCTAAATTGGCCTCCTTAAAAAATTATTAGAGCTAACTGCCTAAATTTTATTCTAAAAATTTCAGTAAACTACTAAATTTAGGAGCTAAAAAAGTAAGGGTAAATATGGGTGGATTTAGGGTAGGGAAATGAAGTTAGTCTAAGTTAAGCTCATAAATCTAAGCAAATTTAGAAGCATGGGGAGCAATTCTATACATGGCACCTCCAGTTAGGCGTCCCAGAAACAAGCGGGGAGCACCTTTTCTATAACAGCATTAGGATGCCAAAATTGTGCTATAGCAGCAGTTCTCAGCTGCAGTGTCGCAGCACACTAGTGTGTTGCATGCTGCAAGGACCTGGGAGATGTGTTGTGGGTTTGGTGCAGTGGCGAATGAGGGGCTTTTCTGACATAGAGACAGGGACACAGAGGGGAGATTCTGGACAGGACAGATAGGGACACAGAAGGAAGATGGATGGTGGTCATGGAGAGAGAAGAAATGTCAAATTGACAAGAGACCTTTGAAAGAGAGTTAGGAAAAAATAGAGAAAAGCAGAAAAGAGCAAATGAAAAAATAAAATGCTCAGACATATCTCTCTTACTGATTTGTGGTCCTTTGTTTCATATGGAAATCCTAGGTATAACCATTGACCAGTATCTGTCCTTTGAACCTCAGGTGTCTAAGGTGGTTTCTTGTGTCTTCAATACATTGTAGGGATTGAAGTGATTGTGCCCTTTCTTTTTAAACTCTTGTCTTCTGTACTTTGGTCCAAACATTAGTCCTTTCCAAATCTGATTATTGTAATGCTGTTTACTCAGGTTTGAAGTGCTCCTTAGGAAATTACAATCGGCGCAGAATACCGCTACCTGCCTTGTGTGTGGAGCTCCCCATTATTCTAGGGCAACTCCTCTCCTGGTTAAATTGCATTGGCTTCCAGTAAATTCTAAGATCACCTTTAAGCTTTGCGTATTTGTTTAGCAAATTTTGTATGGCTATGCAGCACCTGATAGACCTGCCTTCAAGAAATGCTTTTCCAATGTCTAGGGAATATCTCATGCTTCACTATCCAAGCTGTAAGAATCTATTCATACTGCAGGTTTTACCTATCAGGCTTCTAAGATGTGGAACTGTTTGCCACATGCATTGAGATATGCTACTGATTATTAGTTTGTAAGTTGCTAAAGGTAATTCTGTTTGATCAATCCCTCACCTGCATTAGTGCTTGTTAGTTCCTGAGCATGTTAGGCATCTTTTTTTTGGTTACTGTACAGGGACAATTTATTTTTAAACTGTCCATTTCTTGTGTATGCTCACATTACTTGCATTGTACCATAGTAATTGTTTCTTGTTAGCCACATTGAACCTGAACTTGTTTGGGATAATGTAGGATATAAATATCTTAAATAAATAAATATTTGTTGAGGGTCAGTCTGTGTTTTGCACTTGTGACCAAGGTGCAGTATCCTGCTAGCATGTAGTTTCTGTATAGAGATCTTGTAGCAGCCTGTTTGTTTTGTTTTCTCACTAGGTGGTGTTTTAGGGCCTGGTGTAATATTTACAGTGTTGTGTTTTCACAGATGAGGTGGCTGCTCTTTGAGTCTTGGGAGTTAATGCTGTTCTGTCTCCAGTGTTGCATTGTGTTTAGACTTCTCAGAATTCCTACTTCTAGTTAGTAGTTGCTTATTCTATATTTGAGGTTCCGGCTCCTTCCGATAATGGAAAAAACAAAGCCGGCTCTGATGAGCATTTTGCCGGCTTCACTTGGTCCCTTTTTTTCAGGACCAAGCTTCAAAAAGGTGCCCCAACTGACCAGATGACCACTGGAGGGAAGCGGGGATCACCTCCCCTTACTTCCCCAGTGGTCACCAACCCCCTCCCACCCCCAAAAAAAATATATATATTTTTTTTGCCAGCCTCTATGCCAGCCTGAAATGTCATACCCAGCTCCCTGACAGCAGTATGAAGGTCCCTGGAGCAGTTTTTAGTGGGTGCAGTGCACTTCAGGCAGGTGGACCCAGGCCCACCCCCCCCCCTACCTGTTACACTTGTGGTGGTAAATGGGAGCCCTCCAAACCCCCCCAAAACCCAATGTACCCACATGTAGGTGCCCCCCTTCATCCCTTAGGGCTATGGTAGCGGTGTAGAGTTGTGGAGAGTGGGTTTTAAGGGGGATTTTGGGGGGCTTAGCACCCAAGGTAAGGGAGCTATGCACCTGGGAGCAATTTTTGAAGTCCACTGCAGTGCCCCCTAGGGTGCCCGGTTGGTGTCCTGGCATGTCAGGGGGACCAGTGCACTACAAATGCCGGCTCCTCCCATGACCCAAAGGGCTTGGATTTGGCCGGGTTTGAGATCGCCGGCATTAGTTTCCATTGTCACTGGAAACCGATGCTGGCCATCTCTAAAGCCGGCACAAATGCTGAGATTTGGCCGGTTCCGACCGTATTATCGAAACGAAAGCTAGTCGGCTATCTTATTTTGATAATACGGTCGGGGGGGGGGGGGGCGCTTTACAGCGCCAGCCATATAGATGGCCGGCGCCGTTCGATTATGCCCCTCCACATATATATATATATATATATGAGAGAGGTCCTGGGAGAAAGGAGGAGGAAAGCATTCAGCCCAGTGCTTTCTGTAAAAGATACTCCTAGCTAAGGGAGGAGGAGAAATCCCACACCCCTATACTCATGCCGAAAGCTTGACGATTGATTGGCTTGGTCAAAGACATGAACTCCATGAGTGGGTATGGATATGATTGTGCTTAAAGAATATGTTTATTGATACTGATAAAATGTTCAGAAGCAGCATGGGCAGACTTCAAAGGAATACCAGTACAGAGGGAGGTTGCTGCTTATCTAGCCTGGAGGCTTGCTTAGGTCTTAAGAACATGACATAAAAATAGCCATACGGCCATACGGCCCAGTATCCTGTTTCCAACCATGGCCAATCCAGGTCACAAGTACCTGGCAGAAACCCAAATAGTAGCAACATTCCATGCTATCAATCCTAGGGTAAGCAGTGGCTTCCCCACATCTGTCTCAATAGCAGATCTGTCTCAAAAGCAGACTATGGACTTTTCTTCCAAGAACTTTAAATCTTTTTTAAACCCAGATACGCTAACCGCTGTTACTAAATCTTCCGGCAACAAGTTCCAGAGCTTAACCATTCGTTGATTTAACAAAATATTTCCTTCTATTTTTATTCGTTGAGTTAAAAAAAATATTTCATTCTATTTGTTTTAAAAGTATTTCCATGTAACTTCATTGAGTGCCCCCTAGTCTTTGTACTTTTTGAAAGAGTAAAAATTGATTCACTTCTACTCATTCTACACCACTCAGGATTTTGAACACCTCAATCATATCTCCCCTCAGCTGTCTCTTTTCCAAGCTGAAGAGCCCTAACCTCTTTGGCCTTTCCTCATCCCTTTTATCATTTTGGTCGCTTTCTTTGAACCTTTTCTAATTCTGCAATATCTTTTTTTTTAATACAGCAACCAGAACTGAACACAATAAAAGGTGAGATCGCACCATTGACTAATACAAAGGCATTATATTATTCTCATTCTTATTTACCATCCCTTTCTTAATAATTCCTAGCATCCTGTTTGGCCACTGCTGCGCACTGGGCAGAAAGTTTCAGCACATTATCTACAATGACACCCAGATCTTTTTCTTGAGTTCTGATCCCCAAGCTGGATCCTAGCATCAGATAACCATGATTTGGATTGTTCTTTCCAATGTGCATCACTTTGCATTTGTCCACATTAAATTTCATCTGCCATTTGGATGCCCAGTTTTCCAATTTCCTAAGGTCTTCCTGCAATTTTTCACAATCTCCATGTGTTTTAACAACCTTGAATAGTTTTGTGTCATCTGCAAATTTAATCACTTCACGTGTCGTTCTGATTTCCAGATCATTTATAAATATGTTAAATAGTACTGGTTCCAGTATAGATCCCTGCGGCACTCCACTATTGATCCTTCTCCATGGAGAGAAATGGCCATTTAACCCTACCCTCTGTTTTCTGTCCAATAACCAATTCTTAATCCACAAGCAAACATCGCCTCCTATCCCATTACTTTTTTTCTCAGGAGTCTCTCATGAGTAACTTTGTCAAACGTTTTTTGAAGCTCTAGGTGTACTACATCAACTGGCTCACCTCTATCGACATGTTTATTCACACCTTCAAAGAAATTAAGCAAATTGGTGAGGCAAGATTTTCTTTGGCTGAGTCCATGCTTACTCTGTCCCATTAAACTATGTTGATTTGTGTTCCATAATTTTATTCTTTATAATAGTTTCCACTGTTTTACCCGACACTGACATCAGGCTTACTGATCTGTAATTTCCCGGATCACCCCGGAACCCTTTTTAAAAATCGGCGTGTTATTGGCCTCCCTTCAATCTTCAGGTACTACAGACAATTTTAACGACAGGTTAGAAGAGATTACTAACAGCAGACCAGCAATTTCATGTTTGAGTTCTTTCAGTTTCCTTGGATACAAGTTGTCCAGTCCAGGTGGTTTATTGCTCTTTAATTTGTCAATTTGGCTCATTATGTCTTTTAGGTTCACCGAGATTTCTTTTAGTTCCTCCACATCATCAACCATGAAAACCATTTCTGGTAAAGGTAGATCTCTCAACAGTCAGGAGTGAGGAAGCAAAAAAAAAATGGAGGAAACCAAAGCTCATTCAATGAATTAGGTCTTTATTGCCTCAGAAATAATGTAAACCAATTGTCGAAAGGCTTGACATGGCCGTGTTTCTGCATACATGCCTTCATCAGGAGCCTTATCTAACATGAAAATAAATAAATGCATATTAATAAATGCATTTCACCAATGAATAAAACAAAAACAAATAAATATAAGAATGCAATAAACATATCTTTGAAAAATCAAACTTTATAATATAAACAGTTGATACTTAAAAAAGTAAAAATCTAAACTGCAAACATGTACATTTAATATTAAAAATTAAAAATAGAAATAATAATAAAAATTTCAAATAATGCATGTAAGAAGAAAAACATAGCCCCAGGGTGGTGGTGTGCGGGGGCTGAGCTCCTAGGAGCAAGGTTGCAGATGCTGGAAGCAATGTTGTGTTTTGGGACCGTTAAAACTGCTGAGAAGTGAGGATTGTTCTAGCAGATATATTTGTGTTGGGACTTGCATACCTCAGGGGTCATTAGTCTGAGACCCTTATTACAAGTTTGGCCATTGGAACTTCAAGAGAAGAAGATTTTTTCTAAAAGCAAGTATCAAAGCCTGGACTGGATTACTATAGGGAAGTTCTTGTGGTATAACCTCAGTTTTCTGAAGCTGTTAAAACACTGGAGCAGGATCATAACCCTAATAAAACTGGCTTATGGAAAATAAATGCTTTGAGTGTGTTTAAGGCTGGGACTGTTGTGGCTGAGAGTAAATCCTGGAGTGAAGTGGTCGCTAGACCGAATTGGACTCTGGGCAAAAAACATATCTCCTGGAAAAACACTTTCAGGAATTCAAGTGTCTGGCCCTACAGATTATGCAAATATAAACCACCATCAAAAAGCACTGTTTTGGGGGCCTTGGAAAGGTCAGAAAGGCTTCCTGAACTGGATATAGAGAGATGTTTTCCCTCCTGGCCAGCCACACAGACTGGAGCTGTTTTCATTATGGAACTTCTTCAGCAAGCATTAGTGGAACATTTCACCAGAATGGTCCAGATAAATCTCTCTTATCTCTCTCTCTGCATTCCTTTATGTAAACTTTATCAGATAGGCTGCTCTTATCTGTTTCCATTTGCTCTGTTGAAAACTGCTGACTGAAATTTCCACCTTGCTATATGGATTAAACTTCTTGAATTGGTAGGTCATGCTTTATGTATCTTACATTGTTTACTGTTCATGTTTTCATTTTGTACCACCTACAACTGTGGATAGTACCTTGACTAAAGGGCAGAGAGTAGGGTCATAACTGTTGGATCTTTTGTCCTAGTCCAATATGCAGCTTGCTGGAAGTGAAGACTAGAACTTTTTCTTTTGGGGGGGGGGGGGGGGGGGGGAGATTGGCCTGGCTGATTCTTCCTGCTCCTGTGGGCTTCCAGTTTAATCAGACCCGACCTCCATTGGATTACGCACTGCCCTTTGTTCATAGCTACCTATGGTCAGAACTGTACCGAGCTATAGTTAAGCCCTATGGAACTCGTCCACTGGTGCCCCCCTCCCCCCAGCCTGCCTGGTTCGCTATGCCAGTGAGAGGACACAGTGGGCTGGTGATTGTTTTTCTGCCTCTCCATATTAGCTCCCTGTGCAGCTGCACCACTCGCATAGTCTTTGGTATGGTGCTGCCTAGCATTTTCCCTCTGGTTTATTTAGTTAAAATATTTATAGACCACAACTATCCACATTTCTAGGCAGTATAAAAGGAAACCGTTCACAGTAAACATCAAGGTACAACTCTCAATGGTCAAACACCTGGCTAAAAAATAGCTTTGTGAGCTGTTTTCTAAAGGTACAGTAGTTTTCTAATGTTCTGATTCTATTTGGCAATTTGTTCCATTCAAAAGGCTTACCTAGGGAGAAAGAGTTATTACATGTCTCTGCCAGTCGACTTGATGTAGCACTGGGTAATTGCAGAAGTTTAGCATTTTCAGAATCTAGGGTTCTGTTAGATAAATATGACTTCATCTGTCCCAGCCATTTCAGCTACAGTCCTTAGCCATGGGCACGAACTTTGGACCCAAAATCTGGCCAGTCAGTGTCACCGCTGAGTCGTGGCTGATACTGTCTCCACCAAGGAGCAGAGACGAGCCTGTGAATTGAACCCTGATTCTCTCCAGGACAACACAGGATTACCACTGAGCCACTAGGAATGGCCTAGTGGTTAGGGTGGTGAACTTTGGTCCTGGGGAACTGAGGAACTGAGTTCAATTCCCACTTCAGGCACAGGCAGCTCCTTGTGACTCCTGGGCAAGTCACTTAACCCTCCATTGCCCCATGTAAGCCGCACTGAGCCTGCCATGGGTGGGAAAGCACGGGGTACAAATGTAACAAAAAAAAAAACTCAGAACTTTTCAGTGCTGTAAGAGAGACTCCTACCAAAGTAAGTTTGACAGTTACACATGGTTTAGCATGCAGCAACGAGTTTTGCATTATTTTGATAGTTACTGTGTGTAAAACCACACATTAAGGGGCCCTTTTACTAAGCCGTGTAGGCGCGTACCCGCATCCTATGCACGTCAGTTTTGAACTACCACCCAGCTACTGCGTGACCTGGGTGTGAATTTCATTTTCTACACACACCTACTACGCGCCCTGGAGATTTCTGGCGCGCGGCACTAATTAGGCGGTAATCAGCATTGTAAGTGCGCTGATGATTACTGCCCAGTTAACGCGTGAGACCTTACTGCTAAGTCAGTGGGTGACGGTAAGATCTCAGGCCCAAAAGGGATGTGTGCCAATTTTCATTTTGCTGCACGTCCATTTTCGTCCAAAAATAAAAAAGGGCCTTTTTTGCAGATGCACTGAAAAATGGACCTGCTCTCGTCCAATACATGCGTCTACACCAGCACAGGCCATTTTTCAGCGCACGTTTGTAAAAGGACCCGTAAGAGCATTTGGTATTAGGGGCAGTAGTTAGGTGGGGAATGGGTAGAGAATGGGCACTGTAGTGTGAGGCATATACCATGCCCTAAGCATGATTATTTTTTTTTAATGTATATGCCATAGATCAATAATTTCTATATGGCATACAATATAACATAAGACATATTTATCATGTTAAACATAGGACAACATAATATCACATAGTAACAAACAGTACAAATCAGAAAAAATAATATTAATATTCCTTAAGATCCATCTAAGCCAAAAAAAAAACAGCCTTTAAGCATTTTCAAAATCGTATAATATTCCTCTTCCACATGTAAAATCAAAGACCAGATATTCCTAAAAGCAGGCACATCATATGACAAGGCATGTAACCACATTTCTGGTTTGCACAAGATTTTTACCATGGGTACATCTGGAAAGTTCTGCTTCTCTATCCACAGTGCCCTTGCAGATGATAGTTTTATCACTGTAAAAATATAACCTGGAGGAAGACAATGTAGAGCTTTAAAAACCAAGGTGAGAACCTTGAATATGATCCTATATTCAATTGGTAACCAAGATACCTTTCTTAAATGTATATAAATGTAAGGTCATGTTGAGTCTAGGCAGGAGAAGGGCATTTTGGGGAAGATTTAGGGAGGAGCTGAGAGTTATGTGAGTATAGGTGTAATATTCAGTGCCAGTTCCTACATAGCTAAGTGCCCTGATAGGACCGCACAAAAACCTAAGATTGTGAGCCTACTAGGGACAGGGAAAATACTTATTGTACCTGTACGTAATATGTAAAACGCTTTGGTTGTACCACAGAAAGGTGGTATATCAAGAACCTCATAACCATAAACAAAATATAAACATCTCTTTGCATTCCATTAGTAGTAATAACTGCAGAATTTTGAAAAAGTTGGAATACCTTTAGAAATTGTTGAAGGATACCCAGAATTTGAAGATGACGCCTTAGAGAGAAGACATGTTTAGCCTCTCCTCTTGTACTGCCTCCAATATGCCTAAGAAGTGCCACAGGGGGGGTTTTCCCACAGCTTCAGTGGCTTCTACCTTGGCACCCCGACTTATTCAGATTACACTCGAGGATTTTGCGGCGTTGACACCGGGGATCCGCTGTGAGTTTGGGAGGCAGGAGCGTTTGCCTCCCTCGTCCTAGATAGCAGTGTTTCACTGTTCCCCGATTTACAAATTCTGCCAATGGATCCAGCTGGTCTGAGGGAAAGGGCCACCAAGGGAACCCCGTTTAGCCCAGAGGCAGTGCTTTCATCGATCTGCCGACCATCAACTGAGGCTCCTGTGGGAACCAAGAAGGGGTAGAATCTCTCCCTGTTGTGTCTGAAGCCAGGACCAGTTCAGTAGCGTCGTTCTCACCGGTAAGACCTGCTGTGTTTACATGAGAGGAGATTTGAAACATTATTGTGGCACTAGGGCAGTCTCTCACAGCTCAACAGTCTTCTGACCATGCTAAGTTGTCTGCCTTGGAGCAGAGGGTAGATTCACAAGAATCACAGCTATCTGTGGTACAGAACACTGTTCAAACCTTAGTTACCAAGTCTAAATCTGTGTCTGTTCTTACAATCTCCCAAGTCAAAGGTATGACAACCATGGACTTATAATTGGAAAATTTGGATAGTGCAGTTCGTAGGAGGAATTTACAGCTGATAAATGAGGAGTTGCATGTTAGAGGTTTTGAAAGTGCCATTGCAAGTCATTACCATCAATATCAAGAATTTTCTACTTGCTGTCGTTTAAGAAAAAAAGAGACGGGAGAAGGGGCTGATGTTCTTTTCCTGATATCACAGGATAGCCTGGATTTAACAGCTTTTCTAGAATCATCCATAGAAGGGGTAGCAATACTGTCTACATTATTGGTCACGATGACTTTGGCCTATGATAGAGACTGGCTGTTGAAATAAAATTTAAAGTATTGTATGTGTACTTTCTGCACTTTGAAAGTCCAAATATTCCCTGATGTTGCTAAAGCTACTCAGAAACAAAGATGACAGGTTTTTTGATACGTCCCGGGGTTTTGGTATTGGGAGGGCTGTTTTTCCTGAAATTTCCTTGCAAATGTATAGTAAAATATCAACTTGTACATATTTTCTTTGATCCGTCTCAGTTAACATTACATTTCTGAGTGATAAGATTGTGGCTACTGATCAGGGCGTGTCCACTAGAGCAGAGGATCCTCAATTGTGATTGGTCTGCTTTTCTTGTTATGAATATAAAACTTGGTCTCTCTAGGGAGTATTCCTCTGAGTGTCACATCTGTGGCCTTGACCCCTCTCAGACTCACCTTTTTTCCTGTGGTCAGCTTCTGAGCTGGCTTCTGGCTGTTCTTTGTGAGTTAGTTCTGTCTCTGTCTTTGTGTGCAGGCTGCATTAGATTGTCTGTGTGCTGTCACCCGTTCCAGATTTCAGCCCAGTCCGGTCCGGATTTTCCAGACTGCCAGACCTGCTTGTTTTGTTTGAACCTGCACAGCACCCTTAGTGTCCTGGTGATTGCTGCAGCTGAAGCTCAGCTGCTGCTAGGCTTATTAGTCATTTGGAACCGCTCTGCCCTTGCCTTTGCATTGTGTCTTAGGCCCTGGTATGTTGGTGCTTTTGCACTTCAGCCTGAGTTTGTTTCCTTGCTCTTGTTCTTGCCTGAAGTCTTGCCTGTTCTAGTTAGTCTATGTGTAGTTTAGGGTATTGCTTGTTTACTGTATTGCTTGTTTCCCAGTCTTGTATCTTGTTTATAGGTCTTTGTCTAGTTCTGGGTTTATCTGTGTTTGTTCCCTGCTTCAGTGGCTGCTTGCAGCTTTCAGTTCAGTCTCCTGTCTAGCTGTGTTTGTTCCCTGTTTCAGTGGCTGCTCGCAGCTTTCAGTCCTGTCCTTTAGCCTATCCTGTCCCTGCCTTGCTGTCCCTGCTTATGCCTTTTTCCTTTGACCCTCAGTCCCTGTGCTGCCTAGCTGTTATCCAGTCCTGCCCTGTCCAGCAAGTCCTGCCGGCCACCTGAAGCCCGGAGCTCAACTCTTGGTGAAAAGTGGCCAAGTGCAGGTGAAGTTTAAGGGTTCCTGCTCTGCTTTAGTCCTGCTTGTTTGCCTCTGCTGCAACTCCAGTCCGGAGTTCCAGTCCTGTTCTGCCTAGTCTCCGGTGTGGGGTGGTTTTGCCTGCCACTGCCACTCCTCGGCAGTGGCCCAATGGCTCACAACCTAGTTTCCAGCTTTGAAAACGTGACACTGAGTTATGTTCTATTTTTTCATTCTTATTGATTATCTCTTGTCTCTCCCTTTTGCGGTGGACTGGTTTGGTTATATGATTGAATTTCTCCTATGTATTATTTTCCTTGAATTTGTATCATTTGATGATCGATTTTCTGTTACAACTATATTTTACTTAGATTGTATCTGACATTTTAATGAAAAGAAATAGGATACCCAAAGTTAAGAATAATCTAATGAGGATAAAAACAGCACCAAAAAACTAAGTAGAGATCATGCTGGGACAAATAAATAATGAAGACAGTTTCCAACAGCTATTTACATGGGTACGTGAACCATTTGAATATGACTTATCCTCACTGCAGGTAAAACTGTGCACAGATGTTTTTTTTTAGTTTTACGTGGCTATTGGACCTATTGTTTAGATTTGACAGCAGTTTATCTTTGCTGCCCTCCACCCCTCCTCCCCTAAAATGCTGCTGTATTAAGTGACCTAATCTATCTAATCTTTAATCTGGCCCTAATTCAGTGATCCTTTTACTAACCTGTGGTAAAAAGTGGCCTTAGCGCGCCTTTATACGGGTCTTTCCTTTGTACCGTAGCCGGAAAATGGCCGATTTTCCCAATTAATGGCCATGCGCTAATGTTCTAAGAATACTTAATCAACAAAAATAGGCTTAATGTGTCCACACCATGAAGACAACAAATACAACACAAAGTGGACCCTTGGTTCACCAAATATATCATTGGTAGGAGGAAAAGGTCTCAGACGTCACCAGATCACTCTGTCCTAATCAACAATCAAGGGTCAGAAAAAGGAGAATCCTGTGGTGGCGGCAGAAGCATGATACAATTTGTAGTAATGTGACTGCTGACCTCTGTCCCTTGAAGAAGCGGCAGTGAAACGGGTGCCTGTCGGAATTCAGTGGATTTCAGATAAATGTCACTGTAATATTTTACTAGCTGCCAATTTGATGCTGTAATGATTGGTTCAATGGTTGCTTTTTTGAATCAGTTTTTATAAAAAACATAGAACATGTGACAAATAGGTGTGTTTATTAGATCATAATAGGGATGGAGGGGTTTTTTGGTTGATGATTAAAATTGTCACCACAGGAATCTCCTTTTTCTGACCCTTGATTGTTGATTAGGACAGAGTGATCTGGTGACATCTGAGACCTTTTCCTCCTACCAACAATATTTTTGGTCAACCAAGGCTCCACTTTGTGTTGCACGCACTAATGTTGCCATTAGCGGATGGTCATTAATAATAATCAGTGCGTGAGCCCTTTCTGCCACCCATTTTGTAGGTGGTAAGGCCATCCTGCCCCCTCCAAGAATTTTTTTTTAGCAAGTGGTTTGTGTGCGTACATTGGGGATTTTCCACAGGACACCTCAGCGTGTCCCATGGTAAGCCCTGTTAAGCTTTTCTTCTGTTGCTCTTGTCCATGGCCTGCTCTTCCTCCAGCCTCACAATTCCACTTCCTTTTTGCCTACAAATTGAGCTCTTATCTACTACTGTGCAATGAAACTGAATTTGCTTTAGTTGAGGCAGTAAAAGTGCTTTGTGTCTGTCCATGTAGTTATAAAATGTTATAGACTGCCTTCCTGGAGAACCATTCAAAGAGGTTTACAAAATAAAAACTATATATTACATAAGTTTGCTAAAACACAGTAAGAACACTAGACAAAAGCATACAACATTATCCAAAACAAACAAGCTGTAAATAGTTAACAGTCTGATTCTGTCTCCGCTGTGGAAGCTCCGGTGGACATAAGTTCCAGAAATGTGTAGCCAGAATGTCTTCCCTAGTGATGGAGGTGTGTCTCTGAAGAATTAAAATGCAAAGCATATTGGCATCTTGCATGGAAGCAAAATGCCATAATTCCATACTGCTGTACAGCCTGAGGGGATGTCTTGTTTTTTTTTTTTTTTTTTTAAAGGAACCAGATGTTCTTAAACTTAATTAGCTATATTCATGGCTCAGGATGTTGTGCTATATAAACATGCTGCTTTGTGTACTGACCCTTTCATGTCTTGTTAAATAATAATAACTGCAGTCTGATAATAATATCTTATAACAGGAACATGGCTGCTCCTTGGGTGGTACCATCTTATAATATTTTATTAGCTCCCTTCATTCACTTGGGATGCGTAATGATATTACCACAGCATCATGGGAATACAGTGCCCTTGCTGTCAATTGATCCTCAGAAGTATTCAATTACTTGACATAGGAAAAAAAAGTATAGAGATAAGGCAAACTGCAGTATTCTACCTTCGTAAAGTTACATTTTACAATATTGTCAGCAGTTATTAGAGCTGTTAATTCACTCATTACTCTTGGTAAAGACAGTGCAGCACATGGGAGATCACAGTGTGTGACTACAGGGTCTAGTCCTGGGTTGGAGAGGGGATGCACAAGTTCCACTGATCTGTAAATTCACAAGGAATAAGTTGACTTAAAGATATATCAGACTGCTTAGGGATGCTTCCTTACTTCCAAGAACCCTAAATAAAAATAGGGCCCCTTTTACCAAGCTGTGGCAAAAGGGGGCCGGAGCTTGTTTCGGCGCATGTTTTACACGCGTGCCGAGGCCCCCTTTTACCGCAGCTGGTAAAAGGGAAGTTTCGCTTTCCGAGAGGAAATGGCTGGGTGGCCAGTAAAGCACATGCTGCGCGGCCATTTCGGGGGGGGGGGCCCTTAGTGCCACTCATCGAGGTTGCGGTAAGGGCTCCCGCATTAACCCGGCGGTAACCGGGCAGCACATGGCACTGCCCGATTACCGCCGGATACACTCCGGCACTACAAAAATAAATTTTTGTAGCGCCGGAAATGATGGCACGCTAGGAGTGGGAAGTACTGCCAGGCTTCTGCGGTAGCCCGGTGGTATTTCCTGTATAGCAAGCAGTAAGCCCGTGTTGGGCTTACCGCTGCTTAGTAAAAGGAGCACTAAGACTTTTAAAATGCAACACTGACAGTGGGCCAACACAATACAGCCATCACAAAAGATTATGGATGGAACCACCAGCCCCACCTCCCACCACCGAGATTGGGTGGCAGAGCTGGTGGTGAGAGGCGGGGCTGGTGGTTGGGAGCATAGGCGCCGACTCCGTGGGTGCTGTGGGTGCTCAAGCACCCCCAATAATTTGCAGTGTCACGTGATATCATCGTGGGAATAAAGTCCCGCTCGCTCCCAAGGCGCTCCCTGCACCGTCCCGACACGACTCCCTGCCCTGCACCACTCACTGTGCTGTCCGCCCTCCTCGCCTTCTACCTCAAGCTCCTTCAAATGTTCCAGAGTCAGGACTGACTCGCCTCGCCGACGCTTTCCCTCTCTGGCTCTGCTCTGTTTCCGGTCCCGCATAGGCGGGGGATGATGCATGCTGCATTGCAAGCCTGCAACAGAGGCAGAGCAGAGCACAGAGGAGCCGCCATCGCCATCGCGGAAGTCTGCCCTGAACTTAGGCAGTGGTGGGCCAGTAAGTCTCGTCGGTCCTCCTGTCCGGTCCCGCGCAGCCGCTCCAGACCAATCCCTGCATGCTCACCACAGCCCACCCTCGACACAGCTTCATTTTTTCAACTTCCGGGCCCAGCAGTTTGTCCCGCCTAGGCGGGAATCGGGGAGAGCTCGGGAGCGCCAAAGGCCCGAAGCGAAGTACCAGTGCACGGGGGCAGGAGCAGAGGCTGTAGCGGTACACAGATGATCTGCAGGGGAGCGCCCAGGTTAAAAAAAAAAAAAAAAAAGAACCTACAAAAACATTTTCTTCCATATCATCAAGCTGATCAATCCATAGACTGGTGGGTTGTGTCCATCTACCAGCAGGTGGAGATAGAGAGCAAACTTTTGCCTCCCTATATGTGGTCATGTGCTGCCGGAAACTCCTCAGTATGTTCTCTATCTCAGCAGGTGGTGGTCACACATCAGCAGCAGCTCTGGCTAGGCCTCCAAGCCTAATTTTTAGGTTTTGTTGAGTGCCTGGGGTTGAGGGCTCTTTTGAGCAAGTGCAAACCTGGTGGTGCCAGGTCCCTCCTTTTCTCCCCCCTCCCGCTGGCTCCGTTAAAAAAAAAAAAAAAAAAATTTGAACGGCCTTAAAGGCGTTTATTTCGACGTTTATTTAAGCGTCTATTGCAGCTACTCACTGAGACACCAGGTCGTTACGACTCGGAGCGGACAGCAGGTAATTTTTACCTTTTTATAGCGGGCGGGGGTTCCCCGATTCTTCTCCTCGTGGCACATGGCGTCGGAGGGCGAGGGCGCAAAGGGTCGCTCCCCGGGTCGCTCGAGCGCTTCTAGAGGGGATGCGGGGGTCTTCAAGCCGGATTCGCCCTTGGTGGGTGACAGTTTCGCGACCGATGCATGTCCCGGTCCTTCCTCCGGCGTGGCGGTTTTTCCCGCCATAAACGCCCATCCCCCGCTCCTCGCCTCCGCCATCTTGGCCGGCCACGCGGCTCGGACGGCTTCTTCTTGGGCCGCCCTTGAGGTTGGAGACATTAATGCCATGAACGCCCTTAATTTGGGCGACGGCACAGAAGCGGCTAAAGTTAAGAGCCGTTCTTCCCGCGCGGCTCCTTCGCGGAGTTTCGCGCCGGACGCCATTTTGGATGCGCAGCATGTCTCTCCCCCGCTGTTGCGAGCGCCGGTTGAGAGAGCGCCTAGGGCTGTTGCCCAGGCTGCGGAAGTGCACAGTCTGGGGGGTTTCTCCCCCGAGTTTGTTTTGCTGCTGCATCGGGCCTTCCTCATGCACAACGCTGCCCCCGCTCCCTCCTCTGGTAAAGAGGTTGAGGTTCCCAGAGGTAAACGCCCTCGGGTTGATTCCCAGGCCTTGGAGGAATTTGTCTCCTCCGATGTAGATGAGGGCAGCGTGTCTGGGGTCTCCCAACGGTCCTTTGCGGATTCCTTGGAGGAGACGGATCCCCGCTCGGATGGAGCGGATGACCCCTCTGCAGCGCGGCTTTTTCACCCGGAGGATTTGCCCAACCTGTTGTTACAGGCCATGGACACTTTGAAGATTTCCTCTCCGGAGGACGTCTCTCCCTCAGCCCCTGTTGGCTCTGCCATTATGCTGGGGACGAAGCGCCCGCCTAGAACCTTCCACGTGCATGATGCCATGCACACCTTAATTTCGGCTCAATGGGATGTCCCAGAAGCGAGCCTTAAAGTGGCTAGGGCTATGTCCCGCCTCTATCCTTTGGCTGTGAGTGAACGTGAGGCCTATCTGTGGCCTACCGTGGATTCTTTAATCACTGCGGTGACTAAGAAAACGGCATTGCCGGTGGAAGGTGGCACGGCCCTAAAGGACGCCCAAGACAGGAGATTGGAGGCGGCCTTAAGGTCGTCCTTTGAGGCGGCTGCTTTAAGTTTGCAGGCCTCAGTTTGCGGCTCCTATGTGGCCAGGGCGTGCCTGACTATGGTGCAGCGGGCTTTCCCCTCGGATCATTCCTTGAGGGATGATTGGCCAGCCCTGGAATCGGGCCTGGCCTATTTGGCAGACTTGCTGTATGATGTCTTGAGAGCCTCAGCTAAAGGCATGGCTCAGACTGTCTCTGCGCGGCGGTGGCTTTGGCTGAAACATTGGTCTGCTGACCACGCCTCAAAATCCCGCCTGGCTAGATTGCCTTTTAAAGGCAAGCTGCTCTTTGGGGTCGAGCTGGACAAAATCGTGACTGATCTCGGCACGTCTAAGGGCAAGAAGTTACCGGAGGTCAGGGCTCGGGCTAGTGCTCGTCCCGGTACCTCCAGAGGACGGTTTCAGGAAGCCCGTCGGTACCGCCCGGGCAGGTCGGGTGCTTCTGCCCCCTCTTCCTTTAAGAGGAAGTTCTCCCCCAAGCAGCATTCCTTTCGCAGAGACCGCCGTCCCGGAGGTGCTCCCTCCGGTCCTCCCCCAGGGTCTCGTACCCAATGACGGGGTATTGGTCCACGCCCCAGTGCAGATTGGAGGACGGCTGTCCTCATTTCTGGGCGAGTGGACCACAATAACTTCAGACGCTTGGGTGCTGGAAGTCATCAGAGACGGCTACAAGCTAGAGTTCTGCCGACCCTTAAGAGACGGGTTTGTACTCTCTCCCTGCAAGTCTCCGGTCAAAGCTGTGGCAGTGCAGCAGACTTTGGACAATCTGATCCGCCTGGGTGCGGTCGTTCCGGTGCCAGAAAGTCAGCTTGGCAAGGGGCGTTACTCCATTTACTTTGTGGTACCAAAGAAAGGAGGTTCTGTCCGGCCTATCCTCGACCTCAAAGGGGTCAATCGGGCCTTGAAAGTGCGGCACTTTCGCATGGAGACTCTCCGCTCTGTTATAGCGGCAGTGAAGGCAGGGGAGTACCTGGCATCCTTGGACATCAAGGAAGCGTACCTGCATATTCCCATCTGGCCTCCTCATCAACGCTTTCTGCGTTTTGCAGTCCTGGGCCGACACTTCCAGTTCAGAGCCCTCCCGTTCGGGTTGGCTACTGCTCCGCGGACCTTTTCCAAGGTAATGGTGGTCATAGCGGCCTTCCTGCGAAAGGAAGGAGTACAAGTCCATCCTTATCTGGACGACTGGTTGATCCGAGCCCCCTCTTATGCAGAGTGCGGCAGAGCTGTGGACCGGGTAGTTGCTCTTTTGAGCTCCCTGGGATGGATCATCAACTGGGAGAAGAGCCAGCTGCGCCCGACTCAGTCCCTGGAGTATCTGGGAGTTCGATTCGACACCCAAGTGGGCAGAGTGTTCCTGCCAGACAATCGGATTGTCAAGCTTCAGGCTCAGGTGGACCAGTTCCTAGTAGCCTCTCCTCTTCGGGCTTGGGACTATGTGCAGCTGTTGGGCTCTATGACGGCCACGATGGAAGTAGTGCCCTGGGCCAGGGCTCATATGAGACCACTACAACACTCTCTGCTGCAGCGCTGGACTCCGATGTCGGAGGATTATGCGGTGCGTCTTCCCTTGGATCCAGCAGTGCGCAAAGCGCTGAGCTGGTGGATGCAGACAGACAAGTTGTCTGCGGGAATGCCTCTGGTGTCCCCAGAGTGGATTGTCGTCACGACGGACGCCTCGTTATCGGGCTGGGGAGCCCACTGCTTGGGAAGGACAGCGCAGGGGCTCTGGTCTCCTGCAGAGGCAAAGTGGTCTATCAACCTCCTGGAACTCAGGGCCATTCGGTTGGCGCTTTTGGAGTTCATCCCGGTACTGGTGTTGAAGCCTGTACGGGTCCTGTCGGACAATGCCACGGCTGTGGCCTATGTCAACCGCCAGGGAGGTACCAAGAGCGCCCCTCTAGCCAAGGAAGCTATGAGTCTATGCCAGTGGGCGGAAGCGAACCTGGAACAGCTGTCAGCGGCCCACATTGCCGGAGTCATGAATGTCAAGGCGGACTTTCTCAGTCGCCATACCTTGGAGCCCGGAGAGTGGCAGCTATCTGCTCAGGCGTTCTTGGACATCACGAAGCGCTGGGGCCAGCCGAGCCTAGATCTGATGGCGTCATCGGCCAATTGCCAAGTGCCGCGCTTCTTCAGCAGAGGACGGGACCCTCGATCCCTGGGAGTAGATGCTCTTCTCCAACAATGGCTGACACAAGAGCTTCTCTATGTGTTCCCGCCCTGGCCCATGTTGGGCAGGGTACTAGACCGGGTGGCAAAGCATCCCGGCAGGATAATCCTGGTAGGTCCGGATTGGCCCAGGCGTCCCTGGTATGCGGACTTGATCAGGCTCTCAGTCGACGATCCTCTGCGGCTGCCAGTGGAGCAGGGCCTGTTACATCAGGGTCCCGTGGTGATGGAGGATCCCTCCCCCTTTGGTCTTACGGCCTGGCTATTGAGCGGCAGCGTCTGAGGAAGAAGGGCTTCTCAGACAAGGTCATCGCCACTATGCTGAGAGCGAGGAAACGCTCTACTTCTGCTGCTTACGCCAGGGTTTGGCGTATCTTTGCAGCGTGGTGTGAAGCAGGCTCTCTTTCTCCTTTCACTGCTCCAATTTCTTCAGTGTTGGCGTTCCTGCAAGAAGGTCTGGACAAAGGCCTGTCGCTCAGTTCCCTTAAGGTCCAGGTAGCGGCTCTGGCTTGCTTCAGGGGCCGCCTGAAGGGTGTTTCCCTGGCTTCGCAGCCAGCTGTGGTGCGCTTTCTCAAGGGAGTTAATCACCTGCGCCCTCCTCTGCACTCAGTGGTGCCTGCGTGGAATCTCAACCTGGTGCTGAGAGCATTGCAGAAGCCGCCGTTTGAACCCTTGTCAAGGGCATCTCTGAAAGACCTGACGTTGAAAGCAGTCTTTTTGGTGGCTATCACTTCAGCCAGAAGAGTTTCCGAGCTCCAGGCGCTCTCATGTCGAGAGCCTTTTCTACAGTTCACTGAGGCAGGAGTGACTATTCGCACAGTGCCTTCCTTCCTGCCCAAGATTGTTTCTCGCTTCCATGTGAATCAGCAGCTATGTCTCCCTTCCTTTCGTAGGGAGGACTACCCAGAGGAGTACTCTGCTCTTAAATATCTGGATGTGAGACGAGTCATCATCAGATACTTGGAAGTGACCAATGATTTCCGGAAATCGGATCATCTGTTTGTCCTGTATTCAGGTCCTCGTAGGGGTCTGCAGGCTGCTAAGCCTACAGTGGCAAGATGGGTCAAGGAAGCCATTGCAGCGGCTTATGTGGCCGCGGGGAAGGTGCCGCCTATCCAGCTGAAGGCTCACTCTACAAGAGCTCAGGCGGCCTCGATGGCAGAGGCCGGTTCCGTCTCCTTGGAAGAGATATGCAAGGCGGCAACTTGGGCTTCGGCCCATACATTCTCCAAGCATTACCGCTTGACTGTGGCTGCTCGGGCGGAGGCCCGGTTTGGAGCTTCAGTGTTGCGGTCAGGGATTTCTATGTCCCGCCCTGGGTGAGTACTGCTTCGGTACATCCCACCAGTCTATGGATTGATCAGCTTGATGATATGGAAGGTAAAATTATGTATAATCATACCTGATAATTTTCTTTCCATTAATCATAGCTGATCAATCCATAGCCCCTCCCAGATATCTGTATTGTTTTTATTCTGGTTGCATTTCAGGTTCAAGTTTAGTCTTCAGTTACTTCAGAAAGACTTCGTGTTCAAGTTTTTTCACTTGGATTCTTCAAGAGTTAAGACGAGTTTGTGTTACAGTGAGCTGCTGCATTCCTCTCCCCTCCGTTTTACGGGGCTGGATTGAGACTTAAAATTCTGCCGGCACTCCCTCCCGCTTCGTGCGGCTGTAGGGCAGTTTTGTACCCCTCCCGCTGCGGCGGTGTTAGGGTCAGTCAGCTCCTCCCGCGGTTGCGGTTGCAGGATAAGCCAGATCCCCCCGCATCGGCGGGTGTGGTGTCCCTCCCCCGCTCCGCGGGGATGAGCTGGACGGATTCCCCTCCCCCACTTGTGTGGGGATGAGCTGGGTTAATTCCCCTCCCCCGTTTCGGCGGTGGTGAGCTGGGCAGAGTGTCCCTTCGTGGGTGTAATTCTCTAAGTGCTGAGTCCTGCGGATGGAGCTTTGATATCGACATACTGAGGAGTTTCCGGCAGCACATGACCACATATAGGGAGGCAAAAGTTTGCTCTCTATCTCCACCTGCTGGTAGATGGACACAACCCACCAGTCTATGGATTGATCAGCTATGATTAATGGAAAGAAAATTATCAGGTATGATTATACATAATTTTACCTTATTTTTATATAATATTTGGATTACTCTGAGGGGGCGGTGTTTGAGTGGGGGAGGGCTCAGCACTGGTTAGGTTTTATGTATAATGCTGATGGGCTCTGCACAGCCCAGATTAAAAAAAAAAAGTTTTATAATTTCATGTTGGGCATCTGGATGGGGGGTAGGCTCTGCAGCAGTGCCCAGGTAAAAAAAAAAAGTTTTATGTTTCATGCTGATGTGTTTCTGGGTGGGGGATTGGGAAGGGAGGGCCGATGCCAGACTATGGGGGGTGGGTAGGGCAGAGCTATTTATTTATTGCATTTGTATCCCACCTTATCCCACCTATTTGCAGTTCAAAGTGGCTTACATAGTATTGATAACATAGTTATTCCAGTGTATCAAGTATAGTTAGTATTGTGTAGAGATTAGTCAAGGGAAGGAAGAAGGAAGGGATTTATTAGGGTATTTATAGAAGGTGGGCTTTCATAATTGAATGGGTTGGTGAAGTGGGTTAGTGGGGCTGTAGGTTCTCATTGTAGGCCTTGTTGAAGAGATATGTCTTCAGAAATTTGCGAAAGGTAGTTGTTTCGTCGATTTTTTTTAGGTCTGTGTGGGTAATGCATTCCTTAACTGCGTGCTCATGTAGGAGAAGGTGGTGGCGTGCATCATCTTGTATTTTAGTCCTTTACAGCTGGGGAAGTGTAGGTTGAGAAATTTGCGAGATGATCTTGTGGCGTTTCTAGGAGGTAGGTCCACAAGATTTAGCATGTAGGTTGGGGCGTCTGCGTGAATGATTTTGTGTACAATCGTGCAGATCTTGAATGCAATGCGTTCCTTAAGTGGGAGCCAGTGAAGTTTCTCTCTTAAGGGTTTTGCACTTTCGTATTTAGTTTTTCCATATACGAGTCTGGCGACCGTATTCTGGGACGTCTGGAGTTTTTTAATTGTCTGTTCTTTGCAGCCAGCATATAGTGCGTTGCAGTAGTCCAGATGACTTATTACCATTGATTGTACCAAGGTACGGAAGATGTATCTCGGGAATAAAGGTTTTACTCTTTTGAGTTTCCACATGGAGTAGAACATCTTTTTCGTAGTGTTTTTCACGTGGGCATCAAGAGTGAGATTTCGATCAATGGTGACTCCGAGAATTTTCAAGTTTTGTGAGACAGGAAGAGAACAGTATGGTCTTGACCCACTACAATCTGGTTTTCGCCCTCTCCACTCAACCAAAACTGTGCTTACTAAAGTCTCCAATGGCCTATTACTGGCTAAATCCAGAGGTTTCTATTCCATCCTCATTCTTATTGATCTTTCCGCTGCTTTTGACACTGTCGATCACAGCATACTCCTCGATACCCTGTCCTCACTTGGATTCCAGGGCTCTGTCCTTTCCTGGTTCTCTTCCTACCTCTCCCTCCGCACTCTGGTGGATCCTCTTCTACTTCTATCCCTCTGCCTGTCGGTGTACCTCAGGGTTCTGTTCTTGGTCCCCTCCTCTTTTCTATCTACACTTCTTCCCTATGTTCATTAATCTCATCCCTTGGCTTTTCCTACCATCTCTATGCTGATGACTCCCAAATCTACCTTTCTACCCTTGATATCTCACCTTGCATCCAAACCAAAGTTTCAGCGTGCTTGTCTGACATTGCTGTCTGGATGTTTCAACGCCACCTGAAATTAAACATAACCAAAACCGAGCTTCTCATTTTTCCCCCCAAACCCACCTCCCCACTCCCCCCGTTTTCTATTTCTGTTGATGGCTCTCTCATTCTCCCTGTCTCCTCAGCTCGAAACCTTGGGGTCATCTTTGACTCTTCTCTCTCCTTCTCTGCTCATATCCAGCAGATCGCCAAGAGCTGTCGTTTCTTTCTTTACAACATCCGTAAAATCCGCCCCTTTCTTTCCGAGCACTCTACCAAAACCCTCATCCACACCCTTGTCACCTCTCGTTTAGACTACTGCAATCTGCTTCTTGCTGGCCTCCCACTTAGTCACCTCTCCCCTCTCCAATCGGTTCAAAACTCTGCTGCCCGTCTCGTCTTCCGCCAGAGTCGCTTTACTCATACTACCCCTCTCCTCAAGTCGCTTCACTGGCTCCCTATCCGTTTTCGCATCCTGTTCAAACTTCTTCTACTAACCTATAAATGTACTCACTCTGCTGCTCCCCAGTATCTCTCCACACTCGTCCTTCCCTACACCCCTTCCTGTGCACTCCGCTCCATGGATACATCCTCCTTATCTGTTCCCTTCTCCACTACTGCCAACTCCAGACTTCGTGCCTTCTGTCTCGCTGCACCCTATGCCTGGAATAAACTTCCTGAGCCCCTACGTCTTGCCCCATCCTTGGCCACCTTTAAATCTAGACTGAAAGCCCACCTCTTTAACATTGCTTTTGACTCGTAACCACTTGTAACCTCTCGCCTCCACCTACCCTCCTCTCCTCCTTCCTGTACACATTAATTGATTTGATTTGCTTACTTTATTTTTTGTCTATTAGATTGTAAGCTCTTTGAGCAGGGACTGTCTTTCTTCTATGTTTGTGCAGTGCTGCGTACGCTTTGTAGCGCTATAGAAATGCTGAATAGTAGTAGTAGAAGTTTTTTGTGTTATATTTTGAGGTAAGTACAAGACATTATGTTTTTTCTGCATTAAGTTTTAGCTGGAATGCAGGGGGGTGAGGGGGGATGGGGAGAGGGAGGGGGACAAGGGGGAGGGGGAATGCACCACCTGTAAAAAAAAAAAAATTTCAGCACCCCCAATCATTTTGAAAAGTTGGCTCCTATGGTTGGGAGGCGGGGATAGTGCTGGGCAGACTTTATACGGTCTGTGCCCTGAAAATGACAGATACAAATCAAGGTAGGGTATACACAAAAAGTAGCACATATGAGTTTATCTTGTTGGGCAGACTGGATGGACCGTGCAGGTCTTTTTCTGCCGTCATCTACTATGTTACTATGAATTCTATAACTTGGTGTCTTGATTTAGGTGCTATAGTGGGACGTTCTTAGCACCAGTTCTTTAATGACAGGTGCGAGTAAGACGGTATAGAATGCTAGCGTAAACCTGCACTGTAATGCTAAAATTTAGGTGGGTTTACTTTGTCAATGTTAGGTATAAATGGTCGTGCCTAAGTGCCTGAAGTGATGCACGTAACTGATAGTATTCTATAAGTTATGTGTGTTATTTGATGCCACGTCCATAGTTTGCCCATTCTCTTCCCATGTTTTATGCCACTTGGAGTTACATCTGTAGCTCAGTGGTGCAACCTCACCTTGAGTAATGCATTCAGTTCTAGTAGCGGTATCTCAAAAAAGATATAGTAGAATTAGTAAAGGTTCAAAGAAGAGCAACCAAAATGATAAAGGGATGGAACTCCTCCCAAATGAGAAAAGGCTAAAGAGGTTAGGACTCTTCAGTTTGGAAAAGAGATGGCTGATGGGGGATATGATTGAGCTCTACAAAATCCTGAGTGGTGTAGAATGGGTAAAAGTGAATCAATTTTTTACTCTTTCTAAAAGTGCAAAGATTAGGGGACACTCAATGAAGTTACATGGAAATACCTTTAAAACAAATAGGAGGAAATATTTTTTCACTCAACGAATAGTTAATCTCTGGAACTCATTGCCGGTGGTATCAGCGGTTAGCAGATCTGGGTTTAAAATAGGTTTGGACAAGCTCCTGGAGGAAAAGTCCATAAACTACTATTGAGATAGATGTGGGGAATCCATTGCTTGCCCTGGGATTGGTAGCATGGAATGTTGCTACTATTTGGGATTCTGTCAGATACTTGTGACCTGGCTTGGCCACTGTTGGAAGCAAGATACTGGGCTAGATAGACCACTGGGCCACTGTTGGAAACAGGGTACTGGGCTAGATGGACCACTGGTCTGACCCAGTATGGCTACTCTTATGTTATTTCAACACCTAAAACTACGCACATCCATTTACACCAACGAAAATAAGGTGTAAATCACGGCACATAGATTTATGCAGTCTGGCCATATTCTATAACTATGCATGTAAATTTCAGAACGCCGACGAAACGCACATAACTATGCCCCTTTTTGCCTGCACGTGTTAGATGTTTGGTGCACTTCATTACAGAATGCGCATAGCGATTTGTGCACGTAAATTCAAATTAACGCCCAACTAGCGCTCATTGGCTTGTTAAGTTACATGCATTGTTATAGAATTCACTCTGATTTCAGTGGAGATCTCTAGGTGCGTTATATAGAATCTGGGGGATAGCGGTTATTTTATTTACTAGTAAAAAAGGCCCATTTCTGAAGGCAAGGAAACGGGTCCTAGGCAGACAATTCCTTCCCCCCCCTTGCCCCCCCCTTCGGCGAACCTGTTGCCCCCTCCCCCGGACCGCCGAAAACCGCCCCCCGCTGCGTTTTGTACTACCTGTGCTGACGGGGGACCCAAACCCCCGTCAGCTGAAGTGTTGTTGTGCCCTTCATGTTCCTTCCTCATCTTCTCTGGAAGTTCCTCTGCGTGCATCTGACGTCAGACGCACGCAGTCAGACGCACGCAGAGGAGGAACTTCCAGAGAAGATGAGGAAGGAACGCGAAGGGCACAACAACACTTCGGCTGTTGTGGGTTTGGGTCCCCCGTCAGCACAGGTAGTACACAATGGCAGTGGGGGGCGGTGACAGGTTCGCGGAGGGGGGGTCGAGGGGGCCGTAGCGCAGGGGGTGACAGATGATTCTGAGGCAGGAGGAGGAGTAGGGAAACACGCTGCGCCTTGGAATCAGCTGTCATGACGTCAGTGACGTCAGTGCGTGTCTGCCTAGCAGACCACCTCCAGCCTAGGGAGCTACGGTCCCAGGCACAGAACGTTGGAGGTGAGAATTATTATATAGGATTTGTAACTTGATATACTGTCTTTAACTGAAAAACAGAGCAAAGTGGTTAACAATAAAATAAAAAAGGAAAAAGAACTACAGTGTTTTGACAGGAAAGATAATCAAACACACAGAGTCAAGCACTCCACTAGAGACAGACATTAATCTTCCCTCTCCCAGGAAGCCTGTTCATGTTTTAGACATGCATAAACCAGAATTTAGATATGTATATTGCAATTTTAGAAAGAAGAGATATACACATCCAAAGCAAATATGTTCATATGGCAAGGGGACATGGCCTGGACATATTTTGTGTGGCAATAGAGCTGAGCAAAAAGATAAACGTGCATTCCCTATTTCAGAAGAGGAATGCACTTTTATGTCCACTGATATCATGGTGGTAATTTACACCTGTTCCCTGGGATGTCTAGGTTAGAGAAAGCTGCTTGTTTTGTACACTCCTTAATGCCCCAGGATTTTTGTCCCCTCTCCAAAACTCGATATTGGCAAAGGTTATTGAGCACTATGATAGCTTCGGAAAACAAAGACTTGTATGTTTCTAAAATGGCTGACGTATATGTTCTGGCAGGTACGCCTCCGTTTTTGTTTGTTTACTTATACCATTAGTGCACAAAATATGATCTGTATGAACACCTCTATTTCTGTTTCATTTATTCATACTTTATACACCGTTACACACTCTCCGATCTTCCCAACAAGCATTATTAACAGTCCCATCTTTCTGCCAGGTATGTTCTTTTCTTTTAATATTGTAGTTCTCCAGCTGGTTCAGAATACAGCTGCATGGCTGCTAACTGGGAAAAAATTATGTTTCTCTGATTTTATGATTTCTCCACTAGCTACTGTGATGTTTGTGAGCCCTTGGCCCAGAGGTGGCCATGTGAGAATCACCCAACCTCCTCTGGGTAGACCGAGTCCCCTCAGAACTAAGCAGGAAACCGGCCAAAGAGTCGGTTGGGCCGCTGGACGAAAATGGTGTTAAAGGGGCGATCAAGGAGGACAAAGCCGTAGCGGAGAAATTAAATGAATTCTTTGCTTCGGTCTTCACCGAGGAGGATTTGGGGGGGACACCGGTGCCGGAAAGAATATTTGAAGCGGGGGAGTCGGAGAAACTAAACAAATTCTCTGTAACCTTGGAGGATGTAATGGGTCAGTTCAGCAAGCTGAAGAGTAGTAAATCACCGGGACCTGATGGTATTCATCCCAGAGTATTAATAGAACTAAAAAATGAACTTGCGGAGCTACTGTTAGAAATATGCAATCTGTCCCTAAAATCGAGTGTAATACCGGAAGACTGGAGGGTAGCCAATGTTACTCCGATTTTTAAGAAGGGTTCCAGAGGAGATCCGGGAAATTATAGACCGGTGAGTCTGACGTCGGTGCCGGGCAAGATGGTGGAGGCTATTATTAAAAATAAAATTGCAGAGCATATACAAAAACATGGACTGATGAGACAAAGTCAGCACGGATTTAGTGAAGGGAAGTCTTGCCTCACCAATCTAATGCATTTTTTTGAGGGGGTAAGCAAACATGTGGACAATGGGGAGCCGGTTGATATTGTATATCTGGATTTTCAGAAGGCGTTTGACAAAGTGCCGCACGAAAGACTCCTGAAGAAATTGCAGAGTCATGGAATCGGAGGTAGGGTACTATTATGGATTAAGAACTGGTTGAAAGATAGGAAGCAGAGAGTAGGATTGCGTGGCCAGTATTCTCAGTGGAGGAGGGTAGTTAGTGGGGTCCCGCAGGGGTCTGTGCTGGGTCCGTTGCTTTTTAATGTATTTATAAATGACCTAGAGATGGGAATAACTAGTGAGGTAATTAAATTCGCCGATGACACAAAATTATTCAGGGTCGTCAAGTCGCAGGAGGAATGTGAACGATTACAGGAGGACCTTGCGAGACTGGGAGAATGGACGTGCAAGTGGCAGATGAAGTTCAATGTTGACAAGTGCAAAGTGATGCATGTGGGTAAGAGGAACCCGAATTATAGCTACGTCTTGCAAGGTTCCATGTTAGGAGTTACGGATCAAGAAAGGGATCTGGGTGTCGTCGTCGATGATACGCTGAAACCTTCTGCTCAGTGTGCTGCTGCGGCTAGGAAAGCGAATAGAATGTTGGGTGTTATTAGGAAGGGTATGGAGTCCAGGTGTGCGGATGTTATAATGCCGTTGTATCGCTCCATGGTGCGACCGCACCTGGAGTATTGTGTTCAGTACTGGTCTCCGTATCTCAAAAAAGATATAGTAGAATTGGAAAAGGTACAGCGAAGGGCGACGAAAATGATAGTGGGGATGGGACGACTTTCCTATGAAGAGAGGCTGAGAAGGCTAGGGCTTTTCAGCTTGGAGAAGAGACGGCTGAGGGGAGATATGATAGAAGTGTATAAAATAATGAGTGGAATGGATCGGGTGGATGTGAAGCGACTGTTCACGCTATCCAAAAATACTAGGACTAGAGGGCATGAGTTGAAGCTACAGTGTGGTAAATTTAAAACGAATCGGAGAAAATTTTTCTTCACCCAACGTGTAATTAGACTCTGGAATTCGTTGCCGGAGAACGTGGTACGGGCGGTTAGCTTGACGGAGTTTAAAAAGGGGTTAGATAGATTCCTAAAGGGCAAGTCCATAGACCGCTATTAAATGGACTTGGAAAAATTCCGCATTTTTAGGTATAACTTGTCTGGAATGTTTTTACGTTTGGGGAGCGTGCCAGGTGCCCTTGACCTGGATTGGCCACTGTCGGTGACAGGATGCTGGGCTAGATGGACCTTTGGTCTTTCCCAGTATGGCACTACTTATGTACTTATGTACTTATGCTCCCAAGAACTGGACCGGACCACACGTGGAGATGAACTGAGGCAGCTTTATTAGCAGCAAAAAACACAGGGCTAAAAGGGTAGCCAAACGGCACAGAACGGAAAACAGGCAGCCTAGCTGAAGCAAGGCAAACATAAAATAAGGTAAAGTAGAACAGCCTAGCTGTATAGGGGAATCAAACAGAAGCAGCCTAGAAGCGCCTCTCCACACTGGCTGCAGCAAAGTGTACATAAAGTAGCAAGGCCCGAGCCAACGCTCCCAGAGCTGGTGAATAAAGTAGCAAAGCCCGAGCCGACGCTCCCAAGGCAGGCAAGAAAAAGCTGAAGGCAAAGCGTACTCCTTAGGACTACCAAGCTTGAAAGCAGGCTTCACAGGAACACAGCATTAGGTGAAAGCTGTAGTAAAGCTTTTACTCCTCAGGACTACCAAGCTTGAAGGCAGACTTCCACTGGAACACAGCATAAGGAGAAAGCTGTAGGCAAAGCTTCAGGACACGGCCTAGCAAAGAAACAGTAGTAGGAACTAGCAGACCCCAGGCAGGCCTGGGCCCCATCGAGGATAATTGCCAGAACACTGAGCACACTCAGAAGCAGTGTTGCCATATAAAAAAAAAAATTCTCACCCAAAACAGCCCAAAACCCGCCCAAAAACCGCACACACCCCACCCCCGCCGTCATCACCCCCGCCCCTTCCGTCATCACCCCGCCCCTTCCGTCATCACCCCACCCCCGCCGTCATCAACCCCACCCTTTCCGTCATCACCCCGCCCCCGCCGTCATCACCCCGCCCAATACGTCACCTCGCCCCGCCCAATACGTCACCAAACCCCGCCTCCCTCGCCATTAGCCCCACCCCCGCCGGCCGAAAAAGTTTCCTGCGGCGGGTTGCGGAAAACCGCCCAATTGGGCGGGAAAACCGCCCATCTGGCAACCCTGCTCAGAAGCCAGTTTAAGAAGTGCTCAGTGCTGATGACATCACCAGCTTGGCCTCCACCACTCTACAGTAATCCCACAGGCCACTGACTGGAACTGCAGGTAATTTTAGTAGGTTTAGAAGGCAGAACAGAGCACTGATGAGCAAGGCATGGACATCGGTGACAACGACCGTGACAGCTACCTATTGATTGACCACTGTTGGAATCAGGATACTGGGCTTGATGGACCTTCAGTCTGTCCCAGTATGGTAGTGCTTATGTTCTTGTGGTTTAAGGTCTTGTGGTTGTTATATTGAGCTATACTTTATGAGAAATCTTTTTATCTTGCTTCATTGTTATCTTCATATATAGCACAAAGGTTTCTCTGAACTTCTCAGCAGTTGTTACTTCCTTATCATCCTGTTGGATCAGCTCAGATTGTTGGGTTATGCCACCCTTCCAGCTGGTGGAGGTAGACAGAAAATCTGGAATTTCCCAGTGATACCAGTTTAAAGACTGGTGCAACCCTAGGATTTGACAGAATAGAACTGACAAAGCTGCTGACAAACTAAAGTCAAAACCTTCAAAGTTAAAAATAATGTAAAGATAAAGATCCCTGAAGAAAACTTTTCTGTAAAGCTAATGAAGCTCTGAGGATCTTGTGAGCAACAGACTTTGGTGTCCTGGGTGGCATGCAAAGTGGTGACTCTGGAAGATACTTGAAGATTGGCAACATGGTCTTCCCTGAACTCTCTTAAGCACTACAGGCTGGATATGCATGCTAGGGATGGTTTCAATAGAATGGTTTTGGAGGAGGTCTTGCTTTTCTTCCATTCAGGCTTGTAAAGCTTTGGTACATCCCAGCAGTCTGTATCAGAATGATAAGGAAAGTGAAATGTGTTCTTTCTTTGAATTTTGCTAGACCAGTTCAGTTCCCACTCAGGAAGACTGTAGCCTTGTAAGCATTCTCCGCTCATCTGTTTATGTGTCAGTAATATTCTAGCAAGTTCCAGAGCTGCGCCACTCCAAATACTGTGATGATGTTCCTGGAAAATTCCAGATTCTCTGCTTCCATTTGCTGGAAGGGTTGCATAACCCAGCAGTCTGGACTGGTCTAGTAGGATTCAAGAAAACAAAATGATCAGGTCAAGGAAAAGAATTATCAGGTAAGAACAAATTTTACCGTACCATGTCTGATTGCATTATGTTACAAAGTAGAAGACAGAAAGCATTTCTATATCACAATCCTTTGGCTGTGGAATTCTTTTCTGCCAACAATTCACTGAGAATCAGATTGTCTAGGGTTCTAAAACTGGAGGAGAAGGGGAAGAGAGAATGGGGGTTGAAAGTTGACTAGGGGCCTTGTTTACTAAGCTGTGCTAGTGCTTTTAGTGCACGCTAAAATGAACGTGTGCTAAACACTAGAGTCACCCATAAGTTCCTGTGGGCAACTTAGCACTTAGCGTGTGCTAATCATTAGCATGTGTTAGAACTGCTTGCACACTCAGCGCAGCTTAGTAAACAGGGCCCTAAAAGAAGTTAGTGGGGATTGGGTAATGTAGAAATCTATAGGAGACCAAAAATAATACCAGGGAGAGAGGGGTTTGGCAAGATGGGGATTTTGGTATGTACTTGGTTGTAGTTACTGTTTGTCTATGATGTGTCTTGCCTTGTGAGTTCTTGAAAAGGTGTGTAAACAACTGAAGTACATAAATACATTTTGTATGTTGATCCAAGCCCCACTTCCCCCATACTGGGTAATTCTATAACAATGAAGTACCTATTTGGAGCCTATTCTATATGGAAAGGAGGCACATACTTTCCTTCACAGAAAAGTAGCATAACAGGTTAAACATGTACCTATATTTTAGTCACAAGCAGTTACACCAGCCATAGATCTGGTATAAATGTTTGTGCCTAGATTGCACAAAACATGCATAAATTTTTGCATTCTACAATTTGCATGTGTAAATGTGTGCACCACCCATGTTCTGCCTAGACTCCTCCCATGCGTATGCCCGATTTCAAAGTAAATGCCATCACATTTAGGCATCCTGTTATACAATAAAATAGCATGCAACCAGAATATTGGTATTTACATGTGTATGTGCTGGTATTCTGGTCATTTTCTTGGTGCCTAAATGTTGCTTCCCTCCTTATAGAATTGCCCTCATTCTGCCCCGGGCATGTCTACATGTATGTCGCATAAAAGTAAATTCTAAGTCTGTTTTTTTCTTTTTTCTGTGTATAAAGCTACAAGATAATAATCCAAGAAATTAACATCTTGCACAGAATTCAACTAGAAACAAAGAGAAACAATTAGGCCACGGTTTTGAAAGAATCCAAGATCAAAACCAAACTAGAAGTAAATGAAAGAAAGAAAAGAAGCAGTGTAATAGCTTCTGTTTCTTAAAGTAATTTAACAGATACCAGCTAGACTTCCCCTGTAGTGGCCACTAGTGGCATAGGCAGAAATGTTTTAGTACACCTTCCACAACCCCCAGTACCTTAAAATCATCTGCTCCTCCCTAGTCTTTGCCTGGGCAGCAGCAGCGGCACTTATAGGCTGCCTGCGGCCTGCTCCTGGGCTTTCTCTGTGAACTGTCCCATCCTTCACAAAATAGGAAGTTGCGTCAGAAGGGGTGGGATGGCTCACAGAGAAAGTCCTGGTGCAGGCAGCCTATGAGTGCCACAGCCCAGGCAAAGACTAGAGGGAGATGATTTTAAGACACAGGTGGCAGTTTGACAGGGGGGTAAATACAAAATACATGCACCTGGAATAAATATGCCACTTGTGACCACAGGAGAAAAGGGTATTGTCTGTGTTTTTTGAGCACTTATGTTTATGTGGCTGTACACCCAAGCACATAAAACACTGTTCTGTATGCTCAAGTCACTTATAAAATCACCCTCTTAGTATGATTTTGTTGCTTAGTGTTAGGCATGAAAAAGTTAATTTTAAAATTCTGATCATCCATGTACAATAGTCTTACTTCAGGTATTCTTTAACCACCAAGGACCTTACAGCAGAGAGCACTGTAACTCCAGCTCCATCAGAACATAACTAATAAGTATCTCTTTTTTTTCACAGTAAAGCAGTGATGGATCAATTGGTGGACTTATGCATCCAGTGTCACCTAAACCCGGCCCACCACATACTTGAATTGAAGTCAAAGGGATCGCAACAGCCTTTGAGTTACAAGCCAAATACCTTGATAGGAACGCTGGACATCGATACAATAATTCTTAAGGAAAAAGTTTTAGAGGGGAAAACCAAAAGACCGCCTCCTAAGATCCCTATGGTAAGTTGGGCAGAGATAACCGTGGTATAAAGATTTTAACAGGACATTTACATTTTTAGCTCATGAAAGATTTGCCAGTAGCAGTAGCACTTTCTGTGTTCAGTGCTGTGGCCAGCACTGAATAGGCCTCAGGTGGAAAAATTAAAAGATAGGCACCTATAATACCATTTCTTCTAAGGTAGTGGGGCTTGAGGGGGAAGGGGAAACTCCTTCAGAGATCCAGTAAACAAACCCTGCAAAAAGCAAACACATTTGAGACCTATATTTTAGACCTGTCATAGTAATAGAAATAGAAACTGAAATGCAAGATAGCAGACATGCACATTTCCCAAAGCTGACATACTATAATTAATAAAGTCAGAACAAAAAAAATACTTTTTTCTAGCTTTGTTGTCCGAGCATTGCTTTGGCCTCAGTGTCTCTTTTCTGTTTTTTTTCCTCTGTTTTATTTTCTTAACTCTCTTTCCAGGGTTTCCTGTCCTTTAGACATTTCTTCTTTCCTTGTCCACCATCCACCTTCCCTCTGCATTCCTATCTGTCTTGTCCAGCATCTCTGCTTTTTGTCCCTGCTGCATTACATAAGACAGGTCTAAGCAGACACGACAAAAGTCCAACGCTGAAAAATCCAAAGAATCTTTATTGCACAAGTCCCGACATGGCCATGTTTCACCAAAATGGCTGCATTGGGTTAATTGTAATGCACTAACAAAATTAAAATGAAACAATCAAAATTTAAAATCTACAGGCTAAACAAACACATTAAAAGATACCATATACAGTGGGGGAAATAAGTATTTGATCCCTTGCTGATTTTGTAAGTTTGCCCACTGACAAAGACATGAGCAGCCCATAATTGAAGGGTAGGTTATTGGTAACAGTGAGAGATAGCACATCACAAATTAAATCCGGAAAATCACATTGTGGAAAGTATATGAATTTATTTGCATTCTGCAGAGGGAAATAAGTATTTGATCCCCCACCAACCAGTAAGAGATCTGGCCCCTACAGACCAGGTAGATGCTCCAAATCAACTCGTTACCTGCATGACAGACAGCTGTCGGCAATGGTCACCTGTATGAAAGACACCTGTCCACAGACTCAGTGAATCAGTCAGACTCTAACCTCTACAAAATGGCCAAGAGCAAGGAGCTGTCTAAGGATGTCAGGGACAAGATCATACACCTGCACAAGGCTGGAATGGGCTACAAAACCATCAGTAAGACGCTGGGCGAGAAGGAGACAACTGTTGGTGCCATAGTAAGAAAATGGAAGAAGTACAAAATGACTGTCAATCGACAAAGATCTGGGGCTCCACGCAAAATCTCACCTCGTGGGGTATCCTTGATCATGAGGAAGGTTAGAAATCAGCCTACAACTACAAGGGGGGAACTTGTCAATGATCTCAAGGCAGCTGGGACCACTGTCACCACGAAAACCATTGGTAACACATTACGACATAACGGATTGCAATCCTGCAGTGCCCGCAAGGTCCCCCTGCTCCGGAAGGCACATGTGACGGCCCGTCTGAAGTTTGCCAGTGAACACCTGGATGATGCCGAGAGTGATTGGGAGAAGGTGCTGTGGTCAGATGAGACAAAAATTGAGCTCTTTGGCATGAACTCAACTCGCCGTGTTTGGAGGAAGAGAAATGCTGCCTATGACCCAAAGAACACCGTCCCCACTGTCAAGCATGGAGGTGGAAATGTTATGTTTTGGGGGTGTTTCTCTGCTAAGGGCACAGGACTACTTCACCGCATCAATGGGAGAATGGATGGGGCCATGTACCGTACAATTCTGAGTGACAACCTCCTTCCCTCCGCCAGGGCCTTAAAAATGGGTCGTGGCTGGGTCTTCCAGCACGACAATGACCCAAAACATACAGCCAAGGCAACAAAGGAGTGGCTCAGGAAGAAGCACATTAGGGTCATGGAGTGGCCTAGCCAGTCACCAGACCTTAATCCCATTGAAAACTTATGGAGGGAGCTGAAGCTGCGAGTTGCCAAGCGACAGCCGAGAACTCTTAATGATTTAGAGATGATCTGCAAAGAGGAGTGGACCAAAATTCCTCCTGACATGTGTGCAAACCTCATCATCAACTAGAGAAGACGTCTGACCGCTGTGCTTGCCAACAAGGGTTTTGCCACCAAGTATTAGGTCTTGTTTGCCAGAGGGATCAAATACTTATTTCCCTCTGCAGAATGCAAATAAATTCATATACTTTCCACAATGTGATTTTCCGGATTTAATTTGTGATGTGCTATCTCTCACTGTTACCAATAACCTACCCTTCAATTATGGGCTGCTCATGTCTTTGTCAGTGGGCAAACTTACAAAATCAGCAAGGGATCAAATACTTATTTCCCCCACTGTATATAAAATATATGTTATCATCAAGTGTAACAGTACACATAGAAAAATATTTTGTTGCCATATATAACTTACCACATTTAAAGTGAATAAAGAAGCCACATAGTGCTCTAAAAATATCATTATATTAAAAATATATAAATTAAAAACATAGACAAAAACCTGATTTTCCTAAAAGCTTGTTACTATCTCTAAACACACTAAACAAATTCACCAGTCTACAAAACACACATCACCTACCTAAGCAGGGATTTTTCTGATTGTCTTCCTGGTTGGCAAAAATCATTCAAGATTGCCTAAAGAATGCATATCACACAATCATTGATTGGGTAAATCACAACAAAATAAAATGGGTCATAAAATGACTCAAAAAAAATAAAAGCTGTATTAAAAAATTGGACTTAGAACTTCTTGGGTTTCAATTTTAGTCAGCTGAGGCAGAGCTGCTCCTTCAAGTCTTAATCTTATGTAGTGAAATCAGCCATATTGGATTCCACAGGCTGTTTTTATATTTGCTCAGAAAAGCAGTCCTGCACTCAAACCAGTGAGAATGCATAAACAGTGGAAAAACAAGGGGTTAAACATTCTTAAAAACTGCACATCCTTAAACCAGCTAGTGGATCTGAAGCTAAATATGGAATGTACAGTTTTATAAAATGCTGTAAAAATGGTGATTTTGGTAAAAAAAAAAGGTTATCAATAGAAATCAAAGAAAATAAAACATGGAAAAGAAAATAAGATGATACCTTTTTTATTGGACATAACTTAATACATTTCTTGATTAGCTTTCGAAGGTTGCCCTTCTTCGTCTGATCGGAAATAAGCAAATGTGGTAGCAGATAGTATATATAAGAGAAACATCAAAGCATTACTTTGACAGTCTGACAGAGTGGGGGTATGCATGGGGACATCAAAGCATTTCATTAATATTCTAACAGGATGGGTGTTGGTAGGTGAGAGGAGGGTAATAAACAGAGAAATAAAGAGAGAAATACAGCTTTATGGTTTATAATGGGTTAGAAAACCCAGATCCTTATTAAGTCCTGTTTGTTGGGTGTCAAAATATTCAATCATTCTTATTTCAAAGGTCTTACGTTCCTGTATTGTTTTAAAATTACCTTTCAGTATTCTTACTGTGAAATCACTGTTGCAGTGTTCTGGTCTTGTAAAGTGTTGGCCCACAGGAGTGGAGGCTTGACTGGCACCGGCTATTTTCATATGATGTCTGTGCAGATTGAATCTTGTCTTAAGCATCTGGCCTGTTTCTCGAATATAGCATCCTTCGTTACATTATTTACACTTAATGATATATACCACATTGGAAGATGAGCATGTAAAATAGTCCTTTATGTTGAAATCCTGAAAGTTGAATAAATGGTGGATTCTGAATCTCCATTACATGCCCTCCTCAAATATATAATTCTTGAAAATAATTGCTGCTTAATTTCCTCAAAAATTACTTTAAAACACTAAGAGCCCTGTTTACTAAGCAGCATTATAGGTGCCTTAATGTCTTTAACCATGTACGCACCTACAATATCCCTGTAGGCACCTGCACAGCGTGCTTGCTAATTGTAGGTGCGTTAAAAACGCTAACGTGCCTTATTAAACAGGACACTAAAAACACCATGCGTTCCAATGATGTAATTTGCATCATCATAGCAAGAGTGAAATGTTTAAACATGTGATATATCATTAATCAATTGCTTAAAACTGGAAATAAGATGTTGATGTTGCTAATATCTTTACTTGGAAAGCATATAAACAAGTACATAAGTGAAACATAAATATATACATAAAAATATGTTTTAAACAAAGAGACAAAAGTAACAAATATAACCATATGTCCTGGCTGTAAAGCACTAAAAAACATTCAAAAATGGTACTATGGCTACTTTCTTTGCTTAAAGGCATAAAAGCAATAAATAAATAAATAATGAGAATTTCAAATACAGTCACCAATATAAAACACTTCACTTATCTTAAATGCAAGCCAAAGGATCTAATTATCTATTTAAACCATTCGGATGTATTGTATTTCGCTGCAGACGACGATAGCCTTTTCCTGTTGCAGCAACCTGCTACATTACATTACATGGACATTTATACCCAACACTAGCCTCTAGAGTTCAGTGTGGCCCACGTCAAAGAAACTGGGAAGTCCTGGAAATTTACAATAAACATATAGGGCTAGATTCTATAAATGGCGCTGAAAAAAATAGCCCTTAACACTATTCTGTAAACCACGCTTAAAGTTAGATGCAGTTTATAGAATAATGTCTAGTGCTGGGAACCACGACTGCATGTAAGCGTGACAATTTACACCAATGAAAAGCTGGTGTAAATTCCCACATGTAAATTAGGCACAAATCCTGCTAATTCTATATGAATGAGTATAAATTTTAGGAATGCCCTACCCGGTCATACCCCTTTTTCGGATCTGCACACTAGAGTTTATGTGCACCTCTATAGAGTACGCTGATGTGTGCATAAATTCTAATTATTGCCAATCAGTACCAATAATTGCTTGTTATTGCCCAATTATCATCACTGATTGGCTTGTTAATCAATTGAGTCACACGTGCAAATTCACACACATAGATTGGTCCCACAACTCAAAGCACCATAATATAGAATCTGGGGGATAATAACTTATTTCATTGAAATAATAACTTATTTATTAAATAGAAAAGTTTTCAAATATTTACGAAATATTCTGTAATTAGTTGTCTAATATTTGTCAGTAGTGAATTCCAATAAGTACAGTATCTGCTTAGTAAGGAAATAAAGATGAAAATACTGTTTTGCAAATAACCATATTTGGCTTGGGATGATGCAAAGCCAGATATTCTTTTGGATTTGGCTTGGAATTTCTTTTTTTTCTTAAATTTCCATTTTTATTTTTCTGACCTTACAATACAACTAAACACTTGTTATGGCAAAATGGAGATAACATAATGAAAGAAATATTTTTCATGACAAAATCAAGAATTCCTTCTTAGCCCACAAATAAGAGGAGGAGCAGTACATAAGAAAAGGAGATCAAACTGCGGAAATATTAGGAAAACCGATAGCAGTGGTTACGTGAATACCTCATCCTACATTGTAATACTTCAGTCTTCCGTTATTCCTAGTTGAGATCTTCTTTAAGTCCAGGAAAGGCTTAAGTTGTTGTGGAGCAAAGAAGATATAGTTTGTCCTACCATATCTAACCAAATGTTTGCAAGGGTAGCTCAATAAGAAAGTCACACCCAAAGATTTAGTGGTCTTTTTATTAAGGGGTGCTAACAGATTTAGCACGTGCTAACGATTAGCATGCTCTAAATGATAAGAATCTCATAGACATATAAGGGGGCATCTTATCATTTCATTAATGCATTTTAGTAAAAGGACCCCTTAGTCTCTTGTCTCAATGCTAAAAATGCTCTTCTACGATCCTGAATATTTTTAGTCACATAAGGGTGTATACCCAAATCCTTTGATTGTAAATTCCTAAAATATAGTCTCGAAACAGTATTGAGGTCCTGTTCAAATAGAAAAGACACCAATAAGGTGGCTCTTACAGAATCATCTGAGATTGAAGACTCCTGTAGTGCTGATACATTCATAGCATCCAACTTTTCTTCTTGATTTAAGGCCCCTGATGCTCCCCCTACATTATTTTTTGAAGGAGAGGAAATATATTAAATCCTGCTCAGAGGAGGAATAGCTTCCAAGGATTAATTCTATATTTCCATTATATATTTTTTAAGGATATCTAGAGGGGGGGGGGGGGCAGTGGCGTACCAAGGGGGGGAGCGGTGGGGGCAGTTCGCCCCGGGTGCATGCCGCTGGGGGGGGGGGGGGCCGCGCGCCTGTTGGCCAAGTCCGCTCGTTCCCTCCCTGCTGCTCCCTCTGCGCGGAACAGGTTACTTCCTGTTCTGGAGCAGAGAGGGAGCAGCAGGGAATGAGCGGACTCGGAGCCGACAGGCGCGCGGCACCCCCCCACCAGGTAAAAATGCACCTGGGGGGGGGTGTAATTTTGCCGGGGGGGGGGGGGCGCATTCGCGATCTGCCCCGGGTGTCAGCCAGCCTAGGAACGCCACTGGGGGGGGGGGGGGGGGGGTATGTCTAGAGACCTTGGAAAGTTTAAGAAATGAAGATTAAGTCTTCTATTATAGTTTTCAATCTGTAATTTATCCTTAACAATAGAAGATGTAAGATCTTTCAAAGTTTGAACATCTCCTTGGATATTGTTGGATTTGAGAGGAATATTCCATTTTTATCCCATCCAAATTCTTAGAAAGTAAGTCAACTTTAGTCACTAAGGGGTCTTTTTACTATGCCGCGTAAGTTGTGCCGAGCACACGCCAAAATGGAGTTACCGCATGGCTACCGCGTGGCTCATGCGGTAATGTCATTTTTGGCATGCGTCTGATATGCACGGCCGCAAAATAATTTTTATTTTCTACCACGCGTATCGGACGCACGCCAAGTGGCATTTGGCGCATGTGAGACTTTACCGCTAGGTCAGTGGCTGGCGGTAAGGTCTCAGACCCAAAATGGACGCACACCATTTTTCATTTTGCTGCACGTCCCTTTTTGGCAAAAATTTTTTAAAAGTCCTTTTTTAACAGGTGCCCAAAAGCCATGCCTACACTACCGCAGGCCATTTTTCAGTGCACCTTAGTAAAAGGACCCCTAATGACTTCTGTAGGCTTTGCAACCATCACATCCAGCTTTTAGAGAGCCAGCCAAATGCTCTCCAAAGTCACCGCCACGGGAGCACTAACGCCAGCAACCACTCCGCGCTTACTCCAAGGTTGTTCTCTTGCACGGTTCCAGCCACAGGTTGGATGCCCTCATTCGGTCCCCTCTGACCAGTGATTTCTGCAGAAGAGGGAAACCCTGTCTCTCCCATGGGGTCTGCCAGACATGGTGGAGGATTGAATGCTAGAGGAGATAAAGTTACTTCCTGCCCCTGGACCTCAAGCACTCCTTCACCTGAAGCAACAGCGGGACAAACATTTCCAATTCCAGATAATAAGGGTCTGGCAACATACCTAGATATCAATTGCTGCATGGGGGAAGATATTTTGGCTGCTAAGGGTGCAGCCTTAATCACCCCTTTCCGCTTTGTACACAGCATTAGTCCCAGGGAAAAGAAAACACCACAAGGAATGCAGCTCAAAAATAAGCCATTTTCAGCCGTCCAGCTTCACACTACCATCTTGGCCACTCTCCTAGAGGTCTGGTTGTTTTAACCTAAAAGGATGCCCACTAGAGATCAGCTGGATTGGAGTTTCTAGTGCATAGATTAATCAAAGTTTGCTTATAAACCGGACGAGGAGTTAGGAAAGAGTGTGGGCAGAGTTGCGAATTACACGCATATTTCACAAATATGAACATTAAGTATGCACTAACATTTTTGCCTGGGGATATATTGTTCGTGACTTCAATCTAGGTGCAATTTCTTCAGGATTTATAAGACATGTAAATACCGGTTATAAAAATAGGTACTTTTCTGTCCTATAACCTAGACACTGTTTTAACGTTAGCCCCTGTTGGTTTGATTTTGTAAGCCTTTTATGCACATAAAATGCTTTGCTCACAAAAAAGGCAGTGGTATATCAAATGTATTACCATTACACATTTACAAACATTGCTTTGGGGTACAGATGCGTGAACGTGCAGACTACCTATGTTTAACCCAAACCTTTATATGATATGCTTGTAGACATTACTGGGGTAGAGATTGGGAAGAGCAGGGTCCTAGCTATAAGATGTTGATGTTTATAATTATTATGAAGGCTTTCTATATTGCCTTTCCTGGCGTTTAGGTCAAAGTGATTTACAGACTATAAAGTTAAGAAACATCATTTACAAAATAGGAAAGAAGAAAACTCTCACTCAAAAAGGTAGCAATTAAGATATATGTGTATGTTATAAAATATTTGCTTTTCTTCAAAAATTTGACTTTGAAAGGTCCAAGAAAACAGTGAGAGCAATATATAATCCACCGCAAAGCCCAACGCTGGTAATTTTACACTCATACGTTAGCAGCTACTAATAATATTTATATCTGAATCCAGACGTCGGTTGTGTTTCGTTTCACATGGGCTTCAGAGGATCATGATCAGTGTATTCTTTTTTTTTTATATATTGCTAGTTCTATTTAGGGCACCATTTTAGGTAGCTAAGGGGACCTTTTACCAAGTGGCTATAAAAGGTGGCTAGCGGTGGTATTGGCGCGTGGGATTGCTGCACAGCAAGGCCACCTTTTATTGCAGTAGGTAAAAGGGCATTTTCAGAATACAGGCAGTAAATGGCCGTGCGCTACTTAAAGAAGTGACACGCAGCCATTTACAGCCGGAGGCCTTACTGCCTTCTATTTAGGAGGCGGTGAGGGCTCTGGCAATAATCAGGTAGCACATGGTACTGCCATATTCTCCGAGGACAAGCAGGCTGCTTGTTCTCACGACTGGGTGACGTCCGCGGCAGCCCCCACCAACCGGAAAGAAGCTTCGCGGGACGGTCGGCACGCAGGGCACGCCCACCGCGCATGCGCGGCCGTCTTCCCGCCCGTGCGCGACCGCTCCCGCCAGTTCCTTTTTTTCCGCGACTGGAGAGAGTTGTGCTTTTGCCGCTCTCTCTGTTTCAGCCGCCGGATTTTCGACCGCGTTTACGCGGATCGTCGCTTTGCTTGGATTACCTCTCGGTTTTCCTTTTTTCTTGTTTGTTTAAAAAAAAAAAAAAAAAAAAAAACATCTGCGCGTGTGGAGCACGCGCTCCCTTTTTCCCTCGCTTCCAGCGGGGACGCCACGTTGCGGCCTAGTGGTCGCTCGGTCGTTTATTTTTTCGTGGTGTGATTTTAGCCACCATTGACGACTTTGACTTCGCCGACGCGATTTTTCCGTCGATGTCCTCGAAGGTCCCGAGTGGATTTAAGAAGTGTGGTCGCTGCGGCCGGCCGATCTCGCAGACCGACACCCACGCTTGGTGCCTCCAGTGCCTCGGGCCGGAGCACAATCTCAAGTCGTGTGCTTTGTGTCTCGGTCTCCGGAAACGGACTCAGGTTGCGAGGCAAGTTCTGCGGGACCGTCTTTTTGGAACTTGCGCCGGCCCCTCGACCTCGACGGCATCGGTATCGAAGGCCGGTTCTTCGGTACCGGTATCGATGCCCGAGACATCGGCACCGATGGCAGCGACCCCAGGAGAACAGGTCCCGTCGGCCCGCCGGTCCGCCGGTGAGAGTGGGGTTGAGAGGCCGCGTGGGCAGTCGGCCCCGGTCACTCCCTCAGCTCGTGAGCCACGGGACCGAACCCTGTCTGACCCGGTACCTCGAGACCGAGGGGGATCGACCTCCTCCTCCTCCATGCCCTCCGGCGCCGGTGACGTGCATCGGAAGAAGGATAAGAAGCGCCGTCACCGGACGCCCTCGGTGCATCCTGAAGAGGAGTCGACGCCGAAGCGTCATCATCGAGAGGAGAGGTCTCCGTCGGTTGTGGAGGTACCGACGCGTCGGGGTTCCGGCACCTCGGTGCCGTCTCCTGGCCCCCAGCAGCTTCCGGCACCGACACCCTTACCGGCCCCACCGCCTTTTCCGGCAGCGGGCCTGGACGAGTGCCTCAGAGCCATCCTTCCGGGGATCCTGGAAGGGCTGATGCGCCAGGCTGTGCCGACGCCGGGGGTGCTTGCGCCCTCGGCGCCGATGACTGTGGCGCCGGCGAGCTCTAGCCCGGCGCCGGGGACGTCGACACCGCCGCCGCTTGCGGTGCCGGTCTCGACAGCCACGCAGGTGGAGTCCCCGTCGACGTCGATGGAGGGAGCTCCGTCCCCGCCGGCGCGGGAGTCCACCGCTCGACGACACCGAGACCTTGGTGCCTCGACGTCGAGCCGGGCCCGGTACCGGACTCAGCTACATGAGCTAATGTCCGATACCGAGGATGAGGACTCGTGGGGGGAAGAGGAGGACCCGAGATATTTCTCCTCCGAGGAGTCTACGGGCCTTCCCTCGGACCCCACGCCGTCACCGGAGAGGAAGCTCTCACCTCCTGAGAGTCTCTCCTTTGCCTCCTTTGTGCGGGATATGTCTATCAGCATTCCCTTCCCCGTGGTCTCTGTGGAAGAGCCGAGGGCCGAGATGCTCGAGGTCCTCGACTATCCATCACCACCTAGAGAGTCCTCCACGGTGCCGCTGCACAATGTCCTGAAGGAGACGCTGCTTCGGAACTGGGTGCGACCATTAACTAACCCCACCATTCCCAAGAAAGCAGAGTCCCAGTACAGGATCCACTCTGACCCAGAGCTCATGCGGCCCCAGTTGCCCCATGACTCAGCGGTCGTGGATTCTGCTCTCAAGAGGGCACGGAGTTCGAGGGATACCGCCTCGGCGCCCCCGGGGCGGGAGTCTCGCACTCTGGACTCGTTTGGGAGGAAGGCCTACCAATCCTCCATGCTCGTGACCCGCATCCAATCCTACCTGCTCTATATGAGCATCCACATGCGGACCAATGTGCAACAGCTGGCGGACCTGGTCGATAAGCTCCCGCCGGAGCAGTCCAGGCCTTATCAGGAGGTGGTCAGGCAGCTGAAGGCGTGCAGAAAGTTCCTGTCCAGGGGGATTTTTGACACCTGTGACGTGGCATCTCGTGCTGCGGCCCAAGGTATAGTGATGCGCAGGCTCTCATGGCTGCGTGCCTCTGACCTGGACAACCGCACCCAGCAGAGACTGGCTGACGTCCCTTGCCGGGGGGATAACATTTTTGGTGAGAAGGTCGAGCAGATGGTTGACCAACTGCACCAGCGGGAAACCGCTCTCGACAAGCTCTCCCACCGGGCGCCTTCAGCACCCGCCCCCACGGGCGGGCGTTTTTCCCGGGCCCGGCAGGCTGCACCCTATTCTTTTGCGAAGCGTAGGTACAACCAGCCGGCCCGAAGGCCTCGTCAGGCACAGGGACAGCCCCAGCGCGCTCGTTCCCGTCAACAGCGTGCGCCTAAGCAGCCCCCTGCGCCTCCACAGCAAAAGCCGGGGACGGGCTTTTGACTGGATCCACGGGAACATAGCCGCCCTACAAGTGTCCGTACCGGACGACCTGCCGGTCGGAGGGAGGTTAAGATTCTTTCACCAAAGGTGGCCTCTCATAACCTCCGACCAGTGGGTTCTCCAAATAGTGCGGTGCGGATACGCCCTGAATTTGGCCTCCCTGCCTCCAAATTGTCCTCCGGGAGCTCAGTCTTTCAGCTCCCATCACAAGCAGGTACTTGCAGAGGAACTCTCCGCCCTTCTCAGCGCCAATGCGGTCGAGCCCGTACCACCCGGGCAGGAAGGGCGGGGATTCTATTCCAGGTACTTCCTTGTGGAAAAGAAAACAGGGGGGATGCGTCCCATCCTAGACCTGAGAGGCCTGAACAAATTCCTGGTCAAAGAAAAGTTCAGGATGCTTTCCTTGGGCACCCTTCTGCCAATGATTCAGAAAAACGATTGGCTATGTTCCCTGGATTTAAAGGACGCATACACTCACATCCCGATACTGCCAGCTCACAGACAGTATCTCAGATTCCGCCTGGGCGCACGGCACTTTCAGTATTGTGTGCTGCCCTTTGGGCTCGCCTCTGCCCCACGAGTGTTTACAAAGTGCCTCGTGGTGGTAGCGGCCTACCTACGCAAGCTGGGAGTGCACGTGTTCCCATATCTCGACGATTGGCTGGTCAAGAACACCTCGGAGGCAGGAGCCCTTCGGTCCATGCAGTGCACTATTCAACTTCTGGAGCTGCTGGGGTTTGTGATAAATTACCCAAAGTCCCATCTCCAGCCAACTCAGTCTCTGGAATTCATAGGAGCGCTGCTGAATTCCCAGACGGCTCAGGCCTACCTTCCCGAAGCGAGGGCCACCAATCTCTTGGCCCTGGCCTCGCGGACCAGAGCGTCTCAGCAGATCACAGCTCGGCAGATGTTGAGACTTCTGGGTCATATGGCCTCCACGGTTCATGTGACTCCCATGGCTCGTCTTCACATGAGATCTGCTCAGTGGACCCTAGCTTCCCAGTGGTTCCAAGCCACCGGGAATCTAGAAGATGTCATCCGCCTCTCCACCAGTTGCCGCACTTCACTGCTCTGGTGGACCATCCGGACCAATTTGACCCTGGGACGTCCATTCCAAATTCCGCAGCCCACGAAAGTGCTGACGACGGATGCATCTCGCCTGGGGTGGGGAGCCCATGTCGATGGGCTTCACACCCAGGGTCTGTGGTCCCTCCAGGAAAAGGATCTGCAGATCAACCTCCTGGAGCTCCGAGCGATCTGGAACGCACTGAAGGCTTTCAGAGATCGGCTGTCCTGCCAAATTATCCAAATTCGGACAGACAATCAGGTTGCAATGTATTACGTCAACAAGCAGGGGGGCACCGGATCTCGCCCCCTGTGCCAGGAGGCCGTCGGGATGTGGCGTTGGGCGTGTCGGTTCGGCATGCTCCTCCAAGCCACGTACCTGGCAGGCGTAAACAACAGTCTGGCCGACAGACTGAGCAGAGTCATGCAACCGCACGAGTGGTCGCTCCATGCCAGAGTGGTACGCAAGATCTTCCGAGCGTGGGGCACCCCCTCGGTGGACCTTTTCGCCTCTCAGACCAACCACAAGCTGCCTCTGTTCTGTTCCAGACTTCAGGCACACGGCAGGCTAGCGTCGGATGCCTTTCTCCTCCATTGGGGGACCGGCCTCCTGTATGCTTATCCTCCCATACCTTTGGTGGGGAAGACCTTACTGAAGCTCAAGCAAGACCGCGGCACCATGATTCTGATCGCGCCCTTTTGGCCCCGTCAGATCTGGTTCCCTCTTCTTCTGGAGTTGTCCTCCGAAGAACCGTGGAGATTGGAGTGTTTTCCGACTCTCATTTCGCAGAACGACGGAGCGTTGCTGCACCCCAACCTTCAGTCTCTGGCTCTCACAGCCTGGATGTTGAGGGCGTAGACTTCACTGCGTTGGGTCTGTCTGAGGGTGTCTCCCGGGTCTTACTTGCCTCTAGAAAGGATTCCACTAAAAAGAGTTACTTTTTCAAGTGGAGGAGGTTTGTCGTGTGGTGTGAGAGCAAGGCCCTAGAACCTCGTTCTTGCCCTGCACAGAACCTGCTTGAATACCTTCTGCACTTATCGGAGTCTGGCCTCAAGACCAACTCAGTAAGGAATCACCTTAGTGCGATTAGTGCTTACCATTATCGTGTGGAAGGTAAAGCCATCTCTGGAGAGCCTTTAGTAGTTCGATTCATGAGAGGCTTGCTTTTGTCAAAGCCCCCTATCAAGCCTCCTACAGTGTCATGGGATCTCAACGTCGTCCTCACCCAGCTGATGAAACCTCCTTTTGAGCCACTGAATACCTGCCATCTGAAGTACTTGACCTGGAAGGTCATTTTCTTGGTGGCGGTTACTTCAGCTCGTAGGGTCAGCGAGCTTCAAGCCCTGGTAGCCCATGCTCCATATACCAAATTTCATCACAACAGAGTAGTGCTCCGCACCCACCCAAAGTTCCTGCCGAAGGTGGTGTCGGAGTTCCATCTTAACCAGTCAATTGTCTTGCCAACATTCTTCCCCAGGCCGCATACCCGCCCTGCTGAACGTCAGTTGCACACATTGGACTGCAAGAGAGCATTGGCCTTCTACTTGGAGCGGACACAGCCCAATAGACAGTCCGCCCAATTGTTTATTTCTTTCGACCCTAACAGGCTAGGGGTCGCTGTCGGGAAACGCACCATCTCTAATTGGCTAGCAGATTGCATTTCCTTCACTTACGCCCAGGCTGGGCTGACTCTTGAGGGTCATGTCACGGCTCATAGTGTCAGAGCCATGGCAGCGTCGGTGGCCCACTTGAAGTCAGCCACTATTGAAGAGATCTGCAAGGCTGCGACTGTGGTCATCTGTCCACACATTCACATCTCATTACTGCCTCCAGCAGGATACCCGACGCGACAGTCGGTTCGGGCAGTCGGTGCTGCAGAATCTGTTTGGGGTGTAAATCCAACTCCACCCTCCAGGACCCGAATTTATTCTGGTCAGGCTGCACTCTCAGTTAGTTGTTCTTCGTAGGTCAATTTCTGTTGTACCCTCGCCGTTGCGAGGTTCAATTGACCTGGGTTCTTGTTTTGAGTGAGCCTGAGAGCTAGGGATACCCCAGTCGTGAGAACAAGCAGCCTGCTTGTCCTCGGAGAAAGGGTATGATACATACCTGTAGCAGTTGTTCTCCGAGGACAGCAGGCTGATTGTTCTCACCTACCCTCCCTCCTCCCCTTTGGAGTTGTGTGTTTCATCTTTTGCTAGTTATTCAACTGGCGGGAGCGGTCGCGCACGGGCGGGAAGACGGCCGCGCATGCGCGGTGGGCGTGCCCTGCGTGCCGACCGTCCCGCGAAGCTTCTTTCCGGTTGGTGGGGGCTGCCGCGGACGTCACCCAGTCGTGAGAACAATCAGCCTGCTGTCCTCGGAGAACAACTGCTACAGGTATGTATCATACCCTTTACTGCTGGGCACGCCTACTCCCTACCCACCAGCGCTAGAAAATAAAAACTATTTTTTCTAGCACCGTAAACGGAACTACCGCCGGGCGGTAGGGCCGATTTGCCATGTGCTAACCTGGCTGTAGCACTACCGCCAGTTGATAAAAGGGTCCTTAAGTGAAGCCAGATGCCAACATTTAGGCAGGTCAATGAAATATTTGATACTACATTTTGTCATAGTTTTTTGATAATATGGAAAAATTATGTTCTTACCTGATAATTTTCTTTCCTTTAATCATACCAGACCAGTCCAGACTAATGGGTTGTGCCCATCTACCAGCGGAAGGAGACAGAGAAAATAGTTCCAAGTAAACAGCCCCTTAAGGGTATTGTGCAGCCTGGATTGTTCAGTATTTCGAATAGCCAAGTAATGGTGCTCTGAAGTCTAGAAGAATACACAGTTAATACCAAACAGGCAAACTCTTGGAGCCAATATGCAGAACCTCACTGTTCCTGCTTGGCCAAAGGCAACTGCAACCTCCCCTCACAGTAAAGTAAGCAGGAGGGAATGGTCCATACTGAGCTTGCCCAAGCACATAGAGATCTACCCCTGAATCCGGAGAAAGAACTCTGTGATCCCAAGTAACAGGAGTCATACAGAGCTGGCACAACAAGTGGCAGGAAATTGAATAGAGAAGATGAAGTAGGCAGTGCTGTAGGACATCCCACCGTATTGAAGAGTTGGGGAACAACCAGGGATACCTAAAGGAAACAACACTGTGACAGACTTTGGCCAGGGAGAGCATCTGGACTGGTCTGGTATGATTAAAGGAAAGAAAATTATCAGGTAAGAACATAATTTTTCCTTCCTTGTCATCTATAGGAGACCAGTCCAGACTAATGGGATGTAGCAAAGCAGTTTCCCAAATATGGGGGGGGGGGGGGGGGGAAGAGAAAAGAAGAATGCAGAAGATTGAAAAATCAACAAAGCTGTACATACAGCAAAAAACTGATCAGCAGAAAAGGATTTGAATATCTGAACCACCAGGCTACCAAAATGGAACAGAGTTAGACACTAGAAAAGGAACTGAAGCCGTTGGACGTAAAACAAATGTCTTGAGCAAAAGAAAAATTACGTACTCCTGTCCCGAGAGTAGCAAAAGAAGCAGCAAAAGATACTCATACCAAAGGACCTCCACCCCTTGGAAGGAAGACAACAGTCATATCTGAGCAACAAGGAGAAGAACTGTCTCTCTTAGACCAGGATCAACTTCTCCAAACCCTGGAAGGACAAAGACTAACTCACAAACCTGCCGGTCTGCCTTGAGTCCAAGATGGTCAGATGAAGTGACCCTAACAGGTACTAGGAGTACACAATCCTAAACAGTGCACCACACTTCATAGAAGAAAGGAAGCAAGGCCCAGGAACCTCCCAGACCCGCGCCTAGTGAGAGAATCAAACTCCACAGAACAAGAAGAGACTCCAGAGTCGAGAGAACCAACTAACTGGCACACTAGTCTCTCCAGGAGAACCATGAAGAAAAGGACAGCAGCATATCAGGGTACAACCATAGAAAGAGAGTACTACTAAACTAGCTCGCTCTGGACTTAGGGATGAAAGAACAGAGCCAAGAGAACAAAAGGAGACAAAAAGAGAGTCGAGAGCCACACTGTAGAGAAAAGACCCCCAAGGTGCCAAGTAGCCACAAAAGGAGCAGAGAAGAATTCAAACTCCAGCAATGAAGAAGCTTCTCGCCAGCCACCAAGAAGCTACGGCAAGAAAAGGTGCTACAGGAATGGTAGCTAACAGGAGACAAGACAGCCTTGTCTAGCAATCTAAACTGCGGTATGCCACAGCTGCCGAGAAGTACTATATTCAACCCGCAGAAAAGAGCTGGGGTTGACCAACAACAGGGCCGTGCCAACACAGTAAGCGGGGTAAGCAACGCAGGGGGACGCCGACCTCTGGAGGGCGCCTACCGTTTCCTGAGGTCAGCTCACTTGCAAAATGTTTTACCTGAAGCTGTGATTCTCCTCTCTCCCCTCTTTGACCACAGTGCTCACTGAGGCAGGCAGACTCTGCTGAAGTTGTTAGAAAGAATACAACCAGTGCTATTTATGTCTTTGGTGTGAGATGAACTCCTCATTCAGGGTGAGCTTGAGCAACATTCAAATTAAAGAGAACAGCCAGGTTTGGAGAGAGGTGTGCAAGTGAGACTGGGGAGAAATAAAAACTAAATAGTGTAATTGTTAAAATCTGTAAGTGGTTCAAAGTTTTTGTTTTTTTTCTCTGAGCTTGTACACCAGAGGAGGGCATGACTGCAATGATGTTTGCATAATTATAGGTAACCGGGTAGCTACAGCTAAAAGCCATTTCATTGGCTGATGGTTCCAACAGTAGTTTCAGAGGAAGCTTTTAGCTGACGTGTAGTGTAGAAGAGCTGGTAACTGAAAATCCTTGGATAGGAAGAGTCTGTGATGTGTGAAATATATTTTGCTTTAATGAAATTGCTAAACTTTAGAGTCAGAGACTTATCAATGATCAGAAAAAGAAAGTCACCAGACAACAAAGGTAGAGAAAAATCATTTTATTTTCATTTTAGTGTTTGGAATATGTCCACTTCGAGAATTTACATCTGCTATCTTATTTTGCAATGTATAGCAATTTGTTTCTAAGAATATTGCTGACAATTACTGTCAGTGTGGCAAGTGGTGAGCGATCATTTTCACGGTTAAAAATCATAAAAACTAGTAAAAAATGCCCGTTTCAAAAGGGAAGGAAACGGGCGCTAGCAAGGCCATCCCCCACCCTCCCTCCCTCGCTGTTCCAGACTCTGCCGTCCCTCTGTTTTCACCCCCCTTTCCGTGACCCAGTCGACCCCCCCTTCTCGGCGAAAACCATCCCCCGCCGCCATCCGGTACCTGTGCTGACAGGGGACCCCAACCCCCATCAGCAGAAGTCCTGTGCTGGCCTTCAAGGCGTTGTTTCTTCAATGATTTTGTGTCCAAATTGCTCTGCGTGCATCTGACATCAGACGCACGCAGAGGAACTTGAACCGAAGATCATTGAAGAAGCAATGGTGCGAAGGCCAGCACAGGACTTCGGCTGATGGGGATTGGGGTCCCCCATCAGCACAGGTACTGGACGGTGGCAGAGGACGGTTTTCGTCGAGAAGGGGGGGGGGTCAACTGGGTCGTGGAAGGGGGTGCAGTGGGCTGTAACACAGGGGGAGGAGTAGGGAAACACGTGGAGCGTGTTTCCTTACTCCTCCCCTTACTTTGGTATCAGCCGTCACTGACGTCAGTGCGAGCCTGCCTAGCAGACCACCTCCAAGGGAGGCACGGTCCCAGGCACATCCTGTTGGAGGTGAGAATTATTATATAGGATTATTTGCGATCAAGTATTTCGCAAGAAAGGCTTGTAAGCCTTGCCATGATTGCTATTGAGAATGATATATGTGCCCAGTTAGATATCAAAGATTTAATTACTAATTTCGTGAACATGATAGCACGAAAAGCTAAGTGGTTGTAAACCCTCTATTTGTTCAGCAATCCCACAAAGATGCACTCCATCTTTCAGCTCCTATTTCCTTTGCATCTTGTGCCACACGGGGGGGGGGGGGGGGGGGGCACCAGAGACCCTAGGCATGGCCCTGACCAACAGGCAAAGGTGAAAATACGCTCCACAGTCAGAGACTGAACTGTGCTCAAGGGACAGAAACGAAGCTGTGCTCATCAGACAGAGTAGGATCCGTGCTCAACGAGAACAAATGGATTTGCACTCAAAGCACACAAACTGAGCCACACACCATGGGCAGAGAAAGAGTTGCACAACTCTTGCAAAGATAGAAATGCACTGAACAAGCAGAGAAGAAGCTGAGAATAACAGACAGAGGATGAGCAGTGCCCCACTGAAAGAGCTGGATGTTAGAGGTACCTACAAAACTGAAGCTGCGGTAGCGATGGAACTGTGTATAAAACGCAGACAAGGAGCTGCTTTCCACATGCAAACAAGGAGCTGCGCTCCAGACACTGGCAAGCAACTGCGCTCCACACGCCGAAAAGGAGCTATGCTTCCTAAACAGACATGAAGCTGTGTAGCACCTGCAGTCACAGAGCTGGGCTCCACATACCACCCTGGAACTTTGCCCAATTTGCAGAGAAGAGTTGTGCTAAACATACAGAGATGGAGCTACACTCAATAGGCGGTGGAGCTGCGTTCTGAACACAGACAAGGAGCTGCGTTCCACACGCAGAGAGAGAGCTGTATGCCACACACAGACAAGGAGCTGTGTTCCACAGGCAGACACAGCGCCGTGTTCTACACGTAGACACAGGACTGCGCCCCACACTCAGACCTGCAGAGAAAGAACTACACTCAGCATGTGACAATGGAGCTGTGTTCAACATGCAGAGATGAAAGGTTGCAGAATAAGCAGCGAAGGAACTTCACTCAACATGCAATGATAGAGCTGTCCTCAACATACAGCAACGGAGCTAAAGCCAACCTGAAACTAGAAAAGGCAAAACCGTAAGGCTTGGTTGTAAGAAAAAATGGACCAAGTAAAGTCGCCCAAGTGCTCGTCAGGGACGCCCTTCTTTTTTCCATTATTGCTCGAGGACGCCCATCTGTTAGGCATGCTCCAGTCCCACCTTCGCTACGCCTCCGACACGCCCCGTGAACTTTAGTAGTCCCCGCGATGGGAAGCAGTTGGGGATGCCCAAAATTGGCTTTCGATTATGCTGATTTGGGCGACCCTGAGAGAAGGACGCCCATCTCCCGATTTCTGTCAAAAGATGGGTGCCCTTCTCGTTCGAAAATAAGGCTGATAGCCAGTTAAGTGTTATATTCAGCACTTAGCCAGCTATGGTGAACTGCATAAAGATAGGACCACTTAAACGTCTGTCCTATTTCTGTGGTTACCTTGGCTGGATAAATGCCCCTCCCCAGTAGCCGGTTTGGAGTTTGGTGCTAACCAGACATTTTCAGCGGTATTAACTTGATAAAAACTCTTGAAAAATGACTGGTTAGCCCCAAACAAGCGATTTAACCAGGAGCTGTTTGTGGCCAGTTAATTTACTTTGAATATCGACCCGAATATTTGTAACAATATAATAGTGTAGTTTTCCTCAGAAATATTTCCTTAATTGTTACTTCGAAAGGAGTGAAGCCTGTGAAAACTGGGATTGCTTTAATCAGTGGGATTTGAATTAGAGATTTAAGTATATGCATTGTTAAATAATTTCTGGTTTTTAAAAGAGAGAGAATGTAATCAGTTGTATTATTTCTAACTAAAATTTGGACAATAAGTATGTTCTTAGTGAAATGAATTGACTATACACCGTATTTGGACTTAAGAAGCCAACCAGATGATCAATGTGGAATAATGAATTAGATGAGTAATATCTGGGGATAATCAGGTTAATACCAAGTTTTCTTTTTCTGTTTACTGTTTAATTGATCTCCTTGTCTTATTTCACTCTCCCTATTTTTCTTCACTTTGTGGTCTAAGAAAGAGAAAGATTGTATATAATCCATATATCTAGTTGGGATTGTTTTCTTCTTATATTGTATTAATGTGCAGTCATCTCTGTATTACTGTTTGCAAGTGACCCTTGTAAAATGAAAAATTATAAATAAATGATGTAAAAAAACCCAAAACAACAATATAATAGTGTAGCCTTTTCTTCTTTCACCTCAAAGCAAGGTCCTTGGCTATACTTTTTCTGGGTTTCATTGGCCCAGAGAATGTGAATATATTAACTTTGCAAATGTAGGATGGTCTTCCACACCTGTTGCATACTTTAAATCTTTAATGTATGATGGAAAACCTTACTTTGTACTCAGGTGTATAAGGTAAAAACATGTTTTGTATTTTTTAAGAACTTAGACTTGTGATATGCCACCCTTGCACTCCACAACAGCATGTACCTTCTCAATTTCTGCTTTGGGTGGCAGAGCCCCGCTTTCCTTTTCATTTATCCTCCATTCCTGTCCTTTCATGCAGGTGTTTTCTGTGCAGTTCAATGTTATTCAAAGGATAGCAATTGCATTTTTTTTTAGCCTCAGCCTTTGTTTCTAGTCTTTTGTTCACCTGTTGTGACTCACAAATTCTTGGCTCCATTAGGAACGGCAAGTCTAAGGTTTGACAGAAAGTGAGATCAGCTATGGAAGGCAGCTTCAGTCAGAGACACTGTATCTCTGTTCTGTCTGCTGGGGTCCCACCCCTCCCACCACACAAATGAGTCACTAGATTTGAATGTAGAGGATCAGGTGAAAGAGAGAAAGGACAACCTACCAGCAAAGTGCATACCATTGACTGTTGCTGTAAGCGATCGATCGAAGAGGCATCTGTGGTAGAGCTACGGGGACTGAGGCTCTTGTCTCTGCTTTTTTCAGGTTACGGTGAGGCTGGTGGTGAATTTCCAGAGGACACAGAAGACGGTGGTAAGAGTAAGTCCTCTGGTGCCCTTGCGGGATATCCTTCCTGTCATCTGCGAAAAGTGCGAGTTTAGGCAGGAGGACGTCATATTGCTAAGGGATGAGGCATCCCGGGAGGAATTGCCCCTCTCCAAGACTCTGAATGAGCTGGATATAAAGGAACTGTATGTCTGGAGCCACCAGAGAGGTGAGTCTAGGCAAGTGTTTTATGTAGATGCTTCACAACCAACTGGAGGTAGTTCTGTATACTCTGTGAAGGTTCATCTATAGATATGTCATCGCGTTTTATATGAAAAATAAGTTTTAAGGATACAACTTTTCTGTTTCTAAATGCTTTTTTGTTATCTTGCCTGGAGAATCTGGGCACCTAATATGCTATGCTTTCTGCTCCTTGTGACTCTGGGCAAGTCACTTAACTCTCCATTGCCCCTGGTACAAAATAAGTACCTGAATATATGTAAACCGCTTTGAATGTAGTTGCAAAAACCTCAGAAAGGCGGTATATCAAGTCCCATTTCCCTTTCTGTATACACTTTTCTGTTGGTCCCCCTTTCTTCCCTGTTGTCTCTCTTTTGATCTTCCCCTATTCTCATGCTAGCACTACCAGGATATCATATAGTATGGGATGGGAGCAACCCTGACTACAACTTCTCCGTTTAGATATAGAGCAGGAGAAATTATGCAGAAGAATCTGAGCAGTAGAAGAACGGATGCCACATATATCTGAAGAGGAAATATTCTAGAGAGAGAGAGAGAGAATGAGAATGTGCAGAAGTAGCCAGTATGCTGTTATGCAGCATACACCTATGAGCATTCCCAGTTATTTGTTTTTATAAAGTAAAATTGGGAATCTAGGTCTGTTGTCAGAGAGTGATAGCTCAGTGCTGTATATCACAGTGATGAGAGCTGTTAGCTGGTGCTACTTGGATCACAGGTGGAGACCCTGGAGCCAGGTTGGTTGCCAGGTGAGTCTGACAGCTGTCATACAGGAAAGGTGTGTGTATAGTAAACAGAGCTGGGGCAAAGTTAGGGCTTTGTCTGTTGTTCTTCCAGCATCCCTGCCTTCTAGCAAAACAGATGGCATTGGTGGTGGTGTCGCCTGTGACAGCAGCTGTGAACCTACCTGTTGTTGAGGAGGACTATGGCAGCAGGAAATATGAGATGCCACATGCGTGTCATTCGATGCAGTGAGAGACAGCAGTTGATACACTAGAGTCTGCAATACATTTTCATGTGACTGAAGTTCAAAAACTTTGCACCCCATATAAATACGGCCCACTGTAGGCCAACCAGCTCTTGTGTGAGAACTGGAATTGCTTCCAAAATTCCCAACACAGCATCCTTTTTCTCTCTTTCTCTCTGTCTCTGCTCACCTGCCCAGAACCATCACCCCCAAACCCCTCTTTCGGTTTGCCTGCCCATTTGATAGAGGCCCCCTGTGCAGTTGCTCAGGTCACACATGCCCCAAAATTGGCTGTGTATATGATGAAATACCTTTCCAGCAAAAGCTTATTTTTTAGCTTTATACATATGTGTGTGTGTTTTGTATATAAATAAAGTAAATGTGTGGTGCAGAGAGTGTGGTCTGGGAGTCTTCAGCATAAAAATGGTGGGGTCGATATTCAGCTGACAGTGGTGAGTGTTTTTTTTTTTTTTTTTTAGCTCCCTCCGACGTTATTCCCAGATACTTAATGCCAAGCCATGTCTGGATACTGGCATTGAATATCTGAGTTTATGATGCCAGCTATCTCATACGCAAGTTAAGTGCAATATTCAGCACTTAACTGCCTAAATGACACCACATAAAGATAGGACTGACTTTCATGCAGTCCGATTTGGCTGCTGAATATCGATACTTAACCGCATAAGTGCTGACTCTGCCCCTGGACCGATACACAAAGGGGGGATCCCTACATCTCATTTGCGTACGATCCCTATTGTGCATTGGTCGCTATTTGCGACTCGCTAAATTTTCCCTTGGCACCCCTGTTTAATGGGTGCCTTTGTGCATCGGCCCCTAAGCAATGCTTTACTGTAATACTAAAAATAATTTGTCTTCTCTGTGTGTCTTATTCGGATTGTAACATGGAATAGGCAAACCTCTATATTATGTATCTGTACAGAACTACACACTCCTAGTAATGGTATGAAGATATAAAATATTAGTAGTGGTGGTTATTTATATTTATATGTAAACATTGCATGGCAACATCTTCACATCAGAGGTTTTGTGAAAGTGCGTTGCTCTGTCTGGAACAGAAGCAGAGCATAGGCTAACAGAAGAGTAGGCTATCAGTTCCCCTTTCCTTTCCCACCTGCGTCCTGCACCCTGCAGGTATTTCTGATAGACTGAGTAATGAATGCATTAGAGGCTGGTGGTTTCAGTGGGTGGGAGGACACCTGGGGAGGGGCAGAGGCATGCTGGTTTTTGAAAATGAAGTCATTACTGCTTGGTGATGATCACCTGCTTAAGGTACACATGCTGCTGGATTCTTCTTGCCATGGGAAACCCCATGTGAAGGAGAGAGGGGCAGAAAGAGTCATGTCCTAATTAGTTAGAGAGTCTCTCCTGGCCTTGCCCTCTATCCTTTTCTGATTGGTGGTTAGAGGAGAGGGACCTTCCTCCATGTATGTTGGTGGTACTGGATTTTCTCAGGGATCTCAGTTTGTGTCAGTGACTACATCTGGCATCTTTGATTGGACCACCAGGAACCCAACAAAACCGGTACCTGTTTAACTGCCCCCTTCCTGCCCAGTTCATAGCTGTACCACAGACCAGACTGGTCCTTATTTTGGCATCTCTGTTCTTGGTGCTGAACATTCCATCGTACCTGCCTGCTTCTGCTTCTCTCTGCTTCCTCTCTTGATCCTGCTCTTCAGAATTTGATCTTGGCCTTGTTTCTGACCCACAGACTGCAACATTGTGTAGCCTGGTTCTCCAGTATGCTCCACAGTTTAGATGATCTTTGCAGATGCAGCTTGTATAGACTGTCATTGCTTCTGCTTTATGATGACATGGCACCTCTGGCTGAGTGCACTTTCTTGGAAGAGGTCATGCTTGGCTGCCCTTTTGCAGCCTAGTGGTTAGTGCAGCAGACTTTGATCCTGGGGAACTGGTTAGTGCAGCAGACTTTGATCCTGGGGAACTGGGTTTGATTCGCACTGCAGCTCCTTGTGACTCTGGGCAAGTCACTAAACCCTCCATTACCCCTTCGACCTGTATATACTATGTAAACCGCTTTGAATGTAGCTGCAAAAACCACAGAAAGGTGGTATATCAAATCCCATTCCTTTATAAAGGTTATTGTGTTTTGAGCATTTCTGAGCTCCAAAGAGGTAATCTATTTCTAACAAATCACCCTCCTATCCCATTGTTCTTTTGTAAAATGTGACTACGATGTAGTTTGTCAATGATATACAATTTAAAATCTGTTCATACATTTAAAAAAGAAGCATACTCATTTTTTTTTATGAACTGGCAGATCTCCTCTTTTTGTTTCTCTCCAGCTCAATTAGAACCAGATTAGGATATGATGCCATGAACATATATTCTCACTACTAGGGGATTTAGCCCCTATTTTTAATATATTTCCATTCCATTTAAGTAATAATCAGTTAGGGCATTACAGTGACCATCCTGGCTGGGAGCCATGTAGACTGGGCTCCTGTATAGAACCTTACAACTGTGGACCTTGACTTTGACTAAGTATCACTCCCGTGCAATAAAAGCAACTCATCACCCCCTTTAGCTGATACCGGATCTTCTGAGCCACTGGACCAACCTGCAAGCATGTAATTTTAATGGTTTTTGTTTCTTAGGTTCCCTGAGCAGTTACTGAAACCTCCCTCCCCCAGCAGTTCATAGATATCTGTTCCTTGAGGGTCAGGTGATATTCACCTGGGATATTCTTCAGCTGTGTTTGCATGTTTTACTTCTAAGGCTAGTTAACGTACGTAATTGGACTTGTTACAGGCCACAATAACTGGAAATGTGCAGCGTCCTACTAAAGAAAAGGGAACGTGTCTGTTTGCCTGAGGTGTACGATTCAAGATCTGGAAGAGCGCTCCATCTCTTTCAGAGTAAGCCTGCCACCCAGGCTTTCAGAAACTAGCAAAGAGGGGCTCACGTTACCTTCCACTTGAGCAGCACATGACGGGCAATTCTGTAACTAGGCGCTTACAGTTACCCCCTTTCTAGGCGTAACTGTTGAGAAAAATAGCACATATGCACGTAAACGCCCCAAGTGCTATTATATAAGGATGCGTAAGTGTTATAGGGTTGGATTCAATAAATGGCGCTTAAAATTTGATGGACAAATAAAAATCAGCGCTGAATGATATTCTATAATGGATGAGATAGGATCAGCAGCCTTTATAGAATAGTGCATAGTGCTGGGATCTGCGCTCAACTTTGGGCTAAAGGTGTTACACCAGGGGTGCCCAATCTCGGCTCTTGTCAAGTCGGGTTTTCAGGATTTTCCCAGAGAATGTGCATGAAATCTATTTGCTTACAATGGAGGCAGTGTATACAAGTAGATCCCATGCATATTCATTGAGAAATCCTGAAAACCCGACTGGATTGCGGCCCTCGAGGACCGAGGTTGGGCAACCTGGTGTTATACCAAGAGAAACCAGGTGTAAATCCCAGTGCACAAGCTGGGTGCGGGTCCGCAACTATTCTATAACACTGCACACATTTTAAGGGAACGCCCCTGATCCGCCCATGCCTCTTCCCTAGCCACGGCCTCTTTGCAGATCTGCATGGAAACACTCAGCCGCTATATTATAAATGGGCATATAAATGATTGTTGCCTGCATCTGCCATTTCTGCCCCATTTCGGTGCCTGGCATCCATTAGAATGGTTTTCTGCATTGAAAATTCAACGCAGAAGTAGTAGTGGAATGGAGGAGTATCCTAGTGGCTAAAATCCTGGGGAGCTGGGTTCAATTCGCACTATATCTCCTTGTGACTCTGGGCAAGTCACTTAACCCTCCATTGCCCCCAGTACAATACTTGTGAGTTCACTAGGGTCAGAGAAAATACCTACATATAATAAATGCAAACTGCTTTGATTGTCCCACAGAAAGGCAGGATATCACAGAGGTCTATAAAATAATGAATGGAGTTGAACGGGTAGATGTGAAGCGTCTGTGCACACTTTCCAAAAATACTAGGACTAGGGGGCATGCAATGAAGCTACAATGTAGTAAATTTAAAACGAATCTGAGAAAATGTTTCTTCACTCAATGTGTAATTAAACTCTGGAATTCATTGCCAGAGAATGTGGTAAAGGCAGTTAGCTTAGCGGAGTTTAAAAAAGGTTTGGACGGCTTCCTAAAGGAAAAGTCCATAGACCGTTATTAAATGGACTTGGGGAAAATCCAGTATTTCTGGGATAAGCAGTATAAAATGTTTTGTACTTTTTTGGGATCTTACCAGGTATTTGTGATCTGGATTGCCGATTGTTGGAAACAGGATGCTGGGCTTGATGGACCTTTGGCAATACTTATGTACCCTTACCCTTTACCTAACATTCGGTACCATATATAGAATTCCCCTTGTATGTGTGGGCGGGGCTCAGAATACTGTAAGTTCCACGTGCCCTTGCTGCATTTGGCTGCCTGCAGTTACACCAGGATGTCCAGATGCTGTTATAGAACAGGCTGTCAGGCTGTCATCACATAGCATTAGAGCGCCTAAAAGGAGGCCCCCACTTGTGTTTAAGAAGACGTGGGATTTGTTTTTCATATGGAATGTTAAGTTTTTGTATTTTTATGAGTGTTTGATTGTGATCCGCTTAGTGATAGCTGGAATATAAATGGGGAAAATAAATAAGTAAGTTCTGTGTAGAGGCTGGAATAGGTTGTGCACTATGGTTTCCTAGCAGTTCTAAAAATGAAAAATATAAACTGTTTTAAGTCATGCAAGATTTTTTCTTACCCCAAGGTTTCCTCCCCTTCATTCTACAATGTCTGTCTTTCCCTGAGCCCTGTCTCTCAGACCTGCCGTCTTTCTCGACCGTTGTCTTCCATGTCAGCATAACAGTCTGTGGGAGCTCATGTTCTATAATACAGGAAAGGCCTGACTAACTCATTGTGTAATTCTGAGAAAGGTATTGGTGACCTTATTTGAGCCTTGAACCATTATCTGCCAAAAATATTTTTTTTGTGAAGTCTGAGAACTTGGATTGAATGAATGAATGAATAATAAGTATTATACTATTGTGGTGAAAGGAGCCTATGCTGCTTATCTGCTTCCATTTCTCTTGTTCTGATGTAATGTGGTTAAGAGGATTAACGGTCACTGTATGCCTTACTTGGATGAGCCAAAATTGAATGAGCCAGTTTTAATTAAGACCGTAAGGAGATAAGATGCACCGTACTGGATCAGTCAAAGTCCGTCGAACACAGAAGTCTGTCTGATGGTGACCAGTTTGCATTGTTTTAAAAATAAGAACCTGGCAGATCTAAATCCAGGTCCTGTTTTTTTACCTTTATGAAATTAGTTTATTTACTTGGGCAGACTAGATGGACCATACAGGTATTTATCTGCCGTTACTAGGTTTTAGCCCAATGAAAGACAGTTTCACATGCCTTATGTCTTTGAGCCTGCAAAGAGGTGGGATAAGGTGGGATACAAATGCAACAAATAAATAAATAAAAATTATGCATGTAAGTGCACTAATTAGTGGCACTTACGCTACACTACATGATATTCTATGAGGTAGCACGTAAGTGTGAGAGGGGCATATATGTGGGTATAGCATGGGCGGAAACAAAAAAGGGTTCGAAGTTTCCACAACAGTTCAACAAAAAATAAAAAAGTGGAAAAACACAACTTCAAGAGATCAATCCGAGACAAGGGGTGAGATGCTCCAGGAAAACTTTATTAGGGACCCTGAATGCTTTTCTTATCAAACAGCTAAGTTGTAGGACATGCTACAGAGCCTCTCAAGTTTGGTTTCACGTTCTTTGCTATGTCAATAATAACAAGACAACATTTTATGAGCTCCATTGTCTGTCAGTATATTCTGTGCAACTACTGATCGACCCCTGATGAAGGCTTTTTTAAAAGCCGAAACACGGACCGTGTAGGGTCCCTAATAAAGTTTTCCTGGAGCATCTCACCCCTTGTCTCGGATTGATCTCTTGAAGTTGTGTTTTTCCACTTTTTTCTTTTTTATAGCATGGGCGGGCCATCAGCATGGTGCCAGCTTCTGTGCATAACTTATTGAATACTGTGTTATATACGTTGCATGGCACAGGTGCTCCAACTTTCACCAGCCATAGACCTGACGTAAGTGGTCGTGCCTAAATGTAGGAGCATCGGTGCCAATTGGCACTAGTTATTCTATTACAGTATCTTGGTGCCAAGAAGCTGTTATAGAATTGGCACTCAATGCAGGGCACTGAGGCACCTAATTTGAGGTGCCAAGTTATAGAATTGCTCCCTAAGTCTATGTGGCTAACGATTGCTAATAGACCTTTCCTCCAGATACTTTTCCAAATCTTTTTTTAAATTCAGTTACTCTATTAGACTTGGCCCCATTCTTACGCAACAAATTCAAGAGTTAAATAATTTAAAGATCTTCCTGGTCCTTATCCAGTTATCTGAAGCAGTATACAAACCTGTGGCATTTATTGCATGGAGAAAAGAGCAATAGGTCTTTATAGAGCCATGTTGGAAGAACTGAAAGTATTACTGGAGTTTACTTTAAAAAGGTGCTGTACCCATTGTTTGATTTCAAGTGTGTTAAGGAAAGTGGATTTTCAGTTATACATCACTGTGTACTGTGGTGTTATGTGCAATTACCCTCTCAGTGAGGAGTGTCATGTAGGAGATAAGTGATTGCAGAATGGGAAATTGTGTAGGGCCTAAGAATCCGTCAACCATACAGAATTATTTTGCAGGCCTATAAATCTACCTCATAAGGCATGGGCTTTGCATACTTTCTGTATGTACAATTTTAAATTGTCTAAAGTTACACAGTACATTTTAGAAGTCTCAGGGATTGTTTACATGTGCTGGAAGCAGATTTGTACATTTTAATTGTTTTGTAATTATAGATTAGATGTTATTTATATGTAAATAGAGCAGAACACAGGGATTTAAAGGAAGCGTGTTCTGGGTAGTCTTTTGCAGTCTACATGTGTGGCTGTATTTTAGATCATCAGGAAACATTTACAGCAGTGGGAGAGAGACAAGGAAGGAACCGCATAGGTTCTCAACACGCAAAGTTTCACCAACCCCAAGGGGTACATGTACCTCGTGTTGAGATACTGTAGAGAATACATGTATACTGTTTTCTTGTGCCGTTTAACCTAGGAATACTCAGAGGTTCATTTAGATTGGAGCACAATTCTCGAGGAAGATTACAGGCTCTAATGAGAAAGCTTAACTCGATTCTAGTCATGAACACAAGATTTTATAAATTGTACAAAGAGCTTTAAATTTTACTCTAAACTTGAAAGGAAACCAGTGAAGATCTGCCAAGACTGGAGATCTTTAATCAAAGCTCTTAAAGCCAGCAGTAATCCAAGCTGTGGCATTTTGTGCCATTTGAAAAGGTTTAAGCATTTCATGTGGCAGGCTAGTAGAGATCAGATTACAGTTGTTCCTAATAGAATCAAAACCTAATATATAACCAAGTACTCAAAAAAACCTTTTCTGTGTATATATAAAATTGACTGTAGAAATAAAATGGGACATAAAACATGAAACACAATGCACTCACAACTGCCAATTTTTATACACTTTTTTGGCTAAACTGGTGTTGGTTTCATCATCATTTGCCCCACATTTTATAATAAATCCTGTGCAATCTAACATGTATAAATGCGCCTTCCCCCGTTTTGTTTGTTAAATCACTTCAAAAAGTATGAATGCAATCTCCAAAAATAATTATTGATCAAAACGCTTAGGCTTTGTTACAAAATGTGGGACAAATAATGATGAAATCAACATCAGTTTAGCTGACAGTGCACAAAAATATGCTTTTGTGAGTGCACAGTGTTCACCGCAAGACATGTTGTAGATTTTACATAGCAATGAGCTGTTGTACATGCATTTCTATGTTTTGTGTCTTATTACTATATAACCTGTGGTGACTTAAATTTCACCATGCCACTGCTAAAAACTCTGCGTTAATACCTTTTAAGTCACATTAAATGTGTGTTATAAACATAACAGCACAGAGAGGGTCCAAAGTACAAAGCAAAGTCCAGAATACAACAAAAAGCACCAAGAGCCTTCAATAACGGGACACAGTTCCTTTAATTGTAAAACTGAAAAGGCCAATCTTTCAATATGGACCCGACACGGGCCGTGTTTCGGCGCCTGCGTCAGGGGTTATATGTGTTCTGATATAAAATAGATGCCGTGTGCAGCAATAAAACTTCATCCTTATGAAATAAAAAGAATTTGATGCACTTCATAAAGTGATCGGTTGGCACGTTGAGAACAAAAGGGTCCCTTTGTTATTTATAAAAGACATAACGCAGCTTGAAAACTACTCCCCCTCTAAATTTCTTTCAGCCTATGTTTCCATTTCCCTAAAAGCAAGTAACCCAAAACTTCCTGCACTCTGACTCCTATGAGTTACATTGTCCAGTGCTGCTTACACTGGAAGCATGTGACTGGGATTTGGTGTTAAATAGGGTATACTGATGTTTCTGATAACAATTTCACTTTTAACATCGCTTCTTTGGAGCAGGACATTTTTCCTCATTATCAGCTATCATTGTCTATGGTTGGTCCTGACACTCATCTTTATAAAATTTTCTTAAAGAGCACACTTGTAAGTAAACAATGATCTGCCAGTAATACAAGATTTTATAGTAATTATTAATGAATAGAAAAAATGTTGTATTGCTGATCTCGTTAAGGACCTCTTTTACTTAAGTGTACAAAATGTTTGTAGTTACCATGTATTAATGGCCAAAGTTAATGTGCAGTTACTGCAGAGTCTCTGTGATGACTGTTGTGAGTGTGTCTAGTATCTTTCTATACACTTAAATCAGATAATACAGTCTCTGAACATTAGGGAGGTAATTCTCTAGCAAGTCACTAAAATGTAGGTCCCAAATTTGCAAGCTTATTCTATAAAAACACTTTCATGCATAAGTATTCGTTTAGAATACTAATGTAAACATGCATTGATGCACCATGATGTAAATGTGCACATTTACCCCCAGTCTATGGGCATGCCTAAATGCAGCATTTACATGTGTAACTACAGTGCTCTGTAAGCTACCCATATAGCTTTGTAAGTTACATGTACCTGTGTAAATATTGGCTATGTCTGGACTCCTTCCCTGTGAATACTCCCTTGCAATTATGTGCTAAGCCATTTTACATAGTACCATAGTAGATGACGGCAGATAAAGATTTGCCTGGTCCACCCACTCTGCCCAACAAGACCACGAGAGTTAGCCAGGCTGCCTCCTGCGGTTGGCACTGAGCCCAGATTTTCAATGCTGGGCCGTTTCTAGTGACTGGCATTGGATATCTGGTGGTTTTTGGCCGGTTTCAACTTAACTGGCCAAGTCAATATTCAGTGCTGGCCGATTTAGTTTAAACCTGCTATTTTGCCGGCCCAATTTGGCCGCCAAAGTTAGCCAACAGTGCACTTTGCAGATAGCCAGCTATATCGCGCTAACCAGCAATATTCAGCTGGAGATAACCATCTATTTCCTACTGAATATTAGTGGATAGCTGTTTAATTGCTATTTAGTCAGCCAGGAGCCGGCCATGGCCAGTTAAATAGCGCTAAATATTGAGGCTAGTATATGATAACACATGCGTACATGATCTTGAGTTGTCCTTGCCATTGTCAGGGCACAGACCATAGAAAATTCCTGAAAACCCACCTGGCACTGGCTTAATTTTGAACTACCGGAGATGCTATTGAAGCTCGCTCCAGTGCAATTAGATCTATCTAGTATGTAAGTAGAGAACAGCAGTGTATGCCTATGCGTGTAAATGGCAGTGTTCTGTAAAATGAAGTGATGTCAGCATGATCTAAAGGTAAAAGATTAGAAGCACTCATCTACATGTCTGCCTTCACTCTTCCAAATATTAATTTGCCCCAGCTTCATGGGTGTAGTTTGTTTCATATGGGAGGGCAAAGGTGGGGTTGTGGCATATTAGTATATTCATTATGGTTATTAAAAAAATAGACAAAAACAAACTGAAGAGGAAGCCACTATATCAAAACAGCGTAGTAGTAGTAGTAGAAGACATATAGACAGATAAATAGATAGATACAGAATTTTTTAAAGTGAAAATTAGCCAACAATGGCTAATGTCCCCCTTCTTTAGGCAAGACACCACCAACTTTGCCTTTCGCCTTCTACAAAGCCCAGCACTTCTTGCCTTTCCCCAATGTGGATATTAGAAATACACTAGATGTAGAAATGCAGTATTGGGAAGGCAAAATGGCTGACAGTGAGAGCAAGTAATTTCATACCTTCCAGAGTAATGTCTTCATTCTATGTATTCCAGACCCTCACCTCATATGAAATATGGCACCACTAAAAAAAAATTGAAACAAAAAAAAAAGGAGGTAAAAAATCCTCACGGAAACATGAGGCATAGAGAAAAGAAAGTGAGGACAATCCGAGGAGGATAACAAAATAAGTCTTTATTCTACTAAATGGCAACCCGACGTGGCTGTGTTTCGGCCCTAAGGCCTGCCTCAGGGGTCTTGATCAATCTACATAAAAACAGACATGAATATTGTGTATAATTTGAAAATTAATAAAAACAATAAGAGAAACATACGATAAAAAGAAGCGATGAAATAAAACATTACATTGAAATTGTAAACAAGTAAAATGCATGATGTGACATATATTACATATGGATATTGTTGAATATATAAAATGTTATGTCTATATAAAATAAAATTATTTTGTACAACAAATTTTTTATACGTTGATGTATTTCTATAAAACAGTTCAAAAGGGATGTACAATATTTAATAAATAAAACATAGTTAAAAAAAATAATTAGTTAATTAAATCCATTAGCTGATTGAGTATATACAGTGGGGGAAATAAGTATTTGATCCCTTGCTGATTTTGTAAGTGTGCCCACTGACAAAGGCATGAGCAGCCCATAATTGAAGGGTAGGTTATTGGTAACAGTGAGAGATAGCACATCACAAATTAAATCCGGAAAATCACATTGTGGAAAGTATATGAATTTATTTGCATTCTGCAGAGGGAAATAAGTATTTGATCCCCCACCAACCAGTAAGAGATCTGGCCCCTACAGACCAGGTAGATGCTCCAAATCAACTCGTTACCTGCATGACAGACAGCTGTCGGCAATGGTCACCTGTATGAAAGACACCTGTCCACAGACTCAGTGAATCAGTCAGACTCTAACCTCTACAAAATGGCCAAGAGCAAGGAGCTGTCTAAGGATGTCAGGGACAAGATCATACACCTGCACAAGGCTGGAATGGGCTACAAAACCATCAGTAAGACGCTGGGCGAGAAGGAGACAACTGTTGGTGCCATAGTAAGAAAATGGAAGAAGTACAAAATGACTGTCAATCGACAAAGATCTGGGGCTCCACGCAAAATCTCACCTCGTGGGGTATCCTTGATCATGAGGAAGGTTAGAAATCAGCCTACAACTACAAGGGGGGAACTTGTCAATGATCTCAAGGCAGCTGGGACCACTGTCACCACGAAAACCATTGGTAACACATTACGACATAACGGATTGCAATCCTGCAGTGCCCGCAAGGTCCCCCTGCTCCGGAAGGCACATGTGACGGCCCGTCTGAAGTTTGCCAGTGAACACCTGGATGATGCCGAGAGTGATTGGGAGAAGGTGCTGTGGTCAGATGAGACAAAAATTGAGCTCTTTGGCATGAACTCAACTCGCCGTGTTTGGAGGAAGAGAAATGCTGCCTATGACCCAAAGAACACCGTCCCCACTGTCAAGCATGGAGGTGGAAATGTTATGTTTTGGGGGTGTTTCTCTGCTAAGGGCACAGGACTACTTCACCGCATCAATGGGAGAATGGATGGGGCCATGTACCGTACAATTCTGAGTGACAACCTCCTTCCCTCCGCCAGGGCCTTAAAAATGGGTCGTGGCTGGGTCTTCCAGCACGACAATGACCCAAAACATACAGCCAAGGCAACAAAGGAGTGGCTCAGGAAGAAGCACATTAGGGTCATGGAGTGGCCTAGCCAGTCACCAGACCTTAATCCCATTGAAAACTTATGGAGGGAGCTGAAGCTGCGAGTTGCCAAGCGACAGCCCAGAACTCTTAATGATTTAGAGATGATCTGCAAAGAGGAGTGGACCAAAATTCCTCCTGACATGTGTGCAAACCTCATCATCAACTACAGAAGACGTCTGACCGCTGTGCTTGCCAACAAGGGTTTTGCCACCAAGTATTAGGTCTTGTTTGCCAGAGGGATCAAATACTTATTTCCCTCTGCAGAATGCAAATAAATTCATATACTTTCCACAATGTAATTTTCCGGATTTAATTTGTGATGTGCTATCTCTCACTGTTACCAATAACCTACCCTTCAATTATGGGCTGCTCATGTCTTTGTCAGTGGGCACACTTACAAAATCAGCAAGGGATCAAATACTTATTTCCCCCACTGTATACCATTGCATGAAATGATGTGAATAAACAATTAAGCATAAATAAAGTATTAAAACTACTAAACAAATTATATAAACTAAAACAAAATCTTAAGGCAAAATATTTAATAAATAAAAATTACCTCTAGTGTTGCAGTGTAAAATACTACACTGAAGAAAATATGCTTGTTATTCAAATACTTTGTCTATATATAAATAAATAATTACATCTCGTTATATGAAAAAACAAAGAGTAAAAAGTTCTAGAGCTTAACTATTTATTGAATGAAAAAAATATTTCCTCCTATTTGTTTTAAGTATTTACATTTACCTTCATTGAGTATTCCCTAGTCTTTGTACTTTTTGAAAGAATAAAAAGTTAATTCACTTTTACCCATTCTACCCCACTCAGGATTTTGTAGATCTCCCCTCAACCTAGAGAATGACACGGGGACGGATACCCGCAGTAACGATGGGGATGGGGTGGGGACAGATCCCACGGGGACAAGGCAGGGATGGGGACAAAGCCCATGGGACGGGGACAAACTTTATCCCCATGTCATTTTCTACTTTGAAGCCTGTTAATGAACTGGACTGTTATTATGTTTGAGTGAAGCAGAAGATGTTTTGATTTTTTTGGAAAAACAAGCAAACATGCTGGCCACAACTAGCAAAGTTTGCATGGGGCAACCTGTACATCCTGCTACCAGCACATCTTCTAAGAAGACGTCTTCTATTGCAGGAAGGACTGTGGAAGACAGGAGAGCTAGACTGAATCCTGAGATTGTTGATGACTTTATTCATCCACAGATTAAAAAATCATAACAGTGCTTCACTGGGCGTATTTCTCCCCTCTAGGTCATACAGAATGGGTTGTATTTTGTAACCCTGGACATTTTAACAGGGTGGATTAGGATTTCTTGGGGTAGTAGTCAGCTATTGTTGGGGTTGGAAGGGTAGAGGGTGGCGGTGAGGAGGGTTATTATAGCTACTCACTATTATTGTTTTCTATTTGTAATTTATACACAATAGTTGCACAGCATATTGTTCCTTTTTATACGTTAATAAAAAGATTTAAATATAAAATCGTAATTGTTCGATGCTTCTGCAGATTAGGACAGAGCCCATGGGAACGGGGACAAAACCTGCAGGGATGGGGAGGGGACAGAAACAGTACCTGCGGGGACGGGGCGAGGACGGAAACAGTGCCTGCGGGGACGGGGCGAGGACGGAAACAGTGCCTGCGGGGACGGATACAGAACCTGCGGGGATGGGGTGGGGACAGAAACAGTACCTGCAGGGATGGGGCGAGGATGGAAACAGTGCCTGCGGGGACGGATACAGAACCTGCGGGGATGGGGTGGGGACGGAGACAAAACCCACGGGGATGGGTGGGGACAGGGACAAACTTTGTCCCCGTGTCATTCTCTACCTCAGCCGTCTCTTTTCCAAACTGAAGAGCCCTTGCCTCTTTAACCTTTCCTCAAATGAGATGAGTTCCATACCCTTTATTATTTTGGTCGTTCTTTTTGAACCCTTTCTAATTCTACTATATCTTTTTTTCTTAAACAACTTTGAATAGTTTTTTTTTCACCTGCAAATGTAATCACATCATTTGTTCTGATTTCCAGATCTGAGCTCTCTTCCCACCACACCCACAATCTGGCATCTTTCTCCTTCCCTTCCTCTTCCCCCCCTGTGGTTTGGCATCTCTCTCCTTCACTTCCTCTCCACCCCCAATAGTGTGGCATCTCTCTCCTTCCCTTCCCCCCATGGCCTGACAGTTCTCTCCTTCCCTTCCCCTCACCCCCCCCCCCCCCCCCCCATGGTCTGACAGCTCTATCCTTCTGTTCCTCTTCCCTCATGGTCTGACAGCTCTCTCCTTCTCTTCCCTTTCACATTCCCTCCCAACCACCCACAGTCTGACATCTTTGTCATTCCCTCCCTCCCCCCCAATGTCTGTCAGCTCTTCCCTTCCTGTCCCCTCCCCCTTTCTCACTCTGCATGGTCTGTCAGCTCTCTCCTTCCCTTCTCCTCCCCCTGTCCCCCCATGGTCTGTCAGTTCTCTCCTTCACTTCTCCTCTGTCTGCCTCCCTCATGGTCTCTCACCTTCCCTTTCCTTTCTCTTTCGCAGTCTGGGATCTCTATCCTTTCCCCCCTCCCTCCCTGCCAGGGGGAGGCATTTCTTGCTTTCTCCACCCCCTCCACATTGGGATCCGGAACTACTCGCTTCTTGCACCACTATCCTCCTTCAACTTTCCGGGCCGCTGGCAGTGTCAGTGAGGTACGCATACTGCCTTCGGCGGCCCCAGAAGCTTTCCCTCTGCTGCAGCATCCCGCTTATGCAGGGCAGGATGTTGTAGCAGATGGAAAGCTTCCGTTCTACCAAAGGCAGTGTGCTTACCTCACTGACGCTGCCGGTGGCCTGGAAAATTGAAGGAGGGCAGAGGTGCATGGAGCAGGAGGGCAGCCAGTAGTACCAGATCTTGCAGGGAGGGAGGATGGGATACTGGATAGGCAATGCCCCCTCCCCCCCCAAAACTACACCCATGCCCAGCTTCATAGGCTTCAGTGAGTAAATTCCAGCACTCACTCATGCAAAAAAAAAAAAAATAAAAAAAAGAAATCACTTATTTTAGAGAAAATATTAGTCTTGGTACTCCACAATGCAACCTGTGCTACATTCTTCATCTGCAAACCACTTTGCAAACACCATCCCTGGCCTCACTGTATGTGTGACAAAGAGCTGATCTTGTCATAAAAGGATAACATGCCCTATGCAGGGAGTTAAATGCTACTTTCTTTATATTATTATTATGTTTCTAAGTTTAGCATATTAATTGGCAAATACAGTAATAAAAACTAGACAGGGAAAATAAAGATGGGGTCAGTCATTGATTTTCAACAGCATTATCTAAATAATGGCAGGAGCTATGGCAGAGCTGGAAGTAACATTGGTGTACTGTATGTGCTTTTTCTGTAGGTGTAATCAGGAGTGCAGTCTGGGCAACTTGTGAGAAAAGTTGTGACATATACATGGTGATTATAAAATATAGTAATCTCAGCGCATACATGCATAATTTATGGACAGATATTTGCACCTGCTGTTGAGCAGGAGTAATATCCATACCGATGCTATTGCTGCTGAATTTGTGTTAAGTGTTCAGCATTGCGTGCGTCTGGTAGCGCTATGCAAATAATAATAATAATATCTCTGTGCCTTTATAAACTAGAATCAAAATAGGTATCTTTCTGCTCAGTTAACTTAGGTTCCCTGTTATAAAATTACCCCCTTATATTCCATTAATTCTTTAGTCACTCCCATGTACCCTGGGAACACACATCATGAATGAACTTCTCATTCTGTGAAAAATATTTCATGTAGGTCATCAGTCTGCCTCCTCACGGCCCTATATTATAACCCTTTGTTCCAGTACTTCCTATCTCCTGAAACAGGTTTGCCCTTATGCATTATTAATACTTGAATGTCACTAAAATATTTCCTCTGTTTCATGTCTCCTTGAGGGTATACATTTCTAAGTCTTATTTCCTCAGTGTAGATGAGTAGGGAGAGGAAGACTTGGTGAAGGCAGAGGGGTTATGCTGTCCTGACATGCGACCGCTCCCCGAATCCTGCTGCCCTAGGGTAGAGAAGAGAAATGTTAGACTCGTGGCTAGACGGGGTAACCTATATATGAGTCATCACATGGGCATTAAAAATAAAGGGGAAAGTAGGGTTGCGACCTATTCATAGGGGGCAACCTATAGGTGAGTACATTTGGAGGCGTATTTTCAAAGCACTTTGACTTACAAAGTTCCAAAGTAACCTATGGAACTTTGTAAGTCTAAGTGTTTTGAAAATGAGGCCCATGGCATATCACTTATTAGGTGTCCTTGGCTTTAGTTTTAAAGTCTCTCTGGCGAAAGGTGAAGAGAGTTGGCCATGGGTGACCTTTTTCAGGCCCTTTGACTCTTTCTTGCTGATCAGCTTCATTCACGACATCTGTGACCTTTTCTATACCTAGTACTTGTAACAATGAAATAATCTCCCCAGCACGACCCCCTCCTTACCACCATCACCTAAGTCAGTGTTCCCAAACCTGGTTCTGGAGGCACCCTAGCCAGTCAGGTTTTCAGGATACCCACAATGAATATACGTCAGAGAGATTTGCATGCACTGCTTCCCCTGAATGCAAATTTATCACATGACAGGAACAGGTTTGGGAATCACTGTCCTAAGTGGTCATGTGTATGTGTCTTGTCTACCCTTTCATTCATACATGTACACACACACTGTTTCTGTTCTTGTATGTCAGGGATGGGCAACCTCGGTCCTCGAGGGCCACCATGCAATCAGGTTTTCAGGATTTCCCTAATGAATATGCATGAGAACTATTTGCATGCACTGCCTCCATTGTATACAAACAGATCTCATTCATATTCATTGGAAAATCCTGAAAACCTGACTGGGTTGCGGCCCTCGAGGACCAAGGTTGCCCACCCCTGAAGTATGTGTTGTCTATTATTGCTCTACAACTTCATCCCCCTTTCCAACAGTAGCTCCATGAATGGATTACTGGATGCCTGAAGCATGCACTGTTAGCTTTTACTTCTCTCTTTTTTGTCTTTGACCTGACAGTTTCCTCCCTCCCACTTCAACTTCCAGCTGAATCATAACTAGTACTGGGATCTGGAAACACAGGTTTTCTGTCCCAGCTCCCGGATTTCTTATCTCTCCCCCCCCCCACCCCCACAATATATTCAGTCTAGTCATAGCAGTAATAGTCCCAGGCCAAGGGCTGTGCACCAGGACTCCTTCCAAAACCCCAACCAGGCACTAACAAAGAGCATGAGCACTTCCACCCAGGGGTTGTAAACATCATCTCCACCTGGGCCCAGGGAGGAGACGATCTGATGCAGTGATCAAACCACAGACCTTCTGCATGGTAGTATACCACCTGTTAATCGCACAAGTTTTTCTTATTTACAGTATTTTCCTTAATTCCTACTTTATTAATTATTTAACTTTGCACTCTTGGCCCACAACCCTTTCACTGCACTTCCCTTCCTTCTCCTCCTCTTTTATCCCTTTCAAATGTGCTTTTGTTAAAAACAGTCTCAGTGGAACCAACTGTACTGTGCACATGACTTAAAGACCATATGAATGAAAGAGGAGATATTCTTGTAAGAATGGCTGATGAGTATTTAAAATGGATTTCCACAATAAGTAGTTCAAAATAGCCTACAGATTAGAAGCCCACCCAAAAACATTGTTGCATGAACAATAGAAAAACCATGAGTTCAAATGGGCATGAACCTGCTAAATCTGGCAACGCTTCCCTACCCTTTTGTAGAAAAAAAATATCTCCGGCAAATGATGTCATCCTTTTCATTAGCTTTACAAAGTTCTTTCTTTTTGACTGGGCAGCTTCTTCCTGCCTATTTGTACTTCCAGCCCGACTAGTCAGGGCTGTTGCCATGAACCTTCATTGTCAGCCACATGGGGATTTTTTTTTCCTCTTATTTCATCTGCTCTCACAACTTACTTTAGTCAATTCTGCCCTGCAATGACAAAATGAAACCTATCTTTATTGAAGCCATTGCAGGGCAGCATTATTTAAGTAAAAGTCTAGAAATAAGCAACCCAATAAACAGTGATAATTCTTTCCTTTCCAGAATCTGTGAGTGCTGCAGCCCTAGCCCTAGTTGGCCTAGGAAACTCTGATCAAGCTGGGAATTCAGGACTGGATTTATGCCTATTGTGGCCCTTAAGCTGTAACATGTAAGAGGTCCCCCTTGATTAAGTAGGGAGTAAGGGGTCGATAGTCAGTGATTTTAAGCCAAAACTTTGACTATTTTGTGGATGGACTAGGGCAGAGTCAGCACCTATATGGTTAAGTGCTCATATTCTGCACTTATAGGACTATATAAAACACAATCCTATCTTTGTGCGGTTATGGTAAATGCTAAATATTGCACTTGACCCCATGTGTGTTATCAGCGGCATATGCCTGGGTATCCAGTGCCACTGCCCCTGCCCGGACATGGCCCAGCAGTCAATACTCAGAGATAAAACCACAGGCAGCTAAAAAAAACGCTGATTAAATGTTAGTTTAATAATAGGATTGTACCAAATATTTGAATTCAATTCGGCCCTGAATAGTGCCCCAAATAGGTTATTCATATTTAGCTGGCTAGTGATTTAAATTCGACTACGAATAATCTGGGGCTCACTTGATCTCTGATTTCATGTTGCTTCTTTTATTACCAGTATTTGTTATGTTAAATAAATCTCAATTCCCATTATTCATATTCGTCTGAATAATTTTCATTATTTGTATTTGGCTGAATAGTAAAGTATACTATTCGGTATGACTGTAATAGTTTTCCATGCTAGTGAAGCATGATGCCCTTTGTAATGTGAGGCCTGAAGCTGCAGCTTGTCTATATGTAAATTTGGCCCTGCCCATTTCCTAAGTATCAGCACCTCCACTGAGCGATCAGATTAGTTTTAAGAAATTGGTCAAAATATATCCCAAGTAGAAAAAGAAAGGGTTCCAAGTACAACAAGAAACCAAAGCAAACAAAAAAAGCACAAGTGGACCTTTTATCTGAGTTCTGCTAATATTTAACTCTCTAGACAAGCTAGGACAGCTAATTTGTTGTCTTAACTTGTCTAGATAGTTATCCAGGTATCAGTACTGAATATTGGGAAAACCTGGATAACATCTGGCTCCCGCCCCAGGCCGCCCCAGGTAGCACTATCCGGATAGTGCCAGAGTGGTCAGTAAAGATTTTCAACAGCATAATGCCACTGAAAACCAGTGACCGGTCCTGATGAGCGGCACTTAACCAGATAGTATGACTCTCACTTGGATAAGGTCCACTGACCATCAACCCTTATATATTTTCACTGTGAAGGCAATGGTGTAGTGACGTTTTGTTAGTCCAGTCAGATTCAGTCACCTTGTAGTTTTCATCTTGTTTAAATCACGTAAAAAAAACTTGCTTTGGGCATTCCATTTCCCTAAGTCAAATATATTTTCACCTGTTTTCAAAATAGTGTGACTCATTTCTGTACTGTTTTGCTATGATAAGAAGGCCAAAGCTGTTTGTATTCATCTAATACTAATCATTTCTATAGTACACAAGCATGTAGGAGACAGCCCTTGCTCGCCCAAGTTTACAATCTATTCAGAACAAACAGGACAACTATGGGATTAGGGAGTTGTTTATCGTGGGAATGATTAAAACAACATGGGTATTGATTGAACAGGTGGATAAGGGTTTTTATTTATTTATTTTTTAATTTTGCAAAAGAATTTCAATTACAAACAAATTGTAAAGGAAAACAAGCAGTTATGTCAAAGAATACAAAAGAAAAAGGTAATATTAATCAGGGATTCGTTAACATTCCTACTTGACATCAGACCTCACCGGGGAGAAAACAAGATCAATATACCAAAGGAAGAATGTCTAAGTACAAGAAATAAGTAACCAAGTATCATGAGTAGTCCCAGCTGAAAACTATTAAAGGTCCAGTTAAACTAAGGCTTCAATATTCCAACAGCACCAGCCCCCTTGCCCTCCAAAAAGTAAAGAAATCGTGAATGATCATAAAATACATATTTAGCATTATCTAAAGAAACAGAACATTTACAGGGATAATATAACTGAAACTTTGCTCCCAAAGAAAGGACTTGGGTGCGATAGGCCAAAAATCTTGCTCTCCTAGTCTGAGTCCATTACAGACATCTGGAAAAATAGAAATTTTCCCACCCATAAAAACACATTCATTAGCATGAAAGAATAATCAAAGTAGTGCTTCTTTATCTTACATAAAAACAACGGAAACAATCAAAGTAGATGTCTCAACAGGTTCTTCAACTGAACTCTCCAATACAGCAGAAATATCAAGACTGCCTGATAAAAAGTTTTCCAATTCACGCACCCTTCCTTGGCGTTTCACAGGAATAAAATAGATCTTACGGAGAGGTGGATAGGCATTCAGAATATTTCAAACAGTCCTTGAGGAATTGATAATTCCTTAGGATAGGTTGTCAATACTTTAGAAAAATTCAAGATTCTCAAATTTAATTGATGAGTATAATTATCAAGATTTTCAAGTTTCCTCTGAAACATCAGTTTATCTTGTTGAACAGACGATTGCGATTGTTATAGTTGATTCATTTGAGAAGAAATATCATCAATCTTGGCCTTTGTTTGAGTCAAAGAACACTCCAACTTTAAAATATTCTCTGTGTTGTTTTGTATCGAAGGACTTAAACCAGCAAATACCTTATATATAGAATCTAATGCAGTCCATATCGAATCCAAAGTTATATGAACAGGTCTTTCCAAAGGGGGTATGGACAATGTCAACACAACTCAAGCACTTCTACCTTATATATACTAAGCTTGGGGGCACTCTGGCAGGCACACCATAAAAAAGTGGAGAAAAAAAAGACTTCAGAACAACCGGTATCACCTCGTTTTTAAAGGACACACCTTAATTATAATGAGGGAACCATATACAATCATGTGTCTTCACAAAAAAAACTCCACATACATTTTCAAAGAGGCACTGCCATGTGTCACCACAAACTTTGTAGGAGACTTTATTCACTTATTTAAGCTTGGAGAATCATATTTAACTTAATGCACGGATGTCTTCGCCATTTTTCATTCAATCCAGGTCAAAGTGATGTATTTTTTTCAAAATTTCTTCAAATCCCGACAGGGAGACCCTGTTTCGCTATTTCTTAGCTGCCTCAGGGGAATATTTTTCTTTCCTTCTCATCCAAGCATTAAATTTAAATTCACGTGCGTCTCCAAGACACTCTGGAACAGTATATATAAGGTAGAAGTGCTTGAGTTGTGTTGATATTGTATTCTACCTATTCCGGATATTTTGCGGTATGGACAATGTCTCATTCCCCTGGCTTGATAGCTCCTTCGCCACCTGAGATGAAACCTTCTGCAAAAGCAGAGAGTCAGATGCCATTGGTCTTCCTGACTCAAGCTCCAGAGGCTGGGCCCCGCCCACAGGGATAGGCAACAATGCTTTGGTTATGTCTCTCCACTGCGCCTCACCTCCTCTGCTGCCCAGCGCAGGAGGTGGAACTGGACCGACAGGGCTGAGTGATGCATCGCTCCCGAGGTCAGGGCTCTTCCCTATGCCTTGACCTGCCGGTTTGCCCATCGCAGCTGAGAGAAAGCTGGTAATCTCCACCTGGGGAAGTGGACTCGCAGTCTGCAAACCGGTGGGGATCCACTGCTGCGTATCCCTCCTCTTAGGCATCAAAGAAACAGGCAGAAAAGGTAAATAAAAGGAAAATTCCCTCAGAGTTGCCAGGAAAGAGATAATGGCTGAACCTACTCAGCGGCCCATAGTGGATAAGGGGTTAAGAATTAAAAGCAGCCTCAAGAAAGTGGAATCACTAGTTTAAATTGTTCTTTCTGCTATATATTTGTGGAAAAGAATGACACAAAATTCAATCCTTAAACAAATTGTTTGAATTCAGTTTGGGCTTGAAGTTCCTGGATGGTTCTGGAAGGGCAAGGGTTTGAAGTATTGAGAGCAACGTTTACTTTCTTGGCTCAGTATTGAATAGCTGAGCTGCCTTTGGTGTGGGACCAGGACATGCTGTGCAGAATTAACCACACTTTTTGTTGCCTGGTCTGTGCTGAGAAGTGTTGCCAGGCAACCAGTAGACGCTCTGGGCCTGTGCTACAGCAGACAGCCTTTTCCAGTGATGTGTGCTTATTTCCCTTGTGGTATGGGGGGGGGGGAGGAACCCACACACAGTTGCTTAATAGAGTAAACAAAACATTTTTAAGCCTTAGGCATGCAAAATGATAGAAAGATGTGGTCCAGCAGTGGCCTCAGGAGTCATAAAGCCCATACATGCTTCCTCACAGGCATGTAATTCATTTCTCAGCAAGTGGTATCACCAGATGTTAATTACTGAGAAACAGTGGGTAATAGGGAGACTCCGCACAAACCCAAAGTGTTACTTCTTGAGCTCTTTTGTTATTACTTATAAAATCCTTTTTTTAAACTTGAATTTTATAAAGGACGCAGATCCCAGATTGGCATCCCAAATAATTAGGTTAATGGGCTCCAATGATTTGATTTTTGGAGTTAACAAGCACTTTTCTGTGACAATAGGTGCCTAAATTGAAATGCATGCAACTCAGAAAGGGGTGTGGCCATAGGAGGATTATGGGCAGGTCAGGGCGTTCACAAAAGAAGTGTGCAGTATTACTGAATAGCGGGGATCTGAGCCCAACTCGCATGTCAGGATTTACACTCGGTTTTAGTTAGTGTAAGTCCTTTTGCCCAAAGTTGAGCGCAGAATTCGGTACTCAGTGCTATTCTGTACAACAGCAAATCAACATATGCATCCAGCTTTTCCTACATTTGCACCCAGCTCTGGAACACATTACCTAGAAACATTAGAACTGTGAACACCCATCTAAAATTCTGAAAAGACATCAAGACTCACCTCTTCCGGAAAGCCTACCCAGCAGACCCGAACTAATTCATGAACAATGCATCACATCTTTGAATCTAAGAAATGAACAATACCCCTTTCGCATAATCCTATTACTTCAAACTGTACGAATGTTACCACTCCAGTTATAATTAAGTGTACTTCTACCCTTATCCTACTCTGTATTGCTCACTAGAAGCTGTAGTCCCATCCCTGGAGACTTATCAGCCTCATTGGGATTACTTCTCTCTATATGCTACTATATATTTGTCCCAGAGTTGTATTCTCTTTTCCGGAACCTTATCAGCTTCCTTGCACCTACTGTTACTCTATTTTTCACTCTGTATATATTCCTGGAGTTGGTACTCTCCTCTCCGGAACCTGTAAGCCACATTGCGCCTACTGCTATGCGGGAAAATGTGGGATACAAATGTAATAAATAAATAAATAACACTCATCCCGGAGAACACTTTATGGAATAATGTTGCATGCCAATTTTTATCGGTAACTAATTTTCGGTGCAATTTATAGAATTTCCCCCAGGCTGTCCAGTATGGAAAGTTTACGTCTCATTTTGGGCATTTTTACTAAGATGCGGTAGGCTTAATGTGGGCCTACCTTGCGCTAAAAGAGCAGGATGCCTCAGTGTGCCCTGTAGTAGTTTTCTGTTTAGAGCGCTAATACCACACTGGAAAATATTTTTTATTTCCGGCACAGGAGCCATGCCCATGAGTGGAGAGTAGGTGTGCCTGTGCTAATTGCGTAATTTGAGCACATTACTGTGCGCTACCTGATTACCATGGAAATAGTGTGGGAACCCTTACCGCCTCCTAAATGGATGGTGGTAAGGGTTTCCGCTATAATAGCCACGTTCTAATGAGGAAATTAAGACATGGTCATTACAATCAAATATAGCATGGTGGCCATTTTACCACTGCGCTAAAAGTGGCCACAGCACACGTAAAGCCCACATGCGCCAGCCATTTTAGCGCGGATTGGTAAAAGGACCCCTTTATTAGTTATTTTGGGTGAACTATCCCAAAGAGTGAGATTTTTTTTCAAACCATGCGTCCAGGGTATAAATCTAGAAAGATTTAAGCGTGGTATTGCTTTACAAATGAAAAAAAGCAGCCTCTGAAAGGATACAGATATAGTTAGTGGAGGTGATATAAAACAATTTCCAGAGAAATTTGCCCAAGTAGCTAAGCAGTTACCAAGGGTATATTCTCCAGTCAATCACCCCTCTACTCAGTGGCTAACTGTATACACATAGGGTCCATCTTGGGGGCAATTTCTCCAAATGGTTTAGTTTTACACGTGGAGGGGCATAATTGAACGGGGGAAGTTTTCATGAGGCGTCCTCGCAGGACGGCCCCGTAAAGGGGCGGGGCAACCCGTATTATCGAAACAAGATGGGCGTCCATCTTTTGTTTCTATAATAATATGGTCGGGGACGCCCAAATCATGAAATTTAGGTCGACGTTAGAGATGGTCGTCCTTAGGTTGTTTTTGAGATGGTTGTCCCCGGTTTTCGGTGATAATGGAAACCGAGGACACCCATCTTAAAAACGACCAAATCCAAGCCATTTGGTCATGCGAAGAGCCAGCATTCGTACTGCATTGGTGCGTCACATGCCAGGACACCAACTGGACACCCTAGGGGGCACTGCAGTGGACTTCAGAAAAAGATCCCAGGTGCATAGCTCCCTTACCTTGGGTGCTGAGCCCCCCAACCCCCCAAAAAAACTCAAAACCCACAACTGTACACCACTACCATAGCCCTTAGGGATGAAGGGGGGCACCTACATGTGGGTACAGTGGGTTTTGGAGGGCTCACATTTACCACCACAAGTGTAACAGGTAGGGGGGGATGGGCTTGGGTCTGCCTGCCTGAAGTACACTGCACCCACTACAACTGCTCCAGGTACCTGCATACTGCTGCGATGGACCTGAGTGTGGCATTTGAGGCTGGCATAGAGGCTGGCAAAAAAGTATTTTTAAAGATTTTTTTTGAGGGTGGGAGATGGTTAGTGACCACTGAGGGAGTCAAGGGAGGTCATCCCTGATTCCCTCCGGTGGTTATCTGGTCAGTTCGGGCACCTTTTTGATGCTTGGTCGTGAAAAAAATGGTCTAAGTAAAGTCACCCAAGTGTTCGTCAGGGACACCCTTCTTTTTTCCATTATCGGCCGAGGATGCCCATCTCCTAAGCATGCCCCAGTCCCGCCTTCGCTACACTGCCAACATGCCCCCGTGAACTTTGGTCGTCCCCGCGACGGAAAGCAGTTGAGGGCACCCAAAATCGGCTTTTGATTATGCCGATTTGGGCGACCTTGCGAGAAGGACGCCCATCTCCCGATTTGTGTCGGAAGATGGACGCCCTTCTCTTTCGAAAATTCACCTGATAGTATGATAGTAATGAACTTCACTCCTAAGCCAGGGTATGTAGGATATGATCTTAGTTTCTCAAATTTACTGCTAATGCACGCCATTAAACTTGCATTGTGCCATAGAAAGCTTCCCTCTGGAGTTCATAAGATGTAACATGTATAGGCAACTTATCCAAGTGCATTTGGAAATTTCTTTTTGATCAGGCATGTGGCACCCAAAACAATGAAAAATATTTCTGTATCTTTCTGCTGCATTCTCTTGGTCTCTGACTGCATTTCCTGGTATTTCAGTATCTTCTTCCTCCCAAGCGATTCACTGAATAATCTCTTGGGACTGACACTTCTATGATTCATAATGTGTATACTGGTAGGTGCAAGGATAATAGATGGGACAGAAGGCGTGCTTGTATTGTAAGACTATGCATTTGTTAGTGTACTTTCAGTTTATTGGTGCATTTTATTTTTAATTTAATGTGCTATAAACTGATTTAATGCTTACTAACTTATAAATGAATGTGCGTTAAGACAGTCATTTTAGAAAGGCGATTCATGTTTGAGACTTGCATAAACTGATACTCGTAGGCGCCCCATATAAGAGGCTTGGGGAGGCTAAGCCTCCCCAGCCCGCCAATGCCCCGCCCTGCCCCCCCCACCGCCGCCACCGCCCCCGTACCTTTAAATATTATATTTTTGCTGGAGTCGCGGGCAGCGCCTGCATTGAAGGCATCAGCAGGCTCATCGCGGTTCCAGCAGCCTTCCCTCGCAAGTCGAATGATGGTTCCGCCCTCTTCTGACGTATTTCCTGTTTCTACAAGGGCGGAGCCATCATTCGATTTGCGAGGGAAGGCTGCTGGAATCGCGATGAGCCTGCTGATGCCTTCAATGCCGGCGCTGCCCGCGACTCCAGCAAAAATATAATATTTAAAGGTACGGCGGGGGGGGGGGCAGGAAGGAAACGAGGGCAGACGGGAGAGGAGAGGAGGGTTGCTGCACATGGTGGAAAAAGGGGAGAGGAGAGGGCAGGGGAGAGGAGGGTTGCTGGACATGGGTGGATGGAGGGAAGGGGAGAGGAGGGTGCTGCACATGGTGGAAGAAGGGGAGAGGAGAGGGCAGGGGAGAGGAGGGTTGCTGGACATGGGTGGATGGAGGGAAGGGGAGAGGAGGGTTGCTGGACATGGGTGGATGGAGGGAAGGGGAGAGGAGGGTTGCTGCACATGGTGGATGAAGGGGAGAGGAGAGGGCAGGGGAGAGGAGGGTTGCCGGACATGGTGGATGAAGGGGAGAGGAGAAGGCAGGGGAGAGGAGGGTTGCCGGACATGGTGGATGAAGGGGAGAGGAGAGGGCAGGGGAGAGGAGGGTTGCTGGACATGGGTGGATGGAGGGGAGGGGAGAGGAGGATTGCTGCTGTAACTAAGGGGTTAACAGTAATTTAAAAATATATATATACTTACCTGGGGGAAGTGGGGTTCCGGGGCGTCTTCGGGGTGTCCGGGGAGCCGGTTTTCGGCGGGACGCAGCGTTTTGTGGAGGTGGGGGGCCGGTCATGGAGAGTGAGCGTCGCAGGAGGCAGGGCCAGTAGTTTTGGTGCTTCGGGGACGGGTAGGCACGTTCCCGGAGGCGGGAGGATCAGCGTAGTCGTTTTTAGACTCCCGGGGACGTTTGGACATGTCCCCGGGAGTGAAGTGGCAGCGTCGGCGAGGCCGACTTGGGCCGAGTTCTGAGGGCCGGGATCGGAGGACAAGGGGGAGAGAAAGCGGCAAGGAAGAGGGCTGCCGGCAAAAAGGACGTCACGCAGACGTGCGCGAGTGTGCATGAGGCAGCGCGCCTCATGCACGAATCGCGGGCGCGCGTCTGGAAGAAGACTCCGGGAAGGCCGAAGCCGGGGGCTAAAGTTTGGGCCCGGCCACGGAGGTTTTTTTTTTTTTCCTCCGTTTTTGAAGAAGGATCATCGGGACCGGAACCAGCGGGGGTCTTCGCGAAAGAGGACATTTTTCTTTCAGGTAAGGGGTCGTTGGACCCGAAATTTTAATTTATTGAATTTTAAAATGTGGAAATAGCGTTTTTTATTTTTAAAAATTCGGGGTTTTGAGTTTTTTAAATTTGGTTTTCAGTTTTGGGGTCGGGGAATTTTTGGGGATTTTTATGGCGGGTTAGATTTTGAATTCGAATATTTTTAGTGGGGGTTTTTTGGTAGGGTGCTGTTTAAAGGGGTTCTGAAAAAGTTAATTTTTTTTATTCGACGGGGTAGGTTTAGAGGGGGGAGTTTGAATTTTGGGGATATTTTTTGAATTTTTTGGGGATTTTTAAAAGGGGTTTTGGGGGAAAATAGTGAGGTATGGTTTAGAAAGGGTTAAATTTAAATTTTGAAATTACAGCTAGGTAGGGAATAAAAGTGTTATTGGGTATGGGAATTTTGGGGTAGATTGGAAGATGTTTAGTTGGGTTTTTATTTTAATTATTGATTTCCCCATTATTTTCTATGGGAAATCAGTAATTAAAATGGGGATTTAGCACTGCTGGCCAAGATTCTGCCGGTCAGCAGTGAAGCTCGGAATGTTGAGGGAGATGGCTGATTGGTTGGGAAGGGCTTGGAATGTCACCGAAAGCTCCGTATCCTTGGTTACAGAGTCGTTGGCGGTTGGCAGAAGGAGTTGGGATCTGGTGAGGAGAGGGTGTGTTTTGGAGTGGCTGGTGGAGATAGGTGATTTGAGGGTGAGTGGTGTTGATTTGAGTTGGAAGAAGGGAGTGATTGGTCAGGAAGAAAGTGAATAAAGAAGGAATTGGTGTTAAAGGGTGAATTAATGCTGGAGTGGCTGATTTGTATATATTTGGAGTTGAATGTGAATGTTGGGGTTACTGGGGGGGAAAGAGTGATTGTGAGGTGTTGTGTTGGGTTCCTGTTGATCACCTGATCGCTCCTTTATTAGTTTAGGGTCTATAATAAAATAAGGTTAGGTTTTTTTTAGACTAGGGAGTTATAGTTATATTTGTTTAAAAGTTAAAATTTTTCCAAAGTTTTGATAGGTATAAAAAAATAACGTCATCAAGTGGGAGTTACAGAAAGGGAGAGAGGGTCTTGCCTCCTTTTTGGTTGTTAAGGGTGAGGTTTAGAACGTGGACAAGCCGGAGAAGTGGAACAACTGAGAACACGGGCCCCCACGCAAGAAAGACCAGCGACGTTCCAAAGGAAGCGTAAGAGAGAGACTGTGTTGCAGCATATTCGAAAACTGGGACATTGGAAGAAAGGAAAGGGAGGGGGTAAAATAAAAAGAAGGGAGAGTACTTACCTGGATCCAGGAAAGGTGGGGTGAAAATCCTGTAAAACATAAAGAACACACAAAGGATCAAAATCCTTATATATGTAACAGATTCCTGGAAAGAATTTTTGGGTAATAGTGGGAAAATAATCACAAGTGTAGATATACTTATCTGATATTGGGTAGTGTGGCAAAGCAACCTGTGGAAGAAAAAAAAAAGAAAGAAGGTTAAACACATAATTTACATTGCAAACTTTATACATTGTCTGGTTAAAATCTTAGAATGTTAAATTAAATAAGTTATTAAATTTCTTCGTATAAGGTGTGGATGTTTCTTGTTCTTGACACTGGGAAAATCTTGAAATTAGTTAAAATTCCTCTCCTGCTTCAGAAGTAGGAGACGAGGTTAGTGACTGTTGTCTGCTCCTCACTCCTGGGAACTGGTTCCTGAAGAGTCGCCACGACTACTTCCATCAGGCTTACCAGGGTCCAGTTTATTTACACCATCCTGGGCGTGAGGGCCGACTAACACTGCACATGGTGGATGAAGGGGAGAGGAGAGGGCAGGGGAGAGGAGGGTTGCTGGACATGGGTGGATGGAGGGGAGGGGAGAGGAGGGTTGCTGCACATGGTGGATGAAGGGGAGAGGAGAGGGCAGGGGAGAGGAGAGTTGCTGGACATGGGTGGATGGAGGGGAGGGGAGAGGAGGGTTGCTGGACATGGAGGGGGAGGGAGGAGTGAGGAAGGAGATGAAATGACGGAAAAGGAAGAGAGTAGAAAAACTGCACATGGATGAAGAAAATAGGCAAAAGCTGGATCCACTGGACAGTCAAGTTTGCGGAGGACCCAGCTTTTACTTACGGATGTAGGACAAGAAATGAAGAAGAAAGGCGGAAAGTAAACAAATAAATGGAAAGGAAGCCCTGGAAACGGAGTTAAGAGGACAGATAGCAGCAGAATCAGATACTGGGCCAGCACAATCAGAAAAACAAAGTCACCAGACAACAAAGGTAGAAAAGATCATTTTATTTTCATTATACTGTTTGGAATATGTCCACTTTGAGAATTAGGTGTTCAACATTAAAAGTTTTACTTATTTATGACATTTTATCCCACATTAAACATGAATTAGGATGTTTTGTGGCTCTACATGAGAATTGTGATATTATAATCCCTTGTTTCAATATTGTTGACGGTCTGCATTTTCCGTATGGGTGGTATATTGGTGTATTAGGTTCTGCCCAGTGTAATATTTATGGTACAGTAAGGTTCAGAGTGTGCATAGTGTTTTGGAGTTGAGCGATTGTGGTTAGTATATGCTTTGAGCAACCACTTTATTCTTTGACATATGATACATAACTAATATCTAAATTTAATAAAAGGTAATAATTGTGACATTTATTTTTATTTTTTTTTTTCTGTGTGTGATCAGACAATTATGGATTTAAGCTCCACCCCTGGCCCCACCCCTAACCACGCCCCCTTTAGCCTCCCCAAACAGTTGGGCCACCGACCGCCTATGAGTGTGACACACTCTTAATGAGTAAGATTTGTCATCTCTGTTGAACAATATGTCAGCTGCATAATATTGTAAGTATGGTGTGGATTTCTAACAGGGTTCCTATGTGATATGTCCAAAAAAGGTGCCTATTTTATAAAGACAATATCGCTTCTACAGTAGTTCATGCATTCTGTAACACAAACTTAAACCTTCTCCACAGAATTTGTAAATGTGTGGCTGTAAGCTATTGCCCCTACATGTCTATAAAATACACATGTACATTGCAGCTGTGCCCCAGCTACCCTCAGACTATGCCCCTGGGAATGCCTGTGCTGCACCTAGTTTTTTTTTACTCGTGAGTACCTAGGGGCAGGGCTCAGGGAAAGTACTTGAAAGGGGGCCTTAAAGCCCATCAGGTTGTGCTTCCTCCAGCTTTGGGCAGGCTTGAGCCCCCTGTAGCAGGGGGTTCAGGGTAGTTGCCCTGGTTGGCACCCCCTAACACCAGCCTGCATAATTCCCTGAGATAAATGAATTGATGAGTCAAAATGTACTAGTATGCTCTGAGAGAAACAGTAAAAGGGTCAATCCTGTGCATTGTTCTATGGAAAGAAAAGCTATAGAGCGCCACCTGCTGGCTAAAATAGGGAACTGCATTAAGATGTCAATTCCATGCTTAAAACAATTGATTTTGTGATTAGGGTTTGTCTGTAGGAGATAAATAATGCACAAGTAGATTTAATTGACAAAAAACTTAAAAAATTATACAGAATTTATTAAATTCAGAACTGTCAGTGACCAATCCAATGGGGCTGTGGTTCTGCTCAGTTATAACCACTGGGGTAGTTCTAAACTCAGACCATGCCATCACACCTTGGCCCAGTGGTGACTGTTTTCTTTCAGCACTTGCCTCTTTTATCCAGTTGTTGATTGTTAAAGGAGTACTGCCAGAGGTATTATCTAACATGAACACGCTAATTAGTTATCCTAAGAAGCACTGTCTGAGCACTTCTATACAGTAACATATCACAGTGCTATCTTGAAAATATCAGGAAAGGCAGCACAGTTATTTTTCTCCCTTTTCCAGCTGATTGGGATCTCAGCCCAAGCTGGGGTAGGGTCCCTTGAGCCTTGATGCACAGAGTTTTTAAATGTCTGTTTTATTATTTATTTATCATTTTATTTACCCTATTTCCCTGTTATTCTGTACATTAATTATAACAACATGTCTGAACCTCTTACTCTGTTAATAGCGATGCCATTGCATTATAATGTAAGCCACATTGAGCCTGCAAATAGGTGGGAAAATGTGGGATACAATGCAGCAAAATAATAATAATAATTTATTGCATTTATAACCTACCTATACCTAGGCAAGAATACATCACAAGCATTTGTAATCATAAAACACTCAACAAATAGTATATGCAACAAAAGAACAAATAGAGCAATTGTATATCCTCCTTCCTATATATTAACAAGTCACCACCCCAGCTAGGACCTATGAAACATCAAAAGCTATGATGTACTAGATTAATCATCTGATCTGTATGTCAGCAAAAATAACAAGGCATGCTGACACCGGTAATAGAGACTTTGTGTAGAAATATCGTATATAGTAATCTTGTATAGGGGACTTGAGGGATCAGTATGCTTTATGTACTTATGTAATTATTTTTACTGTTGTATTTGGGCATATTGTATTACTTTTCTGTTTATATATACTAAAAGTTTCATAAATAAAATGTAAAAAAAGAAATTCATATATTCCCAATGTTCATCCAGGCAGCCCACAGTGGCTAGTGGCATTATGCTTCAGCAGGCTGCATCCTTGTTACTGGCAACACAAGTCAAAGGTCCCTGGTGCCTATCCTGACCCTTTAGGACATGTAGCACTGTCCACTTTTTAGCACTGCTTAGTAAAAGAGCCCCTTAAAATGCTACATCTGATAGTCATACATCTTTATGGTTGTGTCTGGTTTGTGCGTGTTTCTGAGTTGTTCACTCCATTCTCAGGAGGGAGGGGCTTCTTCAGACCTTTTTGCTGAAGGACTATAGATTATCCACTACATGTAGGAGAGCTCTCTGGTTATCCCTTCCCTTCGGAATCAGCTGTCAAGAGAGATGCACAAACTTTTAACTGCTGACCAGGATTTTTCGGCAAACTCTGATCAGTGGACTAATTTATCTGGTGGTTATTCAGGTTGATGGTCAGACTATGTTCCTGCATGTGCTAGTTTGTTTTGGCGTAGGTTTTGTTTTGAGGAGGGTATGCCAGTGGTGTAGCTTCAAGTGGGCCTGGGTTGGTAGTGCCACTCATTTTGGGCTCAGGCCCACCCAGCAGTGGCATACCTTGGCTGTGACTGGTGGGTATCCCCAAGCTCTGCCAGCTGAAGACATCCACGGCAGTCAGAACTCCTACCAAGCTCAACAGTCAGTTTCAATTTCCCCGAGCTTGGTAGGAAGTTCTGGCTGCCGTTGGAGGACAGCTTCAATTGGAAGGGCTTGGGGATCCCCACCTGCTAAGATCTTGAGGCGGCGGGCGGGGGGGGGGGGGGGGGGGTGGGACAGAGAACAAGGTGGAAAGAAAATTTTGTACCCAGCCACTTTGTGCTCAGGAACACCCAAAATTGGAAGCCTGGCTATGCTACTGGGGTATGGGGTTGGGGCTCTTATGGGGGGTTATTAATTTGTGTTATATTAATAGTGGTGTATGATGTATTTATCTAACTGGTTGATTTTCTGTTAATTTTATTATTTATACTAAATGGGGCTGATAGTGGGAGGCAGCCTACATAAGTGCCGCAGTTGGTGCTGAGCCCGGATACTTAATGCTGGGCCATTTTCAGTGACCAGCATTGAATAGCTGGGGATTTTTGGACCGGCTCCAACTTAACTGGTTAAGTGAACATTCAGTGCTGGCCAGTTAAGTTAAGAGTGGACAAAGATTGGACTGTTACTTATGTAGTCTTATTTGCTTGCTAAACTTAGCCGGCCAGCACTGAATATTCACGACTAGCCGGCTAAGTTGTATGAAATAGCTGGTTAGAGGAGAGACACTAACTTGCGAATATTCAGTGGAGATAACTGGCTATCTCCCACTGAATAGTAGCAGTTAGCTGGCTAAATGCTATTTAACCATCCAAGAGCCATTCCTGTCTGGTTAAATAGCGCTGAATATTGGGGGGAATGCGTTTAATTTTTCTCTGTTCCAAATCTGTTCTTCACTTAGAGTTTGGTTACATACTTGGGTTATTCACTTTTAAACAAATAACAGACAATCAGGATATCTGCCCATCAGCCACTGATAAATGTAAGCTGGGTTCAAGAAGGCCTTAACTTTTAAAACAATTTGTTCTGGGCATCCTTTAAGGCAGCGTTTTCAAACCTTTTCAAGCACAAGGCACACCCCCATTAACCAAAATGTTGTGTGGCACATTAGCCTCTGTGAAGCAGACAGTGTGGCTATAGGAAGGACTCTTGGCTAATAGAAAAGCTAGGGAAGCACTGAAAGCCCCAGCAGAGGCTAGAAAGACTCAGAAGAGGAGGCCGAGAAGGAGGAAGATGACAGGTCTGTGTGCAGTGTGTGCTGCACAAATCTGTGCCCTACAATAGTGCCTGTTAATTCCCACACTCTTGAGGCTAGGGACGAAAGATGTATGGCCAGACAAGTACACGGAAGGGAGATCTGCACATTTCAGAACCACTGCTGGTGTCTTATTATTGCAAGAGATTGAGAGCAAGACTGTTTGGTAGGCTGGACCTGAGCATCAGACACTGGTGATGTTTTCATGGCACACCTGTTCAGGTCTAGAGGTACAGTAGTTTGCCAGGAAACACTGCTTTAAGGAACCAGACCCCCAGTATTTCTTAGGGGAATGAAATTATTTTCAAGACACATGCTTGCTTAGTCTTTAGAAACAATCTGACTTTAATTGTTAGCCATAAAGACAAGGCAGGTTCAAGGTTATAGCAAGAAAAAAAGTTTTACTGATTTTGAAACGTTGTGATGAACAGGCAAATAATTCAGGTTTTCTTGCCCTCAGGAACTAGTCGAATCTCCTCGGTCAGCAGTAACTCGCTTGAGAAAGAAAAAAAAGGATTGCTGAAGTTTCTCCGTATTAGCAAAAAAAACAAGGTAAAACCCTTTTGTTTGTTGATTAAAGAACATGACATGTCTTTGGCTTTATAGGGACACTTGCGGTACACAGAATAGCCAAACAGGGGAGGGGAAGAGAAGAGACGCAGATTTGACCCCCCCCCCCCCCCCCCCAACCAGGCTTGCTCTCTACTCCTCAGGCCAGCCAAGCCTTAAGTTGCTGCACATATTACACAAGGCGGGGGGGGGGGGGGGGGGGAGGAGGGTTCTATCCAGTCTGCCTAACATTATCAATTCATGATTAAACCAACAAACCAGCAATGTTGTTAACTAACAATATTTCTGTTTTTAAATTCAACTGTAAGAGATCCTCCCCTTCTCCACTGAGTTTCATAATACCCACTCATAGCATATGATATGAGTGTGATATAAAATAAAATATGCATACTTGATCCTAAGTTGTCTTTGCCATATGCAGGACATTGACTGTAGAATTCTCTCCAGTATGAGCCATACTTCCCAAATACTGGAGTTGTTGAAACTCATGGAACACAGACTGTAGAAGTCTGCCTGGTACTGTCTTTACTTCCCCACTGCTGGAGTTGTTGACAAAGCATCATTTCTGCCCATCATGACGCTACAATTTCTCTGGAGCCCTCAATCCAATCTGGTCCATCTGGAATTGAGGGGATAGTCCATGCCATTGTTGGCTGGCTCAGGATCACATGTTGAGTTTTGGAGAGTTGGTGCAATGATTGGGTTACGTGGTGGGAAGAGGTGGGAGGAGGAAATAAAAACATAGAAAACACCTGGTTATCTATGAATGAAACTTCCTTGGACCCAAGCTCTGTCTGGTGGAAGTTATTATTGAGCTGGAAACGTAAAGGAGGAGGACAAAAGCTGTTGAGTAGAGTGAAAAACAAGTAGAGAAACCATAAGTGTGATGATACATTTAACCATTAGGTGTCACAGTCAACAGGATAGATTTTAGGAATCAACCACAGGGTGCCACTGTTCCAAGGCAGTAGTTATTACTGTGCCTCTCCACCACTAGGTGGTTGTTCCTTTGTGCCTAAGCATGCTTGTGTGTTTGTCTTTGAGATGTTGTGTATATCTATGTTGGCTCTCAGGGTGTCTGTGGCTGGAAGATTTGATGAGAGTGGAGGGCAGTTTGAAAGATGGAGTTCCTTAATTGCTATATTACAGTGAATCAATATTTCTATGTTGCAGACACTGGAACTGCCTCTCTCATAGAAACACATTGGGCCTCTTTTTTGGGGAACTTTATTTCTGTGGAACACTCGGTCCAGTCTGGCCCATTTTTGACCTTGATGCGTCTTTTCGCCTGTTTTCCCTCTATTCCAAGTTTGTTTTCAATCTATTAAACTTTCAAAGATTAATTTTGTTTCCAGACAGTTTTATGTATAATTACTTTCCAGCGTTCCACTGAGCTGGTAAGAATAAAATCAAGGCGATTATTTGTGTTACAATTTTGGCATGCTGAGAAAGATATGAAAATGAAAGTGACTAGGACTCAAGCAGTAACACATCAATAACAAGCTCAGCAGAGAATGGACCAGGCCAGTTTCTCTTTTATTTACATCTCTTTGCTGCTGTGCTAAAGAGGAGAATGAAAGCAAAGTAGGAGATTCAAGCTAAAGGATGTAAAATTCTGTTTTTTTATTCTATTAACATACACAGAAAAACAATTTCATTTATAGTTCAAAGGTTTTACCAGAGATGGAGTTAGGATTGCCAGCACCCCCCCCCCCACCAGGATTGCCACTGCTGCTGCCTTGACTCCCTCCCCCCACCCCGCTCAGCCTGGTTGCTGCCAACAGCCTACCTCTGTACTTCCAGGAATTGTCATTAAACCCGCCGATAAGAGGGGCGGTATTGTCATCTTGAAACGTATGGTTTATATCAATGAGATTAGGAGACAATTAGTTGACTGCGAGTTATATGTTCCTTTGGTAAAGGACCCTGCAGATGAAATAAAAAAAAGATATCACAGGTTTAATACACATTGCATCAAAAATGGATTATATTACCAAAAAGGAAAAGGAATTTCTACAGGTGGCACATCCAGTAATTTCCACCATATACGTATTACCTAAAATCCATAAGTCTCTTGAGAAACCACCCAGTAGGGCAATCATCTCCAGCAACAGATCTGTTTTGGAACATTTATCTATTTTTATGTCATGTCCCCTACCTCAACGCAAGCGGTGTCCTCGGGCCGTGCGGGGTCCTGTCGACATGCACACTTGACTGGCATAGCCCTGAGCCATGTGTGTGTAGTTCTTCTCTGGCTGCAGGCTCCTTGATTGCTTTGCTTCCATGCACCTGGGTCTGCTCTCTCTCTGCCTGGCTTCCCTTGCTTCTCTCCTATTGGTCTTCCGGTTTCTCCTTCCCCTGCTCTTGTCCTATGGCTGTGCTCCTTCTCCCTGCTGATGTCAGACGCCAGCACTTTATCAGCTGAGCTCTTTCTGGTCTCCATGCTTCGGCTTCTACTTTGGTAGGTGTTACTTGCTCAGTAGTGTGCTTCTTCTCTACTTTGTCCCTTGTTGCTGACTTTGCCTGTGCCTGGATTACTCTCTTGACCTGCTGCCTGCCTATTGACTTTACCTGTGCCTGGATTACTCTCTTGCCTGTTGTTTGCCTATTGACATTGCCTATTCCTGGATTACTCCCTTACCTGCTGCCTGCCTATTGACGTTGCCTGTACCTGGATCACTCTCTTGTCTGCTGCCTGTCTGGCCGATATGTTCACCACCCCACTCCCTGCGCCATCTCATAAGTCCTGCAGGCCGCCCGCACCTAGGGGCTCAGCCTCTGGGGAATGGCAGTCAGCGCAGGTGAAACCCAGGGTTGTCCGGCCGCCAAGCGGAACCTGGTCCGAGTTCCGGGCTCAGCAGTGCTCTACTTGATACAAGAACTCACAAGTCTGACATTTTGTGGACTTTTTCCTACATCCGTTTATTCCACTTATCCCTTCATATGTTCAAGACACTACCCACATGATCAACGTTTTACAGGATTATGATGGTCCATTGACAGATACCATTATGGTTACTTTGGATATTAAATTCCTGTATGCTAACATTCCACAGCTTGAGGCAATCAACATAATTGAAAAAACATTGCATGGAAGAACGACACACAAATGTATGCCAAATCATCTGATTTTGACATATGCTACTATAGCCTTGACCAAGAATTATTTTTGTTTTGAGAACATATATTATCAGCAAATTAAAGGCACGGCCATGGGGTCAAGCATGGCCTCTGATTTGGCCAATCTGTTGGTAATTTTGAACATGAGCATCTGATGTCCAATCCCTTCTCACATCACATTAAAATCTACTAGCGATATATAGATGACATTTTTATCTTATGGCATGGAAATGAGGATACGTTGACATTATTTTATCAGTGACTGAATACAAGAGACCCCAATTTAAGATTCCAAATTGAATATGATGTTGAGAAGGTTCACTTTTTAGATCTTGCAGTGACAAAGATTGACTGTTTTTTTCAGACCACCATTCACAGAAAACCCACTGATAGAAGTGCCTTTCTACATTATTCAAGTTACCACAATCCAAGACTCAAAAGTAACCTACCAATATGTCAGTTCCTCCACCTCTGTCGCATTTGCTCTGACTTTGAAGATTATAAACACCAAGCCAAAATTATGAGTGACAGATTTTTAGCAAGAGGATGTCCAGCAAGACATGTACTAGCAGGATATACCAAGGCTTTGAAGCAAAATCGAGTGACTTTATTACAACAGGCCCATACCAGAGTCACACCGGATATAGTGTGTACTTTGAGGAACTCTTTTTAGGCAAAATATATACAACGCTTTATCCGACAGCACTGGCACATTCTAGAAGGTTTAGAATGTTTTAGGAGCAAGAAACTGGTTATTGCATATTCAAGGGACAAGAATCTGAGAGAACATCTAGTTCCATCCACACTACCATAATTGACCACAGAGCCTTCTGTTTCCTTTCTGGGACACCGCAAATGTGGCCAGTGCAGCGTACGCAGCTTGTGATTTGAAACATCTGTTTTTATTCATCCTGATACTCAAAAAGAATATTTTTATGACATGATTCTGATTGTAACGCATCTTCTGTCATTTACATTATTCTATATCCGTGTCCATTGATTTATGTTGGTAAGACAACAAGAGCAATAAAAACAAGGATCATTGAATACAGGAGTTGTATCAACAGAAGAGTGGAAACTGCTCAGAAGAAGAGTGGTAAATCAATGGTACATGGCTAATCACGCCATAACAGACTTGAGATTTTTAGTGTTCAACATTTTTAAGAGAAATTGGAGAAGAGGTAACTTGGATAATTTGCTTCTTCGGGAAGAATCGAGACTAGTTTTTGATTTACACACTTAATACCTCATGGTTTAAACAGTGAAATAGACTTCCATCATTTTTTATAAAACACCTGTTGTTTATTTTTTAATTAACAATAATATATTATTCATTTTTCATTTGATAATGATTTAGCAAATGTAGAGGGTATTCTCTCTATTAACATTTCAATGTATAGAATATATTTGTATTCTGCATTTATATTTTGCATTTTTTTGTCTGCTAGATGATAGAGAAGGCATATGTATATACGTACTAATATGTAATCAAGATTTCCAATCCTTACTCCTTTTACGTATTACTCATAATTTTTACTTTTCATTTTTTAATTTTACTTTATTGACCACTTTCACTCTTGTTTTTATTTTTATTTAACCACTGTAATATATTGTCAGCTCCTTCCGGTCTCCCGAGCTTCTGGTCTCCGGTAGTCACGATCAAGTTCTCCCGCTGTCAGCTACCACAGGTCTCCGGAAAGTACTGTTAGAAATCTCCCTCAGTCTGTTGCAAGCTGGCTCCGAACTCCGACCCCAGTCGCCTGCTGCAGACACCACGATTCACTACTTGACAGGCTTATAACCTAATCTTAACTGGGCACACACATTGTTCTCAGTTCAAAACAAAGTCCCAAAGTTCAAGTGTGCCTTTTCTCAAGGATAGCTCACCCAGCTGTCCCGCAGCACAGATCACCTCCGGGTAGCTCCTCAATTATGTGAGCTTTAAGTTTCCCTTCCCTAACCCTCCTGCAGCCCTATACAGTTTTTCTTTTAATCAAACTTATCAAGTCCACAAACAGGGTAGCACCAACTACACTCTTCAGACACTGTCCAATCCCTTCCTTTTCCGCTCCTCAAAATTATAAGGTAGAAGAAAAGACTCACCTCCCTCACTTGTCAGATAACCATCGCCTGACAACCACCCACCGGGTTTAGATTGGACAGCAGCGCCCTGCTTATCTGATACAATAACCTACAGTCCCCCTGAGAATCACCTCTTAATGCTTACAGTGATTCAAACCCTGTCATACTCCTTGAACAGGCATGGAGACTTCCATTTTCTCCACCTCCATTCTGTTTGTGAGGCCCCATTTCCCCAGTCCATGGACTGTAACTCCCCACCCCCCAGCAGCTGTTCCTCATCCCCCTGATCAGAGTGCATCTCCCAATCTTCCCCTCCCCCGCCCTGCTCCTGGGAGTTATAGTCTTCCTCTCTATATACTCTATATACCCTCCCCTGCTGTAAGGGCCTCTGGGATTCACATTCCTCCCTCTTCCTCCGGTTGTGTGCCTGATTTCTCCCCACCAGAGGGTGAGCTACTAATTCCCGGGAATTCTGGGACTTGTAGTTTATAGTGCTAACAGGTATTCCTTTCTTTCCTCTCTTTGCCCCTGCTGGGACCTGATGTTCCCGACTAGGGGCCTTAAAATATATTGCCTTTTTTAAATATACACCTATATATCTATATAAATAATTCTCACCTCCAACGTTCTGAAGCTCACTCTATGGCAGGGAAACACTGAAGCCCTGTACTGTGTAGGCTGTCAGCACCACTCACTCTCACACTCACTCTCTCACACTCACTCATAGACCCGCCCTCAGCCACTCCCCTTCCGGACATAATTCGCAACCCCAACGTTTTAATGAAGCCTCAAGAAACTCTGCAACTTCCGAGGGGGTCGAGATCAAAATTTGCCCATGAGTGTCTGCCCCGCCCTCACGTAACAACATCATGACATCGAGGGCGGAGCGATGACACTCACCACTTAACCGACCAATCAATACACAGCAGCACCCACAGAAGCCCCCCCTCACGCATCAGAAAGCACGACCGCCTTCCTACTCGACTCCCCACTGCGCCTGCCTGCCTCCACTCCCCTTCTGTTCCGCCAGCTGAATGCTCGACACCAACCTCTGTCCCCGCTCCCTCCCAGTCACCACTGGACCCGCTGCTCTTCTCTCCTTCTCCCCTCCCGAGTCACCACTCGCCCCCTCCCCCTCAACCACCCTCCTCCACGAAATGGTCAATGGACCCCTCTCTCCACTCCAGAGTCGCCGCTCCACCCCCGTGATGACGTCGAGGGCGCTCATAGGTTTACTTCCTTTGTTTTCCCTCTGTCCCCGCTCCCTCCCGGTCGCCAGTGGACCCGCTGCTCTTCTCTCCCTCCCCCCTCCCGACTCACCGCTCGCCCCCCTCCCCCTCACCCACCCTCCCTTACGAAATGGCCAATGGACCGTTCTCTCCACCACCTCCCACTCGCCACTGCACCCACTACTCTCTCCCTCCCCCCTCCAGAGTCGCCGCTCCACCCCCCCTGATGACGTCGACTTGCCTTCCTCCTTGCAGCGGCTCATACGTTTGCTTGCTTTCTTTTCACTGTATTGCACCTGAAGCCACTTAGGTAAGTCAAGCAAGCCTCTCAGCTACTGAATACAGAAAGGAAAAGATAGCATGTGGCAACTTGCTCCATTTGGTTCACTGCAATGCAGTGATTATTATAAAAATGGTCTTGCTTTTATTTTTTTAGTAGGGGTTGCCTTCATGACTGTCCACAGTCAGTTTAAATGTGCCAGCATTCTCCACTTCAACACACTATTAGCAACCAAGTTCATACAAAGTTCATTATGTACAATATGGAGAGGGGGGGCCTTCAGACCACAGACAGGGGGGGAAGGGGGGTCCTCAGACCACAGGGGAGGGGGTCCTGACACCTGACAGGGGGGAGACGGGAGGACACTCACTCACATTCGCACTTGCACACACTCATTCTCACATACACACACGCTGTCTCACAGACACGCTCACACCCACTCTCACTCTGTCACACACACACACTTGCACATTCTTTCTCTCACTCTCACACAGTCACTCTCACAGACACTCTCTCAAACATACACACTCCGCGCAAAATCTTGCTAGCGCCCGTTTCATTTCACCCAGAAACGGGCCTTTTTTACTAGTTAGTACATATATAATTATTTATTTTACTATTCTTTTTAGTATAGAGACATCTATATTGTAATAACACAGATATCTATTACTTGGTATATTTTGTTTGAACGGATCAACGGCAGCTTAATATGACATCTGAAGCACCCTATTTTATTGGCTAGTAAGAATAGCAGCTTAGTAAGACACTCAAAGCGCTTCTTTGACTATCAAAGGCACACAGATACTTGCACAGCATTCAATCACCAAGGTTTTACCTTTTTCATATCAGCACTCTGTTTCTTTTTAGTGTGACCACACATATTTTTGTTAGTTTTTATTCGTCCATGACCTTGTTAATGCACATTATGTTTTTCCCAGTGGTACAATGGGCAGTACACACCATTTTGTCCCTTTGCATTCCAGTATTGATATGCATACTGCTGTTTCTCAATATATGACATTTAATATGTTTGCAGAATCAATACAATCTCATATTTAGGGGTATGTTTACAAAGGTGCGCTATAGGCGCGTTTATGTTTTTAATGCGCATTAAACGCTAATGCGTATCATACGCAAACCCGCCTATAGGAATGTGTTGGCGTGTTAGCGTTTAACGCGCCTTAACTTTAAAGGTGCGTTAAAAATGCTAACGTGCCTTAGTAAACACTAGTAAAAAAGCCCCGTTTCTGATGCAAATGAAACGGGGGCTAGCAATGTTTTCTTCTGTGTGCATGTGGGAGTGTGTGTGTCCCTGCCCTCTGGCCTCTCTCCCCTCCCCCCTCTGAGTCCTTCACTGTTACAGAGCCAGCGATTTGATTTCGTGCTCTGCTGTTTTCCTTCACTGACTGTGTTACAGAGAGGGCGGGGCAGACACTCATAGGGAAACCGGATATCTCGCCCCCTTCACACTTCCGGCTGGAGGCTTCTTAGAACGTTGGTGTTGCTTTTTATATAGAGAGATATCCTTTAGTGTCTGTATATATCCTTGTTACTTACATACTGCTTCATAGAGCGAATGTTGTTTATCTTTCTGCCCTCTCCCAGATATAAAGGTACTAGTTGCCTGTAACCTGGAATGTCCAGCACACCAGGGATTATGGTCCTAATGCCACCAGGTGGAGAGACAGAAAGACACAGAAGGCTATAGTAATATGAGAATTATCAGTAATTGTTTATTACATTTACCAATCAGGAATACAATTAGAATAAGCAATATAATTAATTAATTCTCATATGAGACAGCAACCGGGACACAAACGTGACCTCTGACATTAACTCTCTGATTGCCTCTGCCCATACTTCTCCTTTTATACCCTTTTCTCCCATAGACTAGTATTGGAAGTACAAAGTCAGCATTTTCTAACATATTCTAGTAAATTCTGTCTTACAGAAGCAAAGTTCTTCATAACATATTTGCTTATCAGAAGTAAGGTCAGTAAGGTTATCCTACTTTGCAAAAACTATCTTCCCAGCAACCAAAGTGTCTCTGCTTTCATGGTCAGCAGCAAATTTCCCCTTACATTACTATATTCATGTACAGTATTCTTCTGCTACACATATTTTTGTTATGACTCCATATCTGCCTGTCTCCTCAACAGAAAGGGCAAGCTGACATAACTCACATTCTGTGTAATTTCTTATGATTTAGCTTCTCCAGTGGCGTTCCTGGCCTGGATGGCACCCGGGGCGGAGCATCGATGCGCCCCCCCCCCCCCCCCCGCTAGATGACACCTTCCCCCCCCCCTCCGGCGAAATGACACCCCCCCCCCGGTGCACGCCGCTGGGGGGGTGCCGTGGCGCGCGCCTGCTCCTCCGAGTTCGCTAAACTTTGTTCGTTCGCTGCAGCTCCCTCTGCCCCGGAACAGGAAGTAACCTGTTCTGGGGCAGAGGGAGCTGCAGCGAACGAACGAAGTTTAGCGAACTCGGAGGAGCAGGCGCGCGCCGCGGCACCCCCCAGCGGCGTGCGCCCGGGGCGGACCGCCCCCACCGCCCCCCCCCCCCTTGGTACGCCACTGAGCTTCTCAGTGATTCTTAACCTGTTCGTAGCCTGTTCACAGAGGCATAGCTGTGCTCATAATTCTCAGTTACTGTTGCAAAGTTATTTTATGGTTCGTGACCTGCATGTCCCATATAAACAATGTGCATTCACATATGCAGTAAGCAGCCACTTTTTCATACGTTTACATGTTTTCACTTTGTTTAATAGCAGCATTTTGTACATACGCATTTCAGTACTTATGTTTACGTCATTCACACTTACATAGCGCTATGTTTAATACAACAGTTTTTCACTAACTTTCTATTTTAAAATTTTTTTTAATTTTGCCGGGGTCTCTACATAGTATTACACATATATTTACATTTGTGCTAGTTTGACTATGATAGGATTATACGTCATTTCCACCACAAACGCCATGTAGGCATGTGCATTTTGGGGCCCTTTTTTTTTTCATTTAAAATATGATACACTGTTGGTAGTGTCCATTTGGATCTAATGTTTTGCTAATTAGATTTATATGATTGTCCATCACAAAGGTCTTTCTCAAGGTAGGATTACCTGTTTCGTTAGTTTTTCCTTTCATTTGTGTTCCATAGACCGGACTTTATAACATTTTATACTGTTTTCTCCTTTTCTATAGTCTCATTTTTACTAATACCGATTGATATGTGATCTCATTCTTTTTTTTGTTTGTTTTATTTTTTGTTTAGATAGCATATGTATACGCTATTTTTTACGGCACACATTTTACTTTTAAGTCATCACATTGTTGTCATGACTTACTGTGTCGGGGTCCCAGTCCTGTTCGATGGCGCAGGTGGCTGCCTGGCTCCGCCTCTGGCATGCCGGCACTGAGGGCCACTGTGGGGCACTGCTCCTGCTCTCTCCATCCCCGTGCAGTCACGGTCTTGGGGCTCAGTGCTGCGGTGGGGCTCGGCATCTCCTCCCTTCCTCCTGGTACGATCGTGGTTCCGGTCCCGGGGTTCGGTGCAGGGTGTGGATAGCTGCTGTGGCCTTGAAGGATCTGGCGCCTCCCCTGCCGGCTTCCTGTTGGGAGGGGCGTCTGCTGATGCCAGACGCCTTTTCCTCTTTAGGAGGAGCCAGATCCTAACTCGGGGCCTCGGATACTGTCAAGCAGATGATCAAAAGCCCCACGCTGTTCCAGAAAGTGCTCTAAACTAGCGCTGGAACAGCGCTGGGCTTTATTGCACCGATGATCAGAAATAATTGCATGCAAATTTAAGCACGCAATTATCTTTGATCATGGGGTAGAAGTGCGGGAGAATTGTGCCTGAGCATGCGCTCAGCACAATCCTCCCGCACTTGTTTGACAGGTCTGGGCTGTCAAAAGCCCAAACCTGTCAAACACAGGGGCTGGAGGTCCATGGGACCACCAGGCCCCAATTACCCCTGCCCAGAGCAACGGGGGCCGGAGGTCCAACGGACCTCTGGTCCCCCCCCCCCTCAGGTGGGTGACCAACCAACCCTCCCCCCCCAGCGACAGGGGGGCTGGAGGTCCGCTGGATCCAGCCCCCCTAGTGGGCGACCAACCAACCCCCCCCCGCCAAGACTATCAAACATTACTAAGCTCCATGGACACTTTGTAACTGTAGACAAACATCAGATGTAGATATGTGGGACACCAAGGATGTAACATCTTCCAGTTTATAGCAAAACCAATAAACCTGTGGATCCAGTTATGTCAGTCAGACTTCCAAACTACTTTATTAGGGCTGACAAGGAGCTGGTGTGAATCTAGAAGACCTCAAGTAAACTTGAGCAGATAAGTCAAAAGCACTTTTGCAGTCAGCAGCAGATGGCAACCACCTAAGTCCTTCTGTTTGAATTTTCCCATCAACAGAACATCAAACCTTTGGCAGCATTTGGAGTTAAAAAAAAGTGGTGAAAATCCAGCCACACTCCATATAAGTTACTTGTTTAAGTTCAGCTGGACAAATAGCAGGTCTTAAAACGTTTAAAGTCATGCTTGTACATTCAGCATCTGAACTTAAATGTTTATTTGTTAGATATTTGTACTATTTAAAATGTAGAAGCTAAGGGGACCAGTTCTATAACTTGGCACCTCCAGTTAGGTATGGTGATGCTGCACACTGAGCCACGATTCTATAATGGAATCTGTGTACCAAGATGTCTTTATAGAAGTTTCAAGTATATTGAAAATTTACTATCCCACCCAACAAGACAACCATCTGGGCGGTGTACAATCTTAAAAAAAGGAAGGGGGAATTCTAACTAAGACAAACATGATACAGAGAGGGAGTAAGGTGGAACTACAATATAAAAATAGGAAAGAAAAGAGAAGGAAAAGACAGAGAGGGAGGGAAATCTGGTTAAGAGGTATGTGCTGCCTCATCCACAGAAGCTAGGAATAAGTGTCTTGAAAAGAAAAGTTTTAAGTTCATTAAAAAAAAAAGTGTCAAAGAAGTAATCTGTCTGAGATGGGATGGTAGGGAATTCAATAATTTAGGACCTTGGGAGGAGAACATGATGTGTCTACTATGTTCATGAAAAATTTCCCTGTAAGTGGGAATGGTGAGGAGATTGAGTTGAGCAGATCAAAGAGTGATAGAGTACTCTTAGATCTAGAATACTAGCATATGCCTGACTTGGCAAACTTACATTTAGGCACGACCATTTATGCTAAAAGAATTGCAGGAGTAAATCGACACACCTAAGTGCACCATGCAGTGTGCATAACTTACAGTATTCTATAAGCTTTATGTGCATAAATTGGAGACATGCCCATGCTTCTCCCATGAGTACGCCTCCCCTTGCAGTTATACACTAAGACATTTATGAGCTACCTTATAGAATAGCATGTAGTGCATTTAGGGGTCCTTTTACTAAGGTGCACTGAAAAATGGCCTGCAATAATGTAGATGCGTGTTTTGGGCGCGCATAGAATTATTTTTCAACGCACCTACAAAAAAATGCCTTTTTAACATTTTTGCCGAAAATGGACCTGCGGTAAAATGAAAATTGCTGCGCGTCCATTTTGGGTCTGAGACCTTACCACAAGCTATTGACCTAGTGGTAAGGTCTCATGCGATAACAGGGTGGTAATGGTCTATGGCATAGCTTCTGCGCGTCAGAAAATAAAAAATATTTTTTGGACGTGCGTAGCAGATGCGCTCCAAAATTGAAATTGCTGCAAGGGCCACGTGGTAACCAGGCGGTAACTCCAATTTGGCGTGCATTGGGTGTGCATAGGCGCCTACGCAGCTTAGTAAAAGGGCCCCTTAGTGCATATATGCCAGCTTTCTTGGCACATATATGCAAGGTGCGAAAAGTTACACATCTAGAAGCTATCTGAAAATCTGCCTCAAAAACCACTGTCATACCCTTTCTACTTGCAGTTGAAAGGGAAAGCACTTGAGGCTGGTAATAAAGTAGGGACAATATATGGAAAATATTTTGAACAGACAGAATTTCTAATAAGGGTAAAGGAGCAGTGATTTGGTATGTGCAGGTAATAGACGTCGAGGGGCATTTTCGAAAGGGACATCCTTGCAAAACAGTGAAATCCAGGGGCGGGGATCCATCTTTTTTTTTTTTTATTCTTTTATTTATCAATTTCAATTTTTTCACAAGCATTTAAATCTTGAGTAGGCAAAGTAGTACATATTAATAATATAAACATAATATACAAAAACAAAAATTGTATCACTTGTATTAGACCACCATAGGGTGAGGGGTTTAAGCAGTTACTCAGGAGATGAGATTTCAAAATAAGAAAAAAAATAATTCAACAAAGTAGAAAGGCTTAGCCCAAATTTAAACCAGATTTTACATTATATCTCTTTAAATCTATTACTTAAGGCAAATTATACCTGTTAGGCAAAAACATGTATTAAATTATCTTTTTCTGAGCAATAAAGTGTTTTAAATGTTCAGGGTTTAGGAAAACATATTTAACCCCGAGATATTTGATGTTGCATTTACATGGATAGTTCAGGTTGAAGGAGGCTCCTAGAGCCAATGTTGCTGATCGAAGTGCCAAAAATTCCTTTCTCCTGGCTTGCGTCTGTTTCGTTACGTCTGGAAATATCCAAATTTTACTCCCATAAAATGGGGTTTGTAAATTTCTCAACGCAATTTTCCTAACATTTTCCAGATCCTGCTGAAAAATAAATGATACCAGGAGAGTTTGGCGTTCAGTAAACTCTGTCAGAGAAGATTCCAATAGTTCTGATATGTTGAGGTCTTTTCCATCCGGTTGAATATCGCTTTCTTTTTCCTTATCTTTTTTCATTGGAAGGTAATATATTTTATTCAGCGGAGGTATATTATCTTCTGAAAATTTCAAATTTTCTATTAGATATCTTTTGAAAATTTCATGCGGTGGGTAGATTGGGGTCTTGGGGAAATTCAAAAAGCGTAGGTTTAGTTTCCTATTAAAGTTCTCAAAATATTCCAATCTCCCATGTATCAAAGTATTGTCTTGTATTAATTTTACAGTAGTTTCCTTCAGCTTAATATTTTCTTCTGATAAATGATTTATCTTATCTGCAACATCATTTTTCATAGTAGTAAAAGAAGAAGTCAAAGTCTGAACATTTACTACTAAAGATTCTATCTTACTTGTTGATGCCAGAACAGTCTGGAGCGTCCCCCATATTGCCTCAAGTGTTACCGGCGCAGCTTGAGCCTCAGTTGGTAAAAGGGCCTCGGGAGAGATTTCGGCTATAGGGCCCAGATGTGATACAAGACCTCCACTTTCGTGGGTCCGTGATTCCCCTCTAGAGCCGATCTCTGCCGGTTGCGGCGGAGGAGAACGCGTTGGGGGGGACAACAATATGTCCTGTCCCTGGAGTATGGCTTCTCCTTGCGCACATTGCTCAGCGGGAACTCCCAACGCCTGACTGGTTCTCGCGAGATATCCTTCGATTGTTTGCTGGGTTGGTGTCGATGTAAGAACCGGCTGGGCTCCCGTTCTAACATAAGCCTTTCTCTTAGTATGAGGCATCGTGGTAAACAGGTAAGAGTAAATCGTTGTTTAAAGCAACAACTATAAGGCAAATGTGAAAGGCTTAACTCCAGCAAAATTCCTCGAGTTGTTTCGCGTTAGAATGTTACGGCCGCCATCTTGCTCCGCCCCTCCCTTCTATGGCGGGGATCCATCTTTCGTTTCGAAAATGCCGTCAGGGACGTCCAAATCCTTAAATTTGGCCGTCCCTAGACATGGACATTTCTGACTTTCAGCGATTTTCGAAACCAAAGATGTCCATGTCAAAAACGTCCTAATGCAAGCCATTTGGGCATGGGAGGAGCCAGCATTCGTAGTGCACTGGTCCCCCTGACATGCCAGGACACCAGCCGCGCACCCTAGGGGGCACTGCAGTGAACTTCATAAATTGCTCCCAGCTACATAGCTCCCTTACCTTGAGTGCTGAGCCCCCCCCCCCCCAAATCCCCCCAAAACCCAGTACCCACAACTGTACACCACTACGGGTGAAGGAGTGCACCTAGATGTGGGTACAGTGGGCTTGTGGTGGGTTTTGGAGGGCTCACTGTTTCTTCTACAAATGTAACAGACAGGGGGGTATGGGCCTGGGTCTGCCTGTCTGAAGTGCACTGCAGTACCCACTAAAACTGCTCCTGGGACCTGCATAATCTGGCATGGACCTGAGTATGACTTCTGAGGCTGTCACGACATATTTTTAAAGATGTTTTTTGAGGGTGGGAGGGGTTAGTGACCACTGGGGGAGTAAGGGGAGGTCATCCCCGATTCTCTTCAGTGGTCATCTGGTCATTTTGGGCACCTTTTTGTGCCTTAGTCGTAATAAAAACACGTACGAGTGAAAACGTCCAAGTGTTCGTCAGGGACATCCTTGTTTTTTTGATTATGGGTCAAGAACGTCCAAGTGTTAGGCATGCCCAAGACCCGCCTTCGCTACGCCTCTGACACGCCCCTTTGAACTTTGGCCATCCTTGCAACGGAGTGCAATTGGAGACATCCTAAATCGGGTTTCGATTATACCAATTTGGACATCCCTGTGAGAAGGATGTCCATCTTCCGATTTATGTCGAAAGATGGACGTCCTCTTTTGAAAATGAGCCCAGTGGGCTCCCAAACTTGTCCTGGGGACCCCACAGCCAATCAGGTTTTCAGAATATCCATAATGAATATGCAAGAGAGAGCTCGGCAATGATTTGGAGACATAGCATATGCAAATTTGTGTCATGCCATATTCCTTGTAGGTGTACCGAAAACCTGAATGGCTGTTGGGACAGGTTTGGGAAGCCCCTTTGTAAGACCTCATGAGAATGGGAGATATGGACTGGCAGCCAGAGGCTGTGTTTGAGAGAGACTCCAGTGTTCCCCTTTTCTGCAGACATTTTTGGTAGAAGCAGCTATGACAGATCAACCCTGGCACTGGCTGTGTTTCTGAGCAGTGCTGATTTGTGGAGTATGTTGGCATCTGATTTGGACAACACGCAGCATTATTTAACCTATAGTGTTGGTTGTCATCATCCTGGCAATTGTTGGGATAAGGAAAGGTCTAGCATAGCTAGCTAGCATCTGGTAGTGATGGTGCATGATGGGGCCAGCGCCTGTGCTAAGTGTGTGGCAATTGCTTTGCACTACTGTTACATCTCAGGCTTTCTTTTGCTTGCTCTGTATGATACACTTATGACATGCTTGTTTGCGTTGCAGATGGAAGAGCAAGTGGTGGGAATACACAGTGACCATGGTGATGATGAGATCTTCAAGGCTGCTCCTGCTGATGACAGAAACATTCAGGTATATACTGAGGGTGACAGTGATGTGCAGGGGCCACAACCCACTTCATTCTTTCTCAACCACCATACCAATCGAGTCTTCAGATGCTTCCTTAGCCAGAAGCTGATCCAGGAATCAAACCCTTGGGTCTCCCACATGGCACTGCTACCACCCCAGGAATTGGTTTAACATTTCATTTTCTAAACAATTGTTACAGAAGAGTTCTGTCCTCCTGCCAGTTTATCTTAAATAGATTTTAGCATGAGTTCCAGTAATATATTCAAATAAGATCAGCCAATACAGTACTAATTCACATACAGCTGAAAATGGAGGTTTTCTACATTTGGAAGAGCTTGGTGCGGTTTGCTGTCTCTGCTTAAAATGACGAGCTCCTCTGAGCTAAAAGAGTGAAAACATCTTGGAGGGCATTAACTGCAATGATCCCTCTCTTTGCCACACGGGGGTGCTGCTCTCTTAGTATTAGCCAGGCCTCATGAAAATCCATTGACAAGCCAAAGGGAGCTAAAGTTGGCTGTCTTAATTTGGGTGTCCCTGATATCATGAGATCAACGTAGGTAAACAACTTCCCCTTCCTCACAGTGAGATCCAAGTATTACGTGCTTGTTTAGGTCAATAGCACAGAGATAGGGAAAGACAAACTGGTGCAAGGGCAGGACCGGCCTAATTTTTTTATAGCCATATTAAGGAGCTTTTTGCGTCCAGCTGAAATGCATATGTGATATTGGCAAGCATTGGCTCCTCTGATCCACTTCATGTAAAGCTGTTGTAAAATTTATGTGAACCAGTTCATGTATTTGTACATTCTTGAGGTGCTTACATATGTGATGTGTTAGTATGAAGCGTGTGTATATGTGTACACATAGGTCTGCGTAGGGCAGCGCATCATTAGTGTCCTGTGTAGTACTTCACATAGGGGCCTATTTATCAAGATGCACTAGCACGTATTGAGAGTAAAAAGATCCTTTTAATCTCAATGTCAAGTGAAGGAGTAGCCCGGCAGTTGGAGCAGTGGGCCGCCAGAGTTCAAGTCTTGCTGCTTTTCCTTGTGGCCTTACTCAAGCCTCCTCGGGGGGGGGGGGGGGGGGGGGGTAATAGTATCAGGTAGCACTTAGTTTCAGTTGCAAACAGTGCACATAAATATTGGTAGTTTAGCCATTTACATGTGGAAGTGGCAATGTATGTGTATAAATAACTTCTTATAAAATACTGACCAGTGTGAAAATACACATGTCATTTCAATGGTGCGTACTTTTGTGGGCATGCACATAGGCAGAATTTGGATGGGAAGTGTGAGCAAAATGTGCACATTCTTGCTAAATTTAGGTGCGATCAATTAAACCGGCTATAGGGCTGATATAAGTGACTGCACTTTAAATGAAGATGCGCTTTCAGACACTTAAGCTAGTCGGTGTTATAAAATTACACTCTAAATTCTCCATTGCCTCAGGTACAAAGTTATATTGAAAGCCTCCAAGGAAAATACCTACTGTACCTGAATGCAACATGCTTTGAACTACTACTGAAAAGGTTAAGAGATTCATTTTAAAGCACCATAGACTTACAAAGTTCCATATGCTACTATGGGGCTCATTTTCAAAGTACTTAGATTTACAAAGTTCCATAGGTTACAATGGGGCTCATTTTCGAAAGAGAAAAATGTCTAAAAAGTGACATAAAACAGCATTTGGACGTTTTTCTCACAAAAACATCCAAATCAGTATTTTCAAAACCTATTTTTCAGACATTTTTCTATCCTTTTCGCTGCAGTGCATCCAAAGCTCAAGGGGGAGTATTGGGGACATTTTAAGGGGGGGATTTAGGTGTTCCTAAGAATTAGACATTTTTCAGCCATAATGAAACAAAACAAAACTAAAACTAAGACTTTTGAGCTAGACCTGTTTTTATAATGAATAAGGCACAAAAAGGTGCCCTAAGTGACCAGATGACCACTGGAGGGAATCAGGGATGACCCCCCAATACCCCCCCCAGTGGTCACTGACCCCCTCCCACCCCCAAAAAATGTGAATAAAAATATGACTTACCAGCCTCTATGACAGCCTCAGATGTTAAAGTCAGGTCTGTTAGAGCAGCATACAGGCCCCTGGAGTAGTGTAGTGGTCGGTGCAGTGCACTGTGGAGTGGGGGACTCGGTTCTTTATCCCTCCTCTACCTGTCATGCTCGTGGTGGAAATTATGACCCCTCCCTACTATACCCACCTATAGGTGCCCCCTTCACCCATAAGGGCTATTGTAGTAGTGTACAGTGGGGGACGGTGGGTTTTGGAGGGCTCGGGGACAAAATAAGGGAGCAAAGGTGAGATGTATACCTGGGAGCATTTATATGAACGCCACAGCAGTGCCCCTTAGGGTGCCCCATTTCTCTCCTGGGTTGTCTGAGGGACCAGTCTGCTAAAAATGCTGGCTGCTCCTACATCCCAATGGCTTGATTTTCTACATTTTGCACTTATTCTTTTTTTCGAAAATTGACCAAAAAACAAAATGTCCAAAGCACAAAACCTTGTTCGAAACAGTATTTTCGAAAAAAAAATAGTCATTTTTCTTTTTCAAAAACAAACTTCTTTCCTATTCAGATTTTGGACATTTTGTGCAAAATGTGCAAAGTTGGACTTAGTTGTCATATCGAAAATGCCCCTCCATGTAACTTTGTAATTCTAAGTGCTTTGAAAATACTCCTCTATGTAACTTTGTAAGCCCATGTTTTTTTTTTTAAATTTTATTTTTATATTTTCACAAATTAATCAAGAATACTCTTGATAAACAAAAGATACAAAAAAGAATGATAATATTAACACCATATTACTCAATTATACAGGAAATAAGTAGTCTTCCCAATCTCTAGTCCACAAACAAGAAGGAGAACAAGGTAAGTTCCAGGAAATAAATTTCACTTAGATTAAAGGAAATAGAAGAAAATCTTAGACCATTCATATAATACTACGGAGTAGATGAAGGTATTGTTACTGGTTGTGCAATTGGAGAAACCCCAGTTCTTGACTCTAAAAAGATTAAATGTATTGGATCGTAAAATACATATTTTACCAAATTAACTTTCAGTACACGTTTACAAGGAAAATTCAACCAAAACAGACCACCCATTTGCAGAACCCTAGGGCGAAGTTTAAGAAAAAGTTGACACCGCTTTTAGGTTGTTCTAGCGACATCTGGGAACACTCTGATCTTATAATTCATAAAAAGTTCTTCCCAATGTCGGAAAAATTCCTTTAATACCCAGTTTATCAGGTTGTAACACGAATGTTACAAATAAAGTTGCTGGTTTAGTACCCAGGTCATCTTCTTCAATCAATTGTGTGAGATTTAAAACGTCAAAAGAAACATCAGCTCCTTCCACAATAGGTTGGTTTGTCTCTTTCTTTTTATATGGTGGCAAATAGTATATCTTAGAGACTGGTGGATATGTTTGTTCAGGAATCTTCAGTATCTCCAGTAAATATTTTTTGAAGGTAATAAGAGGAGCTATTGATGGTATTTTAGGAAAATTTATCAAACGTGAAGTATTAGGTCTCTGTTTATTTTCCAAATTTTCAGTTTTATATTGCAACAATTTGTTTTCTTTTATAAGGCTCATATGAACTTGTTGGAGATTATCAATTTTACCAGTATTAGATTCAATATTTTTTTCAACTGCTATTACTTTTGCTTCCAGCATAGCTATTTTTTTCTAAGGGAGCCTTAGAACATTGGCTCACAGAAATCAATTTTTGTGAAAAAGAGGTTTCCATTCCCAAAAGAGCTTCCCATATGGTATCTAGGGTGATCTTTTGTGGTTTCTCAGGCAAATAGGACTTACTGAGAGATGCAAATTTCGTCTCCGTTCCTTCCAAGGGCTGTCTTTCCCTTGCAGCTTTGGAGTCTGACAAAACGCTGACTCCTGTCCGTTCCTCCGTCTCCTGGGTGGAAAAAGCTGGTGCTCCATCATCGCAACCTGCCCCCACAGCAGGAAGCACTCCCTGAGCGAGTCATCGCACGGGGCCTCCGATACACGTCACGGGTCTAGCGCCGGCATGGATTCCAGCAGCAATAAATCTTGCCCCGATAAGCATCCAAGGGCAGTAGAGCGGTCCATCGGTGCGACCTTCGGTATTGCAGGTGTTGCGGGGCCAACACGCTGCTTACCCCTCCTCATTGAAGCAGGAAACATGCTATTCAAAAAGAATGGAGGTAGGAGAGAGAGAACCGCTTCCCGCGTTCTCTTCAGGACGCCATCTTGTCCCCACAGTTAGGTCCAGTGGCGTAGCCAGACTGTCAATTTTGGGTGTGCCTGAACCCAAAGTGGGTGGACACAAAATTTTCTCTCTATCTCCCTCCCCCAGCAAAATTTAGTCACACTAATCAGATGCATTTGTCACACAGGGGTAAAGTGCTGCTTTTCAGTGCATCAGGTTTCAGAAAATAATTTATTTAATAGCCTAACACCCTTTTCAATGAGCTTTCAGAGGCCAAAACCTCCTGCCTCAGGTCAGTATAATGCTGTTATGGTATCCTCTCCTGAACTAAGGAAGGAAGTATTGGTCTCTGAAACGTTATTAACACAGGTACCATATTACTTGATCCTAAATTAAAAATAAAATTATTTTCTTTACCTTTGTTGTATGGCCATTTACTTTTTCTCATTGTGTTGCTCCCAGTCTCTAGATTCTGCTTTCCTTCATTTTCGCTTAACTCTTCTGCGCCATTTGTCATTTTTCTCTCCTTTTTCTTTACTTTCTTCAATATTTTTCAGCCTCTCTCTCTGTCCAGATTTAATTCATTCTTACTATCCATTCTTTAATTTCCTTCTTTTTCCTTCATCTACCTATGGCTTTTTATCTTTTTCTCACCCTTGTTCTCCCCATGCCCCTTCCTCTTATTTTCCAGTCTTTCTCTACTCCCCTTTTCCATTCAGCAGCTCTCTTCTTTCTCTCCCCATCCTTCCAGTGTCTCCCCTCTTTCTCTCCCCATCCTTCCAATGTCTACCCTCTTTCTTTCTGCATCCTTCCATCCAGTGTCACCTCTTTCTCCCTACCCTTCCATCCAGCGTCTTCCCTCTTTCTCTCCCCATCCTTCCACCCATCTACCCTCTCTCCTGATCCTTCCATCTAATGTCTTTCTCCCCCTCCTTCTATCCAGTGTCTCTCTCTCTCTACCCTTTCCTGTTCAGTGTCCCTTCTCTCTCCACATCCTTCCAATCTCTCCCCTTTCTCTCTGCATCCATTCATCCATCTCCCCCTTTCTCTCCCCATCCTTCCATCGTGTCTTTCTCTCCTCATCCTTCCACCTGTTTCCCCTCTTTCTCTCCCCATCCTTCCATCCGTCTAACCCCCTCTCCCGATTCTTCCATCCAGTGTCTCTCTCTCTATCCCCTTCTTTCCATCCAGGCCTGCCCACCCAACGCAGACCTGCCAAGTCTCCCATGAAACACGTGGCACCAGCTCCCATTTCCGGCCACTGCTGCTTCTCCTGTTGAGCGGTAGCGGCCGCTACAAAAACAAAAGAGGTAATTTAAACAAGCAAAAATGTTTTTAAAAAGCAAGCGCGGCACCGCAGGCAGCCATCAGTCATTGGCTGTCGGCACTGCAGCCGCTCCTCTCGCCTCTCACATCACTGCCCCTGGAGAAAGACCCCGGAGGAGCGCAGCGACGTGAGAGGCGAGAGGAGCGGCTGCAGAGCCGACAGCCAAGGGCTGTGCAAGACTCTGGTTTCAGACTCGACTGTAAAGCTTTGACCATTGGACAAAGATATTGCTGATGGGACCTCAACTCCCTGATTTTGGAACCACAGGACCTTGTTTTTTTTGTGAATTGACATGGGGATGATCAAAAGGAAACGCCGGCGCTAGAGGCTGTTAGCGCCGCCGTTTGCTACCGCCCAATGATCAGAGTCCCCGAGCGCGTGAAACAACTAGCATGCAAAACAGGGCTAAACATATTCATCCCCAATGGTCAGCGACCAGCGTGCCAAAGATTGGGTCGCTGGCTGCGGCAATCCCTACGCAAGCTCGGAGCTGGCGTTAGAGTTTGCAGATCATTGGGAAGGAATGGTGAGCCCTGTCCAGCATGCATTTGCATGCTAGCAGGCCCCCATTTCCCCCAACAAAGCAAACCTGAAGACCCCCCCCCCTCCAGCGACAGGGGGCTTGGAGGTCCAACGGACCTCCGTACCCCCCAACGATCCCCCCCCAGGTTTAGGGAGGGCTGGAGATCCGGTGGGTCTCCAGCCCCCCCTAACTCCCCTTAACATTTCCAAAACAGTCCCTGGTTGGCCCACTGGGCGACCAACTGACCCCCCCCCCCCCCCCGAGCGACAGGGGGGGCTGAAGGTCCGCTGGACCTCCGGTCCCCCCCAACAATACTCTCCCCCCCCAGGTTCAGGGAGGGCTGGAGATCCGGTGGGTCTCCAGCCCCCCTAACCCCCCTAGCAAAGGGTCCCTGATGGTCCAGTGATCAATCCACTCCCCTCCCTACCTACCCCCCTACCCACCCCCCTACCTTGTGGGTTGGAGGAGGGAGGTAGCCTGCCTCCCTCCTCTTCCTTCGACGCCGCAAAATGGTGGCGCCCAGCCCTGCCCAGTGCATCCTGGGATGCGCTGGGCGGGGCTACATACCATATAAGGGAGAAACTCCCTTATATGGTGTGTAGCCCCACCCAGCGCCTCCCAGGATACACTGGGCAGGACTGGGTGGCGCCATTTTGCGGCTTTGAAGGAAGAGGAAGAAGGCAGGCTACCTCCCTCCTCCAAGCCACAAGGTAGGGGGGTGGGTAGGGGGGTACGTAGGGAGGGGGGCGGATTGATCACTGGACCACCAGGGACCCTTTGCTAGGGGGGTTAGGGGGGCTGGAGACCCACCGGATCCCCCCTGAACCTGGGGAGGAGGGGACCGGAGGTCCAGCAGACCTTCAGCCCCCCTGTCGCTTGGGAAGGGGGGGGGTTGGTCGCCCAGTGGGCCACCAGGGACTGTTAGAAATGTTGAGGGGAGTTAGGGGGGGATCGTTGGGGGGACCGGAGGTCCACCGGACCTCCTGCCCCTGTTGCTCGGGGCAGGGGTAGTTGGGGCCTGGTGGTCCCATGGACCTCCAGCCCCTGTGTTTGATAGGTTTGGGCTTTTGACTGCCCAGACCTGTCAAACAAGTGCGGGAGGATTGTGCTGAGCACATGCTCAGGCGCAATTGTCCCGCACTTCTACCCCATGATCAGAGATAATTGCGTGCTTAAATTTGCATGCAATTATCTCTGATCATAGGTCTAATAATGCCCTGCGCTGTTCCAGCGCTATTTTTTCAGCGCTGTTTGAAATAGCGCAGGGTTTTGTTCATCTGCTTGTCAATTTCAGTTTATTGGTCAGAGCCCAGGTGCTAACAGCAGTAAGTGCCATTCGCTACAGACTGAGTTGGATCTTTGTTTGATGCTGTCACTGATAGGAGGGGAAGACTTAGATAAGGAGCAGAGTATCTTTTCTCACTTTGCTTTGTGTACTCTAATGTCACCTCCCCCTCCCTCCTCTCCAGCCAGCATAGGAGGTGAGAGGACATGTTGCTGGGTCAGGGAACAGAGTAGATCCTTTTCTTTGCTTTCTGCTGTTCCCCCCACCCAGCAGGAATCAGAGGGTTGTCAGATAGACTTATCAGATTAACTGGCATTACCTAGTTCCAGTACTTGCCCTAGGATATGGGATTTTTGCAGTAATATAGATCTATGCTCCACCTTGTAATGTAGCTTCTAGAAAAGGCTGTCTGCTGGCTTTTTTTCCTTTCGTTCCTAATGGATGGAGTACAAACAGTGCCTTTTATTTTTGTAATTCCTTAGAAATACCTCAGTGAAAGCTCTTTTAGTGTGCATTAGCTAGGGTCAGCTTGCTCCTCATGATACATTTCAATTTTGTGGTGAGTCAGGGAGCACTGCTGCTGTAACCAGTTGTAATTATGTAATTGGGAGAGGGAGTTGGCTTGTGGTTAGAGTGAGAGGTAGGAACCAGGAGCCTAGGGTTAAAAGTTTGCTTCTCATACTAGCACTGCTTTTGACCCTGAACAAGACACTTTATCTCCCATTTCCCACAAGTTTCTGAGCTGAAGGAAGAAAATGAAAGACAAATCCCCCTGATATTCAAAAGCATTTACAGTGGGGGAAATAAGTATTTGATCCCTTGCTGATTTTGTAAGTTTGCCCACTGACAAAGACATGAGCAGCCCATAATTGAAGGGTAGGTTATTGGTAACAGTGAGAGATAGCACATCACAAATTAAATCCGGAAAATCACATTGTGGAAAGTATATGAATTTATTTGCATTCTGCAGAGGGAAATAAGTATTTAATCCCTCTGGCAAACAAGACCTAATACTTGGTGGCAAAACCCTTGTTGGCAAGCACAGCGGTCAGACGTCTTCTGTAGTTGATGATGAGGTTTGCACACATGTCAGGAGGAATTTTGGTCCACTCCTCTTTGCAGATCATCTCTAAATCATTAAGAGTTCTGGGCTGTCGCTTGGCAACTCGCAGCTTCAGCTCCCTCCATAAGTTTTCAATGGGATTAAGGTCTGGTGACTGGCTAGGCCACTCCATGACCCTAATGTGCTTTTTCCTGAGCCACTCCTTTGTTGCCTTGGCTGTATGTTTTGGGTCATTGTCGTGCTGGAAGACCCAGCCACGACCCATTTTTAAGGCCCTGGCGGAGGGAAGGAGGTTGTCACTCAGAATTGTACGGTACATGGCCCCATCCATTCTCCCATTGATGCGGTGAAGTAGTCCTGTGCCCTTAGCAGAGAAACACCCCCAAAACATAACATTTCCACCTCCATGCTTGACAGTGGGGACGGTGTTCTTTGGGTCATAGGCAGCATTTCTCTTCCTCCAAACACGGCGAGTTGAGTTCATGCCAAAGAGCTCAATTTTTGTCTCATCTGACCACAGCACCTTCTCCCAATCACTCTCGGCATCATCCAGGTGTTCACTGGCAAACTTCAGACGGGCCGTCACATGTGCCTTCCGGAGCAGGGGGACCTTGCGGGCACTGCAGGATTGCAATCCGTTATGTCGTAATGTGTTACCAATGGTTTTCGTGGTGACAGTGGTCCCAGCTGCCTTGAGATCATTGACAAGTTCCCCCCTTGTAGTTGTAGGCTGATTTCTAACCTTCCTCATGATCAAGGATACCCCACGAGGTGAGATTTTGCGTGGAGCCCCAGATCTTTGTCGATTGACAGTCATTTTGTACTTCTTCCATTTTCTTACTATGGCACCAACAGTTGTCTCCTTCTCGCCCAGCGTCTTACTGATGGTTTTGTAGCCCATTCCAGCCTTGTGCAGGTGTATGATCTTGTCCCTGACATCCTTAGACAGCTCCTTGCTCTTGGCCATTTTGTAGAGGTTAGAGTCTGACTGATTCACTGAGTCTGTGGACAGGTGTCTTTCATACAGGTGACCATTGCCGACAGCTGTCTGTCATGCAGGTAACGAGTTGATTTGGAGCATCTACCTGGTCTGTAGGGGCCAGATCTCTTACTGGTTGGTGGGGGATCAAATACTTATTTCCCTCTGCAGAATGCAAATAAATTCATATACTTTCCACAATGTGATTTTCCGGATTTAATTTGTGATGTGCTATCTCTCACTGTTACCAATAACCTACCCTTCAATTATGGGCTGCTCATGTCTTTGTTAGTGGGCAAACTTACAAAATCAGCAAGGGATCAAATACTTATTTCCCCCACTGTAACTGACCAGGATCAGCATGCACTATAACCAGCTATTTGCGAATTTTCAACGGGACATGGTCATGACCTGCTGATAATTTGTGGTTAGCTGGTTATATTGTCCAATATAACCAGTTATCTGCTGATTTTCAGCTCAAGTTGGCGGCCACATTTGGCTGAATGAATACCAGGCCTATCTTTGGCCGGTTCAAATTTAACCAGCCAGCGCTGAATATCGGCTTGGTTGGTTAAGTTTGACCAGCCAAAAATAAGCTAGATATTCAATGCCAGTCACCGGAAACTGCCTGGCATTGAATATCCAGGCTCAGCACCGACCACAGGAGTTAGCCGGGCTAACTCCCGTGGTCCAAATATTGGGCCCAATGTCTGTGGTGGTGCATCTCCCCCCAACAATCTCTCCCCCTCCCCCACTCCAATCCAGATAGCCCTGATGTGATCTCCCTTAAAGGCCATATCCCCAGATTCCCTCCCCACCCCAAGATCATGCCCCCAGTCCAGTTCCTCCTTAAAGGCCATACCCCCTGATCCCACTCCAAGAGCATACCCTTCAATCTGATACCTCCCTGACAAACTATCCCCCAGAGTGGCAACACCCTAAAAGGTAACCCTCCATACCTCAGCCCTCCCCACCTATCCCCATAGAACTTACCCAGGGGTCTCCCTGGCCCACCGCTCCATTGGTCTGGGGTCATAAAATGGCAGCGATGACTCCTAGTGGTAGTCTTAACAGTACTACAGTTTGGGGGAGGTTGGATTGAAAGATAAAACTTGGGGAGAGGGATACAATGCAATGGCTTCCTGGCTTGATTCTTTGGGCAGCTGCCATGCAATCACACTTCTTCAGGCGGTGTTAAGGCAGGCACGCCTTCGGCAGTAGTAATAGCTAGCACATTGCACTAACCTGTTCACTAGCTGTCACAGCTGGCCATGCCTATGCTCCTCCCTTACCATGCTGGCTGTTTAAACGCACAGTAGCCATTACTGTGCATCCACACTATCAGCTCCCATGAAGGAAAATCCACACTAGCTGCTTAACACACTGTGAAAACTTATTTCAGTGACTCCCAGTACCAGGCCTACACGGCTTAGTAAAAGAGCCTCTAAGTGTTTTCTTAGCTTAAAACTGTGAAATAAAGACTTTGTGCCCAGCTCCCCCCAAGTTCCTCAGCAAGCTTGACATTATTATTATTCTTTTTTTCTACAACAATGTCAGATCACTCTCCAGGACAAATAGCATTTGTTCCACGATGAGCTTTGAATGATAATTTGTCTAGTAGAAAACCCCCAAAGCCACACATTATTTTCCAAAAGGAGTGGAGTAGAGGTTCAGGCCCATGGTCAAGTTATATGCTTAGAATCTTTTGCAGGGTGCAGGGTTTCCAAATTCAGAGAGAGAAATACACTAACAAAATCAGACCCTTAGCAGAAAAAGCAAAAAGTGTGCCATTGACAAAAATAAGTGCACAACTAGGAAAGGCAAATAAAATCTTTTCTGTGTATGCTTGTTTTTTTGGTTTTGTTTTGGGTTTTTTATTGTTTTTTTTTGTGCTTTTGATAAGTAGGAGGGAGGCAAAGCTCTTTGAAAATCAAGTTAAATCTGCTGGTTGGTTGACGAAGGAGAGATCTTGTAAACTTTCAGTGGTTCTAATAATGAAATTCTGATGAGTGGAGTGGAGATGCAGTGAAGATACTGGAGGTAAATGATTCAGCTGTGGGGGTACCTTCCTTCCTGTGAGAGAAGTCATTGCAGTAAGCGGAAGTGTGACTTAACTCGACTTTTATGCAGAAGGGAGAAGAAAAAACAGAAGTCTAGGGATATTGGGGATGTGCATTCATTAGCATGCATTTGTGTCATTTAGGAGCCTTAAACATTTCAGTGTGCACAGTCTTGATTATACATGCGGAAACCTTTGTATTAACAATGAGGGGTAATGGGTAATTTCACTTGGTATACCATCTTTCTGAGGTACTACCGAAGCAGTTTTACATTTATTATATGCAGGTACTTTCTCTGGCCTGTGTAGGCTCACAGTCTAAGTTCCTGTCCCTGGAACAACGGAGGGGTAACTGCCAGATTCTATAAACTCGGGCACCCAGATTTCTGACTAGCTCAAAAATATGGATGCATAAATTATAGAATGATGCCTCTTGCACATCTAACTTAACCCCCTGATTACTAAGCCATGCGGCAATGCCGACAGCCCATTCAAGACGCGTGGCTTAGTAAACAGGGGGTTAATTGTGAAATGATAAGTAGTAGTAGTAGTAGTAAATTAGGTATCAATTGGCATTAAATACAAGTAGTGACATTAATTGGTGCTAATTGACATTAATTTGCAGTTACGCATGTAACTACACTTAGGCGCTATTCTGTAAACATAGGGAACGATATATAGACCACAGGAGATAGCCCGGCAAACTCCCACGGTCGGCACTGAACCCAGATATTCAATGCCGGGCCGTTTCTTGTGACTGGCATTGAATATCCAGTTTAATTTTCGCCAGTTCAAACTATACCAGCCAAGCTGATATTCAGCTTGATTCCACTCAGGTGGCTTCTTCTATTTTATTATCATAAGGACGCCAAACTTATGGGTCACCATGTTTGAATTTTTCCTGGTGTTGTTAAAAGTACACACAAGTGAAGGAAGCTGTTTCTAATGTCGAGACTGGGTGTTCTGAAATTAGGAGGGTGGTTGTGCCTTGAGATTTTCAAGTAACCCCTAGAAGTTTAATGAAACTTATAAGGGTTAGATATATATTTTTGGAGCCCCCAACAATTGTCAACCCTCCTTAGTGCCAGATTAGCTGAATGTCAGGCACCACCTGCTGTAGTAGCTCCCATGAAGGAAACTAGCTGTCCTGTACCATCATAGGAGTAGTTGGCCACAACATTAAGGGGGAGGAAGGTTATCAACATGGGATAACGTTAATATACTGATTATTTTACCACTAATTCATGAACCAGAAAAGGCCCCCTTTCTCTGGAATAGTTTACCGTCTTTCCTCTTTGCCAGTCCTCCCTTAATGCCTTTCATCATACTTTTTAGAGCTATATTATTTCCATGTTGCATTTGATAACCAGTCGACCCTGGGATGCCTGCCTTGATTCTGGTGCAGCTGAGAATCATTGCCTTCCCCTGTATACTTGCCACTTTTATTTTATATTGGCGTCGCTTTCTTTTAACATACTTTTAATTTTGTATTGTAAACCGCTTAGACTTGCTTTCACAATCAAGATGGTATAGTAAGTGCTCAATAAATGAAGTTCTTTCTTGCAACATGTTAATTTTTCTTTGCAGGGAGGCATGTTATTGGTGTTCCAGTGTACTTTCCCTGAGGCTCACTGCAGCATTGGCGTAGCCACAGGTGGGCCTAGGTGGGCCGGGGCCCATCCACTTAGGGCTCAGGCCCACCCAACAGCAGCACATATTTAGTGCTAGCTAGTGGGGATCCCAAGCTTTGCCAGCTGAAGACCTCCCCCTGATGGTGCTGAAAACACTGATCTCAGCTTCCTAAGCTGCTGAAACTGGCCTCATCGCATTGGGGGGGGGGGGCACTTGGTGCCCACCCACTTCTTGACTAAGCCCACCCAAAATCTGCTGTCTGGCTACGCCCCTGCACTGCAGTGACCCTACAAATTTTGTGCGCATGTTCATATATTTTAGAACATACGTGCGTTAAATCCAAACTCCATCCCCAGGAATGCTTGCAGTTATTCAGGACGAAATAGATGCTGAGACGCTATCAGTACATGCTTTTGCCTGTGTATACTCCTGCTGTTTTACAGCAGCCTCTTTCTGTGTGTAAAATGTTGTTTCAAGCACAGAAACGTCTTACAAAATTACCCCATAAAGGCTCCCCCTCTTCCCAGCATTTAATAGATTTTCCTTCTTTTAAAAAACGAAACAAAACTTTGTTTATATTTCCATCCTACAGCTGCATCTCCTTTATTGGTTTTCCTTTAATTGAATTTTACCAGTAGCCTGTTCACACAGCAGTCCCTTTCCACTTTCTGCTCAGTAACATCGTAAACCCCTGTAGAGAAGGAAATCAAAGCAGTGATGCGTGATGTGCTGCAGGGGCATGCAGCAGTTCATCTGTGTTCAGGGAGGTGTTCCCTTTCAGCCTAACTTTTGTTGGCATCTTTTGGCGGTGCAGTGTGATCTGGGCACCTGACTCACTTTGACCTTTTGCCAGCCACTCCCCCTCCCTGAGAGAAACAATGGGGTACAAGTTTACGATTAGCAGCATTCAACCAGCACTCTAGTGCCTGCTTGTTAAAGTGCATTATCTTTCAAAGGTACATCCTGGGTTGATGGTAGACAACTTTATTTGGGTCTTCAAGTTTAAATCCACATCCCATGTCTCATGGGTAATGTAAATATCAATAAGATATTCCCTCTGGTGGTTTATAGGAGTTATGAAGCACAGAACAACCTTAAGGGAATTATAAACAACAAGTTTCAATACCTTTTTTTCAGAGTTATTATTCATTTTGATACTTTCTTGGCAGGATGTTTGCTTGCCAGTTAAGTTACCTTCTTTTCTTGTCTTCCAATCTTTTTGTTTTTTTAACTTTAATGTTGCTGTCTTCTTTGTTTCATATTGTAAGACAGGATTAATGTTTGTGCATGGTTTTTTATTTTATTTATTTAGAAAATTTTGCCTTAACTGACAGATAAATCTAGGTGGCTTACAATGCTAACAATAAAAGAAAATTGGAAACAGAACTACAAAATAAGACAGGAAAGAGTAAGGTACAGGATAATTATGGGGGCCCTCCCTACTTCAGAATCTTTTGTCCTTGTATACCTGGGTCTGGGAGCAGTATTTCTGCTATACACTGCGGGGACCTGCCTTGTCCATAGAAGAGCCTCCCACTGATGGAGATCAAAACAATAATTGAGTTCAGGAAAGTTTGTGATAAGTGCAGAGGATTAGAGAGGGAAAGACTGAGATCGGGTAAACTCTGCAATATTGCACCAAGAATGAGCCTATAAAATTGACCTTGTAGGCCTTATTTTGCAGTCAGATTTTGGCCAATGTAATAAACTGTGCTAAGCATAGTGCAGAGATTTACCTCCTTCTTAGTGTATCTTTCCTGTGCATTGATTACTTCTGATGTAGGAAGTGTATTAGCACACAAAGAATCTGCACAGAGTGAAAGGTAGCACACTAATCTTAACACACTGCGCATGGAAATACATGCAGATGAGCTGCATACAGAGGTCTAATGTAGCATAATGCACTAAATTTTAGTGCAATTTTTTTTTAACTTCTAGCTTAGTGCTGAATCTTTATTTTATCCCTGGAGGTGAAGTAAGGTTTAAACTTCCCATTGACCTTGATGAAAATCAGTTGGAAGTTTTAAAAATCTGCTCCTAAAGACCTGTTGGGTATCTGTGCTAGTATTTTTGGAAAGAGTAAACAAAAGATTCACATCTACCCGTTCCATTCCACTCATTATTTTATAGACCTCTATCATATCTCCCCTCAGCCATCTCTTCTCCAAGCTGAAGAGCCCTAGCCGCTTTAGCCTTTCCTCATAGGGAAGTCATCCCATCCCCTTTATCATTTCCGTCACCCTTCTCTGTATCTTTAATAATTCCACTGTATCTTTTTTTAGATGGAATGACCATTCTCCGAGGACAAGCAGGCTGCTTGTTCTCACTGATGGGTGACGTCCACGGCAGCCCCTCCAATCGGAAACTTCACTAGCAAAGTCCTTTGCTAGCCCTCGCGCGCCCGCGCGCACCGCGCATGCGCGGCCGTCTTCCCGCCCGAAACCGGCTCGAGCCGGCCAGTCTTCTTTTGTCCGCACTCGGTACGGTCGTGTTTTCGCCGTGTCGAGCCCCGGAAAGTCGACCTCGCGCGTCCAATTTGTTTTGAGCGCCGCCCTCAGAACTGCAGTCTGTGTTCCCTGCTTCAAAGGCGGACTCAGGTAGCGAGACTAGCCCAGTGGAACGTGTTGTTCTCGGGCTCTTCGTCGGCATCGGCACCGGGATCTTCGAGTGCATCGACGTCGTCAGCGTCCAGACCATCTTCCTCGGCCGCCCCTGCATCGAGTGCATCGAGGCATCGGGCCTCTGCATCGGCGCCGAGACATCGGATAGCTGCATCGACGTCGGTGGTACCAGGACCTCGTCTGCTGATGTCGTCGGACGGTGGTGCATCGGGTGGAGTGCAGGTGAGGGCTGTCCATTCCCCTGCTGGTGGCGGTGAGCCCTCGGGTAGGTCTCCTCCTACCCTGAGGGCTCCTGCGGTACAGCCCCCCCGAGATCGACCTTCTTCAGTCTCGGCCCCGAGGAAGCGACGGATGGATTCGACGTCCTCCTCGTCGGTGCCGGGGAGCTCCGGTGACATGCTTCGGAAGAAATCGAAGAAGCATCGACACCGGTCTCCTCCCCGTGTCGGCACCGAGAGCTCTGGGTCGCCGAGGGATTCGGCACCCAGCAGGCATCGGCACCGAGAGGACCGCTCACCCTCTGTTCAGGAGGTGTCGATGCGCTCCGCTCTGGACAGCCCGGAACAGCCTCCACGCCCGGAACAGGTACTGACGTCGACGCCTGCATCGACCTCTCAGCCTTTCTCTGCAGCCGCTCTAAACGAGAGCCTCCGGGCCGTTCTCCCAGAGATTCTGGGAGAGCTGTTGCGCCCTACCCCTCCGGTACCGGCGGTGCTTGCGCCACCGGTACCGTCGAGCGTGGCGCCGGCTGGCCCATCGCCCAGGTTGAGGTCCCCGACGTCGGTACCGCGTGCGGTACCGACCGCGGCCACCTCCCAGGAAGGCTCCCCGACTACGTCGGCGGAGGGAGCTTCGCCGATGCGGGCGAGGGAGTCTACCTCTCGACGCCCCCATCGTGGACGGGGTTCCACGGAGTCGAGCAGGGCGAGGTTGCAGACACAGGTCCGTGAACTTGTGTCTGACACCGAGGGTGAGGCCTCGTGGGAGGAAGAGGAAGATCCCAGATATTTCTCTGACGAGGAGTCTGAGGGTCTTCCGTCTGATCCCACTCCCTCTCCTGAGAGACAGCTTTCTCCTCCCGAGAGTCTGTCTTTTGCCTCCTTTGTCCGGGAGATGTCTACGGCCATCCCCTTCCCGGTGGTTGTGGAGGACGAGCCCAGGGCTGAAATGTTTGAGCTCCTGGACTATCCTTCTCCACCTAAGGAAGCGTCCACTGTTCCCTTGCACCATGTCCTGAAGAAGACATTGCTTGCGAACTGGACCAAGCCATTAACTAATCCCCACATTCCCAAGAAGATCGAGTCCCAGTACCGGATCCATGGGGACCCAGAGCTGATGCGCACTCAGTTGCCTCATGACTCTGGAGTTGTGGATTTGGCCCTAAAGAAGGCTAAGAGTTCTAGGGAACATGCTTCGGCGCCCCCGGGCAAGGACGCTAGAACCTTAGACTCCTTTGGGAGGAAGGCCTACCATTCCTCTATGCTCGTGTCCAAGATCCAGTCTTACCAGCTCTACACGAGCATACACATGCGGAACAATGTGAGGCAGTTGGCGGGCTTGGTTGATGCTCTTCCCCCTGAGCAAGCCAAGCCTTTTCAGGAGGTGGTCAGGCAGCTGAAGGCGTGCAGAAAATTCCTGGCCAGAGGAGTTTATGACACTTTTGATGTTGCGTCCAGGGCCGCTGCTCAAGGTGTGGTGATGCGCAGGCTCTCATGGCTGCGTGCCGCCGACCTGGAGAATAGACTCCAGCAGCGGATTGCGGACTCGCCTTGCCGTGCGGATAACATTTTTGGCGAAAAAGTCGAACAGGTGGTAGAGTCTCTCCACCAGCGGGACACCGCATTCAACAAGTTCGCCCGCCGGCAGCCTTCAGCTTCTACCTCTACAGGTAGACGATTTTTCGAGGGAAGGAAGACTGTTCCCTATACTTCTGGCAAGCGTAGGTACAATCCTCCTTCCCGACAGCCTGCGGCCCAGGCTAAGCCCCAGCGCGCTCGCTCTCGTCAGCAGCGTGCGACTCAGCAAGGCCCCGCGGCTCCCCAGCAAAAGCAAGGGGCGAGCTTTTGACTGGCTCCAGCAGAGCATAGCCGACATCCAAGTGTCAGTGCCGGGCGACCTGCCTGTCGGAGGGAGGTTGAAAGCTTTTCACCAAAGGTGGCCTCTCATAACCTCCGATCAGTGGGTTCTCCAAATAGTCCGGCAAGGATACACCCTCAATTTGGCCTCAAAACCTCCAAATTGTCCACCGGGAGCTCAGTCCTACAGCTTCCAGCACAAGCAGGTACTTGCAGAGGAACTCTCCGCCCTTCTCAGCGCCAATGCGGTCGAGCCCGTGCCATCCGGGCAAGAAGGGCTGGGATTCTATTCCAGGTACTTCCTTGTGGAAAAGAAAACAGGGGGGATGCGTCCCATCCTAGACCTAAGGGCCCTGAACAAATATCTCGTAAAAGAAAAGTTCAGGATGCTTTCCCTGGGCACCCTTCTCCCCATGATTCAGCAAAACGATTGGCTATGCTCTCTGGACTTGAAGGATGCCTACACACACATCCCGATACTGCCAGCTCACAGACAGTATCTGCGATTTCAGCTGGGCACACGCCACTTCCAGTACTGTGTGCTACCCTTTGGGCTCGCCTCTGCGCCCAGAGTGTTCACAAAGTGCCTAGCTGTGGTAGCAGCGGCGCTTCGCAGGCTGGGGGTGCACGTGTTCCCATATCTCGACGATTGGCTGGTGAAGAACACATCCGAGGCAGGAGCCCTGCAGTCCATGCAGATGACTATTCGCCTCCTGGAGCTACTGGGGTTTGTGATAAATTAGCCAAAGTCCCATCTTCTCCCAGTGCAGAAACTCGAATTCATCGGAGCCCTGCTGGATTCTCGGACGGCTCGCGCCTATCTCCCAGAGGCGAGGGCCAACAACTTGTTGTCCCTCGTCTCGCGGGTGCGAGCGTCCCAGCAGATCACAGCTCGGCAGATGTTGAGATTGCTGGGCCACATGGCCTCCACAGTTCATGTGACTCCCATGGCCCGCCTTCACATGAGATCTGCTCAATGGACCCTAGCTTCCCAGTGGTATCAGGCCGCTGGGGGTCTAGAGAACGTGATCCACCTGTCCACGAGTTTTCTCGAATCCCTGTATTGGTGGACGATTTGCTCCAATTTGACTCTGGGACGTCCCTTCCAAATTCTTCAGCCACAAAAAGTGCTGACCACGGATGCGTCTCTCCTGGGATGGGGAGCTCATGTCGATGGGCTTCACACCCAAGGAAGGTGGTCCCTCCAAGAAAGCGATCTACAGATCAATCTTCTGGAGTTGCGAGCGATCTGGAACGCTCTGAAGGCTTTCAGAGATCGGCTGTCCCACCAAATTATCCAAATTCAGACAGACAATCAGGTTGCCATGTACTATGTCAACAAGCAGGGGGGCACCGGTTCTCGCCCCCTGTGTCAGGAAGCCGTCAGCATGTGGCTCTGGGCTCGCCGTCAAGGCATGGTGCTCCAAGCCACATATCTGGCAGGCGTAAACAACAGTCTGGCCGACAGGTTGAGCAGGATTATGCAACCTCACGAGTGGTCGCTCAATTCCCGTGTGGTGCGACAGATCTTCCAGGCGTGGGGCACCCCCCTGGTGGATCTCTTCGCATCTCAAGTGAACCACAAGGTCCCTCAGTTCTGTTCCAGGCTTCAGGCCCACGGCAGACTGGCGTCGGATGCCTTCCTCCTGGATTGGGGGGAAGGTCTGCTGTATGCTTATCCTCCCATACCTCTGGTGGGGAAGACTTTGCTGAAACTCAAGCAAGACCGAGGCACCATGATTCTGATTGCTCCCTTTTGGCCGCGTCAGATCTGGTTCCCTCTTCTTCTGGAGTTATCCTCCGAAGAACCGTGGAGATTGGAGTGTTTTCCGACCCTCATCACGCAGGACGAAGGGGCTCTTCTGCATCCCAACCTCCAGTCCCTGGCTCTCACGGCCTGGATGTTGAGCGCGTAGACTTTGCCTCTTTGGGTCTGCCAGAGGGTGTCTCCCGCATCTTGCTTGCTTCCAGGAAAGACTCCACTAAGAGAAGTTACTTCTTTCATTGGAGGAGGTTTGCCGTCTGGTGTGACAGCAAGGCCCTAGATCCTCGCTCTTGTCCTACACAGACCCTGCTTGAATACCTTCTGCACTTGTCTGAGTCTGGTCTGAAGACCAACTCCGTAAGGGTTCACCTTAGTGCAATCAGTGCATACCATTACCAAGTGGAAGGTAAGCCGATCTCAGGACAGCCTTTAGTTGTTCGCTTCATGAGAGGTTTGCTTTTGTCAAAGCCCCCTGTCAAGCCTCCTACAGTGTCATGGGATCTCAATGTCGTTCTCACCCAGCTGATGAAACCTCCTTTTGAGCCACTGAATTCCTGCTATCCGAAGTACTTGACCTGGAAGGTCATTTTCTTGGTGGCAGTTACTTCGGCTCGTAGAGTCAGTGAGCTTCAGGCCCTGGTAGCCCAGGCCCCTTACACCAAATTTCATCACAACAGAGTAGTCCTCCGCACTCACCCTAAGTTTCTGCCAAAGGTCGTGTCGGAGTTCCATCTGAACCAGTCAATTGTCTTGCCAACATTCTTTCCCCGTCCTCATTCCTGCCCTGCTGAACGTCAGCTGCACACATTGGACTGCAAGAGAGCATTGGCCTTCTACCTGGAGCGGACACAGCCCCACAGACAGTCCGCCCAATTGTTTGTTTCTTTTGATCCCAATAGGAGGGGAGTGGCTGTAGGGAAACGCACCATATCCAATTGGCTAGCAGATTGCATTTCCTTCACTTACGCCCAGGCGGGGCTGGCTCTTGAGGGTCATGTCACGGCTCATAATGTTCGAGCCATGGCTGCGTCGGTAGCCCACTTGAAGTCAGCCTCCATTGAAGAAATTTGCAAAGCTGCGACGTGGTCATCTGTCCACACATTCACATCTCATTACTGCCTGCAGCAGGATACCCGACGCGACAGTCGGTTCGGGCAGTCAGTTCTTCAGAACCTGTTTGGGCTTTAGGATCCAACTCCACCCCCCGAGGGCCCTGTTTGTTCTGTTCCAGGCTACACTCTCAGTTAGTTGGTAAATTTTTTAGGTCAATCTCAGTTATGTCCTCGCCGTTGCGAGGCCCAATTGACCAATGTTGTTGTTTTGAGTGAGCCTGGGGGCTAGGGATACCCCATCAGTGAGAACAAGCAGCCTGCTTGTCCTCGGAGAAAGCGAATGCTACATACCTGTAGAAGGTATTCTCCGAGGACAGCAGGCTGATTGTTCTCACAAACCCGCCCGCCTCCCCTTTGGAGTTGTGTCTTCCCTTGAGAGTTTGTCTTGCTACATACTGGACTGGCCGGCTCGTGCCGGTTTCGGGCGGGAAGACGGCCGCGCATGCGCGGTGCGCGCGGGCGCGCGAGGGCTAGCAAAGGACTTTGCTAGTGAAGTTTCCGATTGGAGGGGCTGCCGTGGACGTCACCCATCAGTGAGAACAATCAGCCTGCTGTCCTCGGAGAATACCTTCTACAGGTATGTAGCATTCGCTGAATTGCACACAATATTCGAGGTGCAGTCGCACCATGGACCGATACAAAGGCATTAAAACGTCCTCACTTTTGTTTCCATTCCTTTCCTAATAATACCTAACATTCTATTTGCTTTCTTAGCCTCCGCCGCACACTGAGCAGAGGGTCTCATCGTATTATCAACAATGACACCTAGATCCCTTTCCTGGTTTGTGACTTTTAATGTGGAACCTTGTATTACGTAGCTATAGTTCGGGTTCCTCTTTCCCACATGCATCACCTTGCACTTGCTCGCATTAAACATCATCTGCCATTTAGACGCCCAGTCTCCCAGTCTCGTAAGGTCCTCTTGTAATTTTTCACAATCCTCTTTTGATTTAACAACTTGGAATAACTTTGTGTCATCTGCAAATTTAATTACCACACTAGTTACTCTCATTTCTAGATCATTTATAAATATGTTAAAAAGCAACAGTCCCAGCACAGACCCCTGGGGAACCCCACTATCTACCCTTTTCCATTGAGAATACTGACCATTTAACCCTACTCTCTATTTTCTATCTTTTAACCAGTTCTTAATCCACAATAGGACACTACCTCCTATCCCATGACTCTCCAATTTTCTGTGACGTTTTTCATGAGGTATATTGTCAAATATCTTGTGAAAATCCAGATACACGATATCAACTGGCTCACCTTTATCCAAATGTTTGTTCACCCCTTCAAAGAAATATAGTAGATTGATGAGGCAAGATTTCCATTCACTAAATCCATGTGGGCTTTGCCTCATTAATTCATGCTTTTGAATATGCTCTGTAATTTTGTTCTTTTATAATAGGCTGTACCATTTTGCCCGGCACCAGTGTCAGGTCACCGGTCTATAATTTCCCGGATCTCCTCTGGAACCTTTTAAAAAAATCGGTGTTACATTGGCCACCCTACAATCTTCCGGTACCAAGTTTGATTTTAAAGATAAATTACACATTACAAACAATAGATCTGCAAGTTCATTTTTCAATTCTGTCAGTACTCTGGGATGAATACCATCCAGTCCAGGGGATTTGCTACTCTTCAATTTTCAAATTGCTCCATTATCAGGTGAATTTTCGAAAGAGAAGGACGCCCATTTTCCGACACAAAATCGGGAGATGGGCGTCCTTCTCTCAGGGTCGCCCAAATCGGCATAATGGAAAGTCGATTTTGGGCATCCTCAACTGCTTTCTGTCGCGGGGACAACCAAAATTCACAGGGGCGTGTCGGCACCGTACAGAAGGCGCGACTGGGCCGATAATGGAAAAAAGAAGGGCATCCCTGACAAGCATTTGGCCGACTTTACTTGGTCCATTTTTTTTTTCATGATTAAGCCTCGAAAAGGTGCCCGAACTGACCAGATGACCACCGGAGGGAATCGGGTATGACCTCCCCTTACTCCCCCAGTGGTCACCAACCCCCTTCCACCCCAAAGTAATTTTTAAAACATTTTTTGCCAGCCTCTATGCCAGCCTCAAATGTCACACCCAGCTCCATGACAGCAGTATGCAGGTCCCTGGAGCAGTTTTTAGTGGGTGCAGTACACTTCAGGCAGGCAGACCCAGGCCCATCCCCCCCTACCTGTTACACTTGTGGTGGTAAATGTTGAGCCCTCCAAACTCCCCCAAACCTACTGTACCCACATGTAGGTGCCCCCCTTCACCCCTTAGGGCTATGGTAGTGGTGTACAGTTGTGGGGAGTGGGTTTGGGGTTTGGGTGTGCTTAGCACTGAAGGTAAGGGAGCTATACACCTGGGAGCAATTTGTGAAGTCCACTGCAGTGCCTCCTAGGGTGCCCGGTTGGTGTCCTGGCATGTCAGGGGGACCAGTGCACTACGAATGCTGGCTCTTCCTATGACCAAATAGCTTGGATTTGGTCGTTTTTGAGATGGGAGTCCTCGATTTCCATTATCTCCGAAAACCGGGGATGACCATCTCAAAAATGACCTAAGGACGACCATCTCTAAGGTCGACCTAAATTTCATGATTTGGATGTCCCCAACCATATTATCAAAAGGAAAGATTGATGCCCATCTTGTTTCAATAATATGGGTTGCCCTGCCCCTTTACGGGGCCGTCCTGCGAGGATGCCCTCATGACAACTTGGCCGCACCGTTCGATTATGCCCCTCCACGTCTTCCAGATTTATAGAGATTTCATTTAGTTTCTCTGACTTGTCAGCTTTGAATATCTTTTCTGGCATGGGTATCTCTCCTAAATCTTCCTTGGTGAAGACCGAAGCAAAGAATTAATTTAAGCTCTCCTCTATGGCTTTGTCTTCTCTGAGTGCCCCATTTACCCCTTGGTCATTTAGCGGTCCAACCGATTCTTTTGCCTATACGTTAAAACATTTTTTACTGTGTATTTTTGCCGTCAATATAATCTTTTTTTCAAAGTCTCTGTTTGCCTTCCTTATCAGTGCTTTGCATTTGACTTGACATTCCTTATACTGTTTCTTATTATTTTCAGTCTGATCCTTTTTCCATTTTCTGAAGGATTTTCTTTTAGCTCTAATAGCTTCCTTCATTTTTTAACCATGTCGGCTGTCGTTTGGTCTTCCTTCCTTCTTTTTTAACACAGAATATATTTGGCCTGGGCTTCCAGGGTGGTATTTTGGAACAGCATCCACACCTGCAGTAAATTTTTGACCTTCACAGCTGCTCCTGTAAGTTTTTTTCTTTCATCATTCTTCTCATTTTATCATAGTCTCCTTTTTGAAAGGATTCTCAATTTGTGGACCCACAGACTCATGATCTCATGACCCAAGGCCCTTGGACCTCAGGGGCCTGATTCAAAGACCCTGTACCCAAGCAGCCCAAGTCCGGGATCCCCACACTCCCATCTCCCTCTCACTCACTCGACCTCATCCGCCATTCCTCCAATTCATCCTCCTGCCCTCTTCTACCCACCCATCTATCCACTCTCCTACTTTAACTGATCCTCTTATGCACCCTGATTCACATCCCACCAGCCAGTTCAGTGTGTTAGTCAAACATTTTTTTTAAGTTTTATTGGAAATTAGCAACCAAGTCATCCACTTGTACAGAAAATTGCAAGGATAAAGAAAATATGAATAGAAAGAGAGAACAAAAATATAGAAATAGAATACATCAGTGCACTCAAGCATACTTTTTTAGGAGAAGTCGGTACAGAATCTAGGCAAGAATAAGGATCCTAACCATTCCAAAAGAGAAGCTGATAACTAAAAAAGCTCAAATTTCTTCTTAAGGAACCTCATTCCTGCAACCAGAGGAGGTAATGAAGCCTCAATTTTAGCTCTAAGGGTCAAATTATCTTTTTTCAAAGAAGTTTCACATAACTGCATTTTAGGCATTTCACCTTTAAAGTTCCCAAATGATATTTTTCCAAGTGTCTTCCTCTGAAGTTCAAACTGTCAGCTTTCCTTCTTGGTCATGGATTTTCTGTGTTAATATATTAACTTGTGTAATCATAGCTTGCCCCAGCTCAGAAATAGCTTGCCAAATAGTTTCTAAAGTAAAATGCTCTGGAAGCAATATGGCAAACTGATAAGTAGTCTGACCTGAAGTACCAAGAAGTTGTTCTGTAGTCCCCCTTCCTGCCATCAGTTCAGAAGTTCCAATTATAATTTCTGCCTCTCCAATTGCACTTCCTTCTCCCACTATCAAAAGCTGAGTTCAGCTCCTGAGGCGATAAGCTCAGGTCTCAACACATTGAGCCTGAAAGACACTGATGCTGATGACATCAGTAGTTGCCAAGTCAGCCTCCATGGACAGAGGGGATGATGCCTGGGTGTATTCACAGCTCTGGGCTAAGTGTATTATAAAAGCCAAGGGAGATCTCCGGTCCACCTCTGTCTGCAACTCTGCTCTCAACAGCAAAACACCAGAGTCTGAGCTTCTTCACGCAAAACAAGAATCAGTCCAAGAGGTGCAGGCCCAGGGAATACTGAAGGAAAGACCCATGCTTTCCCCTTATTTATTTATTTGTTGCATTTGTATCCCACATTATCCCACCTATTTGCAGGCTCAATGTGGCTTACATAGACTTGTTATGGCATAGCCATTCCAGGTTGACAGATACAATTGGTGATACAAAAAGAAGAATGATGAGAAAAAAGGTCTAAGTAGATAGTATAGAAAGATGACTGTCAAAGCTGGGGTGGGTTGGCGATGTGGTGTAATTAAGCCATGGGTTTTCTTTATAGGCCTTGTTGAAGAGGTACGTTTTCAGAGATTTACGAAAGTTAGCTGTTTCGTTGATTGTTTTCAAGTCGGTTGGTAGTTCATTCCACAGCTGCGTGCTCATGTAGGAGAAGGTACTCGCATGTATGAGCTTGTATTTTAGTCCTTTACAGCTGGAGAAGTGAAGGTTAAGGAATTTGCGGGATGATCTTTTGGCATTTCTGGGAGGTAGGTCTTCCATTTACCCATCAAGGTAAGAAATCAATAATCAGTGCGGAGAACAAAGTCAGCAGACTGTTACCATTTTGACTCCTCCTGTGTTAGTCAAATTTAACTTCCACATCTGACGAATTAAAGTTACCTTCAAAAGTCAACTCTATTTTAATTTTTGCACAGTTTTTAAACTTTGCTTTAGACTTAGTAGGCAGTTTTAATTATACTATGCTCTACATCTTTCACTTATTACATCAAAAGTAAAATAAAACATTGACACCAAAGTTTAACCAACTGTTAAAACTTTAACATAGATTTTTAATACAGCTTTAGTCATCTGGACTTGTTTGTAGTTGTGTGCAAGGCCTCCTATCAGAGTGTAGTACTTATCTCAGACTGCTAGTCAGTGTAGAACACCTAACTAATTCATATTATTTGTTTGGTGATGCCCCCAGATTATCTACTAACAGCATACTCTTTCATTCTTTTGGCATTTTCAGTGACTGTACTCACTTGAATTCCTTATATTTTTATACCCTTGCATTTTGATGATCTTACTGGCTCATCACCTGAGGGTTCCTCTATGTGTCAGAGCCTCCAGCACAGTCAGCATCTAATGAATGTGTTTCCTGTGATAAGTCCTCCAGCATCAGCTTGTCCATCTGTACTGGTATGTCTTCCTGTAGTGACACCTCCTTCCATAGGTCTATGTCCTCCTCTCTGGCATGTCCTTGGGAACACTGAGAACTACTCCCTCCCTGCCTGCTCTAAGTGGTTTCCAGGCAGTAAAAGTCATTCTTGTATTCCGTTAGATTAAGGTGAAATAATCAAACCAGATACTAGTTAGTATTTTTCTAACAGTCCAAATCTACAATTATGTCACTTAGTAATAAAGTCTTTTACGCAGTTCAATAGGCTCTTAGTCTCAACAGGAAAAGCTTCTCCTCTATGCTGGCAGATTCTGTGTCCATATGCAAATTTCTTTATGCAAATGAACTAGAAAGGCGCTTCTTGATTTCTGTCTTTTATGCACTAGTCTGCCAGTCTTCCAACACCTCCATTACATCTCCTGAGGGTTCCTGGTAACTCATTAAGGGGTCCTGTTACAAAGGTGTGTTAGCGTTTTTAGAATGCATTAACCATTAGCGTGCGCTGAACACTAGAGATGCACTAAAAATGCTAACGTGCCTTTGTAAAAGGTCCCCTAAGAAAAGAGGGAAGGAGTATTCTTGTATGGCTATACTATTGATGGCCAGGACAGAACAAACAGACAGATGAAGAAATGTTTACAGAAATTAGGAAAGCTGGCAAATTGGGCAACAGTATAATAATGGGTGACTTCAATTACCCTAATATTGACTGGATAAATGTTACATCAGGGAGCACCAGGGAGATAACATTTCTAGATGTAATAAACAACTGCTTCTTGGCGCAACTGGTCCAGGAACTGACAAGAGGTTTTAGATCTAGTCCTTGGTGCTGTGTATGAGAGGTAATGGTGTTGGGTCCCCTGAGAAACAATGATCATAACATGATCAAGTTTGAGCTACTATCTGAAATGAAACCATGTTGTTCAAAAATACCATCTTGGAAGCCCAGATCAGATGTATTCCATACATTGCTCTGGGATTGGTAGCATGGAGTGTTGCCACTTTTGGGGTTTCCACCAGGTACTTGTGGCTTGGCTTGGCCACTGTTGGAAGCAGGATACTGGACTAGATGGACCATTAGTTTGACCCAGTATGGCTTTTCTTATGTTCTTATGTTAGCAGAGGAAAGGAAAATAGGGAAAAATGTAATGGAAGGAACAGGATTCGAAAAGAGAAAACAAGAAGAGAGGAGTAGCACATAAGGGAAGAGGGGGAGTTAATAAGAAGGAAAGAAAAAGGAGGAGCACAAGGGATGGGGTGGGATTACAGAGGAGGAAAGAAGTGAGGGATGGCACATAAGGGTAAGGGTGGAGTTAGTGAAAAGAAAAGAAGACAGGCTTGAAGTGAAGAGATGGAGCATAAGGGATAGTGCCGAATTAGAGAGCAAAGAAAGAAAGGAGGGAAGTACATGGAGATATGTATATACATGATGCCACTAATACACACAGTCCTCACATACACCTTCAGTCACTAGTCACACCCCATACCCATTATCTCAACTAGCCTACACATCCCCTGGTACCTTATCAAGACATACTTTATCATGGATGTTTCCTGCCGAGCCCCCCACAGAAGTTCCAAAATTTGTGAATGGAAGAAAGGGCCATATTTAAAACACTTTCTCAATATAATGAATAAACCAGTTTATTTGACACCTCTGCACTGCTTACTAGGTAATAGAGGAAGCAGGAGTAATCTTAGACGACAGGAACGCCAATTTATGTATAAAGCATGTATAATAGGGAAACAATGTATAATGCAACATTGGATACAAACAGAAGGGCCAACATATTGGCACTGGCGCAACAGTTTACATTTATTAGTAACATGGGAAGCTAAAGAAGCTAGAGGAACTTTAAACCGGAAAAAAGAATTCTGGGCAATATGGGAACCTTATATCCAAGCCTTAAGTAGCAGGGCGCGCAGTTTAGTAATGAACACCTTACAAGAGTAGTACAATATTATCATGGAAGTCTTGAGAGTGAACTGATGTATAGCAGTATGATGGGAGAGTGAGCTATAGAATATTAAAGAGACAAGGGGGAGGGGGGGAAGGAGGGGCAGAGATTAAAGGTGATGAACAATTCTAAGGTATGCAGATATATGATAAGCTAGATTGTGTAACGTATATAATCTGATATGTTGACATTTCATGTACCACTGCTGATATCACTGGAGAGCTCATTGGGGGGAGGGGGGGAAAGGATAAGGGTTAATTAATGGCGAACTATAACTCCTAAGTAGCCAAGTGGTCATGACACTTTTTTCTTTATGAAGTGTTTTTAAATAAAATGTTGGAACTAATAGGCGAAGGGGGGAGGGGTTAAAAGTGAAAATTTGATGACTATTAATAAGGATGTGAGTCAGTGGAGTTCATGTTAAACAAAGCTTTAATGTGTTATAGTAAAGTTGTATATTCGGATTTGACATTAATAAAAACTGTTGAAACTAGCGAAGGGCTATCAGACACAAGGCCCATTGCTGGTAGAGAAGCTATATGCTGAATTGTAGAATGACTCCTGTAATGGATCATCATTTGGACTGTCGAAATACCTACTTTACATAGTGATCAGTTTATTGTATAGAATTAACTGCAAAACAGGGAATAAAACAAAGAGGAAAGGGGGGGGGGGGGGTGATTAAAACCAACAGCTTGCGGAATATCAGCAATGTTATACACCTGTTTATTTTTGCTAAGCTCCATTTTTGGAATATTAAGATTGTATTGTAATTGTTATACAAAGTGAAATTGTAATGTAGGATTTGTCATCAATAAAAACGTTGAAATATAAAACACTTTCTCTAACCTTCAGATCTGTGGATGGAAATGGACCAGATTACTGTGTTTGTGATGTTGTTTTATGTTTTAAATGGAAGATTATGAATGCTTTTTATTAACCATGAAGAATGGTTTTAGTTTTATGGGTATAAATCTTCTATAAATTAATATAGCGGAAATGCTCCATTAAATCAAGTGTATACTTTTCAACTGCCTTTTTTTTTTTACATTGTCCTTAGTAGTTCAATAAACTTTTCGCCTGGTCATTCAGTTTTTGTTGTTGACTAGCTCAAACTGACCAAGGAATTAATAATAAGGCGGTTGTTTGTTTAATTTCATCATATTTATCACAGATTGATATTTTAAATTGGTTATGTATTCCTGTGTGTGACATTATACGTGTTACTTGTGGATTGTTCAATTATTTGTGATGATTGTACATTTTATTACATTATAAAACTGGTTACACTTGTTTTAGTTATATTGTAATTCATTGCTTGCTTTTATCTGCCTTCAGCATATGGAAAGGTGGGATATTACATTGAAAAATATTTTGAAGATCCAGATTCTTCATTTTGAAAGAGATACGAGTGTGGGCAGCACATGTACCTGCAAAACAAATAGGTTAAAACATTGTAGTATTAAGTCTCAATGTAGAATAAAGTTCAAACTACTTGTGCTTGCTTTAAGGCAATGAAGACTGGCCAGCCTACGGCACTTTTTAATGTTTTGATTCCGTACATTCCATCATGTGTATTCTGATGATAATCTTTTATTCATTTCACCACCAGTTAGAGCATGCCATGAAATTACTCATATCTCTGCATTCTGTATATTAGCTCCACTACCTTGGAACTCCGTTCCAAGAAACCTTCAGAAGGGGAGTTCCCTAATTAGTTTTAAAGCAGGTGTTAAGGCCCTACTATTTTTCCCAAGTGTGTGGGGAGTGAGCCCCTCCACTGCACTAGATATGGTGGTTTATGGCAGAACTTCCACCCATTTGGTTGGAGAATGTGGGGTACAAATGCAGAAATAATAATAATAATTCTTATTTTTTTCTGTGCTCTGTTATTATTTATCTGATTGTTGATTGCATACCAGTCTGATGTTTTTAATGAAGGACAATATATAACGCTTTGTGATAAATATAAAGATAAATCCTATGACTTCTGTCCTGGCTGTAATTAGTTTTGTTGTCAAGTTTAGTGCTGTTTCAGTACTTGTCCCCAAAACAACATAGAGAGGATTCAAAGCACAAAACACAATCTAAAACACAAAAACTGTACCAAGAGCCTTCAAAAACTAACAAGTCCTTTTATTTCACAGCGTAGGTCAATCTTGTACATCAGTGACTCAATCTTGCACATCTATGACCTGACATGGGTCATGTTTTGGCGCACAGCGCCTGCATTAGGGGTTGTTTGATATCAAAAGTCCAATATGAACCTGTCCAGCATCACAGCTGCTGGGTCATAGACGTACAAGGTTGACCTGCACTGTGGAATAAAATGAGATGTCCCATTTTTGAAGGCACTTGGAACTTTTTTGTGTTTTAAATACTTGTCCCAGCAACAGAGTAGCTGTTTTATTAAATCTATAGTGAACGCTTATAATGTTGTCAGAGACAGTGTGAAAGACCAGACATAGGATAAATCTAATTCTTTCCTTATTATTTTGGCTTGATGGCTGAGCAGTGATTTTCATCGGTGATGAGAGAGATTTAAAAGCACATGGAGCATCATTATCCTATAAAACTGAAAGAGAATGGATGTGAATAATTTTGCTTTCCTGTTATTTATGGAGTTCCTTTCTTGTTTTATGATGTTAACAATCTTGAACTATTGTAGATTTGGTGGTATATCAAGGTCTAATATACAATAAATAACTACAGTTCAATGTATTTGTCAGAACTTACAAGCAGTATTTAGGCAAGTTGCAATTTCTGCTTATTTGCACCATAGACAACCAGATTTTTAGAATATTTTATTGCATCAGTAAAAGAAAGGAAGATGTAGATTGAAGGCCAGACTGAGGAAGAACACAGTTCCAACACCATACAAAGTATAAGCACTGACGTCTGTGCAAACACATGACATAGGGTGTAGTGGACATCAGTGTGTGGGTCAGCATTAAAGTTGCTAGTGGTCCAAGGTCGCTATTTTTTGCACGGACCACAAGTATTCAGGAAAGTGATGTACCAGGAGCATCTTCCCTAATCCAGGTTTCCTCCCTTGGTTCTGGCATGCTGAAGGCATTGGAGCAGTGCTTTTGGCAGACAGAGTTAATGGCTTACCCCCCTCCCCTCCCCCCCCCCCCCCCCCGTTTACAAAGTCGCGCTAATGCCGACAGCCCATTGACTTTGACAGGGCTGGGTTGGCATTGCTGTGCAACAGCCGCTAGCGCAGCTTTGTAAACAGGGGGCTTAGTTAGAGTAAGCAGTGAAATCGGTTTCTGGTGTCTTGCAAAATATGGTGAAGATAAAATTGCTGATAATCGATTTATTTACTTTCCTAACAGGAGACTTCAACAGCTCCAAACTCACCCGCATTTAATTTCCGTACCATTGCTTTGGGCCCATCACTTTCCCTGAACAACATCTCGGGAATAACGAGGCCAGAGATGAAGAAACGCAGAGCGCCTCCTCCACCAGTAGCAACTTCCCACGTGCTGGACACCCAGATGAGTGTAGAGGAGGATGCAACAGTACAAGTAAGATGCCATGACTAGTGCACTGTGAAACTCTGCATCAGTATCTTGTTTAAAGAAGGGCTCCTCTTAAAATGGCAGTGCCTATTGATTCACCTATTGTAAACTGAGTGAGGTACGTGGCACTGTTTTCATTCCTGTAGCTGAATAATCCAGTTGGTTATCTTCTTTCATACCCATGTTTCTCAGAATTGGTTGAACAATAGAATAGTTGTTGGCTTTCAAGAGTTGTGGCAGTTTGTTCAAGGTGACAGAGTTAATGATCGCTTGGCTGCTGGCCAAGCAAGAGGATAGGCTTGGTGAATTTATTCTCCTTGGTGTGCATTTCTCAGTTATTTGTACCTTACTTCAGATCAGGCGGATCAGTTCGTACTGATCAGGCGCATTCAGGAGACCAATTTAACAACTCAATCATCTCATCTCCTATCTTACACCCTCCACCCCACCCATACTATAATGTATTAGTTTATCTTTGATAAATGTGGTGAGATACCTTATGTGCCAGATACCCACAGACGCTGAATATATATTTCTTATACCAGAAAACAACGAAAATTAACATTTTTTGAGAAAACTCTATAGCTCTGCTATTTTAGTTGCCAAGAGGAATTACCTTTGAATAATAATAATATGGACAATATCAGGAACTTGAAATGGCTTCAGATGGGACACAAAAGGTTTGACTTTTGCAGCTCAGGAATAAGCATTACAAACTAACAGGAAGATGATCAGAAGCAAACGTGATAGCTCTGTACTAACACCCATGTTTGCTCCCGCCCCGTGATCAGAGCCAGCGAGAGCGTGAAACAAGCTCACTGGCTCTGACCATAAGTAACATGCAAATACATACTAAACAGGGCATTAACTATTCCTTCCCAATGCTCAGCGGGCAGAATGCCAAGAAAGGGCGCTGCTACCATGGCAAAACGTACGCCAGCTTGAAGCTGGCGTTAGGATTTGTAGAACATTGGGGAGGATGGGCGGTCTCTCAACCCATTATGCTAAAAATGCTAGTGCACCTTAGTAAACAGGGCCCATGATGGGTTGAGAGACTGCCCATGATAAGCGTTAGAACACTGGAATCCATAGGAGCAGGGTCCCCACATGGGCCACGTTTCGTGATGTGCTTCTTCAGGAGACCCAAGATAAATATTCAACAGTCCGGTCTCTTCAAAAATATTTGAGCACTAAAAAACAAGAATGTCTTTATTAAATATTAAATAATGGTAATGCATAAAACTGCAAAAAATGCTTTAATTAAATATAAATAAATATGTATTTCATGGACTGTTGAATATTTATTTTGGGTCTCCTGAAGAAGCAGATTGCAAACTTGGATAGAAAATCTCTGAAATACAGGGATTGTAGATCTGGGCAGCTGGTTGCATGGGTATGCATTATCTGTTTCTGTCATCATAGTCTGCATTAAAAACTTCCTTGTCATCAAGTAGATGAATCCATTATGAATGGGTTGTGTCCACCTACCAGCAGGGGGAGATAGCACTGAAAAACCATAGTGCCTCTTGGCCAGCTAGCTCCATCTGCCTCTCAGTATTCTCTAACTCCCCAGCAGGGTTGGATGCAGCTTATTCAGCTCCTTCAAAAATCTGCCTGGGGTGGCTCCTGGGCTTTTGCCAGTTGTAGCAGGGGTGTTGTGGCTATTACAGCTTCACTTTAAAGGCACATAGGTTAGCCCTTTCCATGCCTTACCCTTCCCCCTATGTGGATGCAGGCATATAGGTTTGCCCTGTCCCTGCCTTTCCCACACTTTTCTATGTGGATGCAGGCACGTTGGTATGTCCTTTCCCTGCCTTTCCTACACTCTTCTATGTGGATGGAGGCACATTGGTTCGTCCTTTCCCTGCCTTTCCCACTCTCCTGGACCTCCGGAGTGCCTCTGTAGCTGTTGTCTCTAACTTTCTTCACAACGTTAAAAAAAAAAAAAAAGCTATTTTTTCAGCATATCTGCTGTCTGGCCGGCCTCCGCCTGAAGCCTTTAAGGCACATTCCACAAGAGCGATTTCCTCTTCTTGGGCTGAAACTGGAGCACTCTCTCTTCAAAAGATATGCAGTGCAGCGACATGGGCTTCTAAGCTCTCATTTGCCCGACATTACAGGCTGGATGTGGCTGCCAGGAGGGATGCGCATTTTGGAGCACAAGTGCTGGCGCATGGTGTGGCCTGTTCCCACCTTATCTAGGGATTGCTTTGATACATCCCATTCATAATGGATTCATCTGCTTGATGACAAGGAAGGGAAAATTAGGTTCTTACCTTGGTAATTTTCTTTCCTTTAGTCATAGCAGATGAATCCATGAGCCCGCCCTGATTGATTGATTGATGCTGTTTTGGGTTCAGTTTTTCCTGTAGATATGTTCCCTCATTGGGAGAAGTTGGAAAACAGTCTTCAGGATTTCTGTTCTGTTACAGGAGGTTGAGTTCGTCCCTCCTTTGAATTACTGCTCTTGTTCTGGGGCGTTGTTCGCTGTGAGGAAAGTTCATGTTATTCTACTTTGCGGTGTAACACTGCTTTGGAAGCTTCAAATACTGAGAGGCAGATGGAGCTAGCTGGCTAAGAGGCACTATGGTTTTTCAATGCTCTCTAAAATCATAGCCGTGAAATGCCCCCAGGAATACTTCTTTTTTTAATGGCACAAAACATTGGAATGTTGTGAAAATATGCACCTATTCTGAGACAACTGACAGTCCACTTCTACCACTTTAGCCAGTTTACCCACATACTCTTCAATTTTGTACAAGTAGACTTTTTAAATTTCAGTTTCTTGTCTCATCTGCCGCCTGTGGTCATCTGTGGGCAAGAGGAAACCCCTCCTGTTGCTGAACTGAATCTGCTGCCATTTTATAAAGTAGCAGAAGCTGTGCAGGAGCAACAAGGCATCTTTCTTGCCCATAGAAATCCTATGGATTGCATGTAACGAATGAAGTGTGGTGGGTGAGTTTGGGGAGACCTGCAGAGCATCACGAAGGTCTAGTGGGAGCTAGGTCTGTACAATCCTACATAAAACCAGGGATTTTAAAAAATTCGCAGATGTTGAGAAACAAAACAAAAAACAAAATTTATTTATTTTTAAATTTATAACCCACACAATTTAAAAATCCTTGACTGCTCACAAACAGTACATACATAATTTGAAATAAGCAAAAACTCTATAAATTGGCACCTCAGTCTGGACTCCCCGATGCCATAGCCTCAGGGTCAATTCTATAACAGCATCTTGGTGCTATTATGGAATACTAGCATAAGGTCAGCATTGGCGCTAGAGGCATAGCCAGACCTCGATTTTGGGAGAGGCCTGAGCCCAAAGTGGGTCCTCCCAGCCACTCTCTGCTCCTGCCGCAATTCCCACATACCTGGGCTGGCGAGGGTCGTCAAGCCCCACCAGCAGAAGTCTTCCTGTGGTGATACTCGGCGCTGTGCTACCTGCCCTGCTTTCCCACCCCGAAGCGCATGCTCAGTTTTAGTGAAATTGAGCATGCGTGTGAGGGAGGAGGAAGCAGGGCAGGCAGCATGGCGGTGAATATCGCACAGGAAAACTTCTGCTGGTGCTTTTCTGGACTCTCGTTAGCCAAGCCAGCAGACTTGGGGGGGGGGGGCTGAACCCAAATTGGGGGGGCCCAGGCCCCCAAGGCCACCCATGGCTACACCACTGATTGGTGCGCCTACACCATGTCAATGGAAGTGCCTAGGTACACCAACTGACACTTGTCGTTTATAATATACATATGTGGAAAACTATGAGCAGTGGCGTACCAAGGGAGGGGGGCGGTGGGGGCGATCCGCCCCGGGTGTCGGAGGGTGGGGGGGTGCTCCGCCGTCTCCTGCCACCACCCTGCGTTTTTTTTAAATCCATGCAGCGACGCACGCAGCGCCTCGTGTCTGCCCTGCTGTGTGCCGGCCTTCTCTCGCTATGTCCCGCCCACATTTGAGGTAACTTCCTATTTCCTCGAGGGCGAGACATAGCGAGAGAATGCCGGCCCGACGCCAGCGAAGCGATTTTCTTTTTCAAAGCACACAGCAGGGCAGACACGAGGCGCTGCCTGCGTCACTGCATGGATTAAAAAAAAAAAAACGCCGGGTGGTGGCAGGAGAAGAGGGCTCTGTCGATCTCTACGGGGGGGGGGGGGGGCTCAGACGGGAGAAGGAGGTGGGGGAGCTCAGAGGGGAGAAGGGAATTGGGGAGGGGTGGGGGAGCTCAGAGGGGTTTGCAGAGGGGAGAAGGGAATTGGGGAAGGTTTGGGGGAGCTCAGAGGGGTTCGCAGAGGGGAGAAGGGAATTTGGGGAGGGGTGGGGGAGCTCAGAGGGTTTCGCAGAGGGGAGAAGGGAACTGGGGAGGGGTGGGGGAGCTCAGAGGGGTTCGCAGAGGGGAGAAAGGAATTTGGGGAGGGGTGGGGGAGCTCAGAGGGGTTCGCAGAGGGGAGAAGGGAATTTGGGGAGGGGTGGGGGAGCTCAGAGGGGTTCGCAGAGGGGAGAAGGGAACTGGGGAGGGGTGGGGGGAGCTCAGAGGGGTTCTCAGAAGGGAGAAGGGAACTGGGGAGGAGTGGGGGAGTTCAGAGGGGTTCGCAGATGGGAGAAGGGAATTTGGAGAGGGGTGGGGGAGCTCAGAGGGGTTTGCAGAGGGTAGAAGGGAACTGGGGAGGGGTGGGGAGCTCAGGGGTTCGCAGAGGGGAGAAGGGAATTTGGGGAGGGGTGGGGGAGCTGAGAGGGCTGCTCAGAGGGGAGAAGGGGATTGGGGAGGGGTGGGGTGCTCAGAGGGGAGAAGGGGTCTGAAGCTGGAACTGGGGTCTGACAAGGGGGCAGGAGGGAGAATGGGTCCATGCCTGGGGCAGGTGGGAGAATGGGTCTGGGGCTGAAAAGGGGGGATGCAAAGCATGTGGTGGATGAAGGGGGCTGGAACTGGGGGCTGAAAAGGAGGGTATTTGGGATAAGGGGGCTAGTGCTGGAACTGTGGGCTGAAACGGGGCAGGGGCTGAAACTGGGGGCTGAAAAGGAGACAGGGAGAAGTGGCTGGGGGCTGAAGCTCAGGCCTGATGGGAGAAAAGGGCTGGGGACTGGTGGGATAGTGAGGCTGAAAAGGGGGGCAAGTGGGAGATGTGGGCTGGGGCTGGAACTTAGGGGCAGGTGGAACTGGGGGCTGAAAAGGGGGGGCAGAGAGAGGGGACAACAGACCCTGGATGGAAGTGGGGAGCGTGAGGGAGGGCAGACCCTGGATGGATGGGAGAGGGCAGGCAGACGGATTGAAGGGGCAGAGAGAAAGGGCAGATGGTGGGTGGAAGGGGGAGAGAGAAAGAGGGCAGACTGGAGCAAATGGTGGATGGAAGGGAGAGAGAGGGCAGACAGTGGATGGAAGGGGCAGAGAGAGAGAGGGCAGACAGTGGATGGAAGGGACATTAGAGAGGGCAGACACTGGATGGCAGAGAGAGAGCAAAGACAGATCCTGGATGGAAGGAAGACAGTGAAAAGAAGATGAGAAAAGCAGAAACCAGAGACAACAAACTGTAAATATATATTTTTATTATTTTGCTTTAGGATATAGTATTGTAGCTGTGTTGTTTATAAATAGAACATGTAAATAAGGTAATCTTTTTATTGGACTAATTTTAATATGTTTTGACTTAACTTTCAGAGAACAAAACCCCCTTCCTCAGGTCAGGATAAGATACTGTAACAGCACTATACTGTACTGACCTGAGGAAGGAGATTTTGGCCTCTGGAAGCTAAATGTATTAGTCCAGTAAAATGGTATTATTTTATTTTCTGTATTTGTTTTATTTCTATTTGTTAATTTGTAAAGTGGTGATTGGTATTTGTTAGTTTTTTCAAATTTACATCTGCTGTCTTTATATTTTGCACAGTACTAGAGGACATTTTCTGTTTCTGTGGTGTTGCATTGTATGCAGAGTCTGGCATCGGGGGTTCAGTTTAATTTTTGTCTAAATAGAAAGTTTATGATTACTTATTCTATAGTGGATTAGGGTGTATCTGTATTTGTGAAAAAGACATGGCTTTCGGTTGGCATTGACTGTGCAGGATCGACAATCTGTACTAATCTGTCTGTTTTCGTTTTACAATAGGTGAATTGATGTTCTAGTGCTCACTGTAGTGTTTAAGATGCTTTCCTTTTCCTTGTGTGACTCGTAGAAATTACTGCTTATGGTATGGTAGAATTGCTCTATAGGTCCTGAGTGTTTTGTATTCTCAGTATGCCTAGTACTGGATTTGGGGGAGAGGGGGGGGGGTTAAAAAATGACCGGCCCCGAGTGTCAACTACCCTAGCTACGCCACTGACTATGAGACATGCCAATGAACCCAACCCATGCTCCACCCAAATGTGTATCCTCTTGAGGTAGGCGCTACCTTATAGAATAGCGCCTAGTGTACATAGACACCTAACTGTCGATTTGCTGGCACCTTTCACACATGTAAGTGGTGCCTACTTCAAGGCACCACATTATAGAATTGCCTCCATTGTATTTCTGTTTTCTTTCTTTCATTTTAAAGATGAGAGTGCATCAGCGCTGAGACCCTGACACATCTTTTGAAAATTTGCCTTGATGTGTGGTGCACATTATGGCATTTGCCATATGTAGTTCAGGCGAGAAGATGCGCTTGAATTTTGTGTTCTGAATTCCTTTGTACAGTAACAGTTCACTTATTGACTGAAATATTTGAACACGTGTGCCCCCACCATCTAACAATCCAACTTCTGTGTTTTCTCACTGAGGTGTTTCAAAAGCTTCCTGGAGTCTGTGTTTTGTTGGAGGCTAAAGTTCAGTATTAAAGGGCCTTATGTTTTGTTTTGATTCTTGGTCATTGTTTCAGGGGAGGGGGGCAGTGGAAGAAAGAGATTGGAAGACCTAGTTGGTAAAGGCATTTGTGAGCAGGCTAGTAAGTGTGTGACAGTCTTTTTACTTTTTGTCGTAAAGTTTTATCAGTCTGCAAGTTTTCTAAAACCGGATACTTTTGATTTTAGTATTGAAAATAGCAGCGTAATTATGTTTAAATGCTGGAGGCAAGCAACTTTATGAACATTACAGATGCCATAGTTCTAAGGCTATGTCTTGTAACTGTAGTAGTGAGAGAGAGCTTGAATTACTGTGAGATAGTAGGGGGTTTCTCAGGCCGCATTCTCATTCACATATGGGCCCGTACTTTAGAAATACCTATGTTTACATGTGTGTATTGAATACATGTGTAAAACCCAACTTTAGAAAGCTGGTATTTACATATGTATATCAGGAAAATGTTTAAATTGCAAGGGGACATGGTTTGGACATGATGTGGCCGGGGCTCAGGCAGGATCAAAATGTACACATTTATTCCCTATTTCACAAGGGGAATACACGTGTCTGATGGATAGTCTGTACATTGGGATTTACACCTGCACTTTTGCATTTTCATGTATTTCAAACATGCACATCTTGGCCTGCCAAGGAGGTATTCTTCATCATCCTTCCTTGTTTTTTGGTACCCCCCCCCCCCCCAATTTGGTTTTAAAGCACTATTGCAGCCTGTACGTCATATGGGCAGCATTTACACGTGCAGTTTTGCAAAATGGCTGACATATACATGTATATGCCAACCCATGTGTAGGTTGATATTTAATAACCTACATGTGTAAACACCCATTTATCCCTTGTTGATATTTTCAACATTGGGTGTGGGGGGGGGGGGGAGTTAATCAATGTGGGTTACCGTTCAGATGGGTTATTTTACCATAAGTTGTGCTATTTTAGCACAGGGTCTCATTGCATACAATGGGACATGTACTAAGATAGCGTGACTTGTGAAATTTCTGTCCCTGTGCAATTGTACGCATCTAGCTATAGAGCTATTGTAACTCTTTGTATTCAGATAACTTCATTAGATGCTGCTCATACCATTTATTGTGAAATAGGAATGGAAATGTCAGGATACTATTTTATTTTTCACGTAAGGAAAAGAATGGAAAATGTCAGGGACCTTTTTTTTTTTTTTTAAATTTTGCGGAAGAACGTCAATTGCTTATTAGTGAACTTCCTTCCCAAAAGAGATAAGATGTCTGTTTGGGGCACTGTATTTTTGAGCAACACTTGCTAACAGGAAAACTATGGAAAGGAGGAGAGTGCATAGCCCTATCAGGGACTTCAGCATCTTAAAGGAAAGCAGGACTGCTTTTGAATATTTCTCAAGGGGCAGGGGAGGAAGGCTTTGTTTGCTCCTGGTTTTTGTACTTCAGTCTGAGTAGTGCATTGTGGTGTTTGAAGTCTTATGAATTCAGCACTACATCTTCTAGGGGAAAAAGCTCTCCCTGATCTCTACATCACTTGGCAGCTCTGTTACAGCCTGCTGAGAAAAGATATAGAAAGTGGCATGAATGTTACAGAGCCTTCCCTCAGCATCTGACAGAATTTTCTGGACCACTTTTCATTTTTATGTAGATTTTACTTGGCACATTCTATTAGTTTTGATGTGTGTATCTATTAGTATGTTTGTAAATATGTAAAGGTTAAGACTCACAGAGAAACCAACATTTCACACTGAAGAATTTCCAGTTAGTTGATACAGTTCAGTGATTTCATATTGCAGCCTATAATAAAGTATAAGTACATAAGTATTGCCACACTGGGACAGACCAAAGATCCATCAAGCCCAGTATCCTGTTTCCAGCAGTGGCCAATCCAGATCACAAATATCTGGCAAGATCCCGAAAAAGTTCAATACATTTTATGCTGCTTATCCCGGAAATAAGCAATGGATTTTCCCCAAGTCAATATAATAATGGTCTATGGACTTTTCCTTTAGGAAGCAGTCCAGACTTTTTTTAAAACCCTGCTAAGCTAACCACCTTTACCACATTCTCTGGCAACGAATTCCAGAGTTTAATTACACGTTGAGTGAAGAAAAAATTCGTATTAAATTTACTACTTTGTAGCTTCATCACATGCCCCCTAGTCCTAGTATTTTTGGAAAGGGTAAACAAATGATTCATGTCTACCCATTCCACTCCACTCGTTATTTTATAGACCTCTATCATATCTCCCCTCAGCCGTCTTTTCTCCAAGCTGAAGAGCCCTACACACTTCGGCCTTTCCTCATAGGGAAGTCGTCCCATCCCCTTTATCATTTACGTCGCCCTTCTCTGTACCTTTCCTAATTCTACTATATCTTTTTTGAGATGCAGTGACCAGAATTGCACACAATATTCGAGATGCGGTCACACCATGGACCGATACAAAGGCATTATAACGTCCTCACATTTGTTTTCCATTCCTTTTCTAATAATACCTAACATTCTATTTGCTTTCTTAGCTGCCGCAGTATACTGAGCAGAGGGTTTCAACGTATCATCAACAATGACGCCGAGATCCCTTTCTTGGTCGGTGACTCCTAATGTGGAACCTTGTCTTACATAGCTATAGTTCGTCACTTTGCACTTGCTCACATTAAATGTGATCTGCCATTTAGACACCCAGTCTCCCAGTCTCGTAAGGTTCTCTTGTAATGTTTCACAATCCTCTCACAATTTAACAACTTTGAATAACTTTGTGTTGTCAGCAACTTTAATTACCTCACTAGTTACTCTCATCTCTAGATCATTTATAAATGTTAAAAAGCAGCGGTCCCAGCACAGACCCCTGGGGAACCCCACTATCTACCCTTCTCCATTGACAATACTGACCATTTAACCCTGCTTTCTGTTTTCTATCATCTAACCAGTTTTTAATCCACAATAGGACACTACCTCCTATCCCATGACTCTTCAATTTCTTCTGGAATCTTTCATGAGGTACTTTGTCAAACACCTTTTGAAAATCCAGATACAAAATATCAACCGGCTCGCCATTATCCATATGTTTGTTCACCCCTTCAAAGAAATGTAATAGATTGGTGAGGCAAGATTTCCCTTCACTAAATCCATGTTGGCTTTTGGGCTCATTTTCGAAAGAGAAGGACTTCCATCTTTCGACATAAATCGGAAGATGGACGTCCTTCTCCCAGGGACGTCCAAATCGGTATAATTGAAACCCGCTTTAGGATGTCTCCAATTGCACTTCGTCGCAAGGATAGCCAAAGTTCAAGGGGGCGTGTCGGAGGCGAGACTTGGGTGTGTCTAACACTTGGACGTCCTTGACCCATAATCGAAAAAAACAAGGACGTCACTGACGAACACTTGGACGTTTTCACCCGGACGTGTTTTTATTACGACTAAGGCACAAAAAGGTGCTCGAAATGACCAGATGACCTCCCGTTACTCTCCCAGTGGTCAGTAACCCCCTCCCACCCTCAAAAAACATCTTAAAAATATGTCGTGCCAGCCTCAGATGTCATATGCAGGTCTTGAGAGCAGTTTTAGTGGGTACTGCAGTGCACTTCAGACAGCGACCCAGACCCATAACCCCCTACCTGCTACATTTGTGGAGGAAACAGTGAGCTCTCCAAAACCCACCACAAACCCACATCTAGGTGCCCCCCTTCACTCGTAAGGGCTATGGTAGTGGTGTACAGTTGTGGGTAGTGGGTTTTGGGGGGATTTTGGGGGCTCAGCACACAAGGTAAAGGAGCAATTTATGAAGTCCACTGCAGTGCCCCCTAGGGTGCCTGGTTGGTGTCCTGGCATGTCAGGGGGACTAGTGCTCTACAAATGCTGGCTCCTCCCACGCCCAAATGGCTTGCATTAGGACGTTTTTGACATGGACATCTTTGGTTTCGAAAATCGCCGAAAGTCAGAAACGTCCATGTCTAGGATTTGGACGTCCCTGATGGTATTTTCAAAACGAAAGATGGTTTCCCCTCTCCTGGATTTTGCCATTTTGCAAGGACATCCAAATCGCAACTTGGACGCCCCTTTCGAAAATGCCCCTCCACAGCTCATTAATCCATTCTTTTGAATGTGTTCCTTAATTTTGTTCTTTATAATAGTCTCTACCATTTTGCCTAGCACCAATAAATTACAAAATAACCCATAATCACTAATATATCTAATTTGTTTAACAAGCGAATTCCAGATTTTGGTGCATTGATAAGAAAAGTTAGCATTGTGGATTGTTTTGTAAGATACATTTCTGCAACTGGGGAAATGTGAAATGAGATTCTCTGGATGACACTGAACCATTGTGTGGAGTAAATCAATGAGGTTTCATATAGGATGGTGACATACCAAATAAAATTTGATGGACCAATGCTGGAACGAAATTCTGCGCTTTATAGGTAACCAGTGTAGATTATGAAGGAGTGGGGTAGCTTTAGCAAAGCGCGGTGATTTACAAATTAGATGAGCAGCTGCGTTTTGAACAGTTTTTTAAGAAGGCCACATTTAATTCCAGCATAGATGGAATTACATTAGTCAATTTTTGTTAGAACAAGATATTGGGTTAAGGTACAGAAAACAGGTCTTGTGAAAAATGATTGCAATCCTTCCGAAGCATGTGGAAGGAACTAGAGACAACATTTGAGACTTGACTTTCTAAGGATAAAAACTGATCAATTGTAACCCCTAAGATTTTCATTGAGGATACAAGAGGATAGGTTATATTATCAATTGTAAAATCTTTGAGAATAGTCGGATGATAAGGATTTGTTATTAATAAAAATGTAGTCTTCTCAGTATTAAGTTTCAATTTAAAATTAGAAGCTCAGGATTCAGTTAATGTGATACCTAATCTGATTTTGTTAATGATATCATAACGAGTTTTGGAAACTGGGATGTAAATGGTGATATCATCAGCCTAAATAAACGTAGAAAGACCATTGCGCTCAAGTAGATTACCAAGAGGAATCATCATGATGTTAAATAAGGGAATGGAACTTGATATACTGCCTTTCTGTGGTTTTTGCAACTACATTCACAGCAGGTTGTACCTGTGGCAATGGAAGGTTAAGTGACTTGCCCAGCATCACAAGGAGCTGCAATGGGAATCGAACCCAGTTCCCCAGGATCAATGTCCACCAGAACTAACCGCTAGACTACTCCTCCTCTCCAATAAGATGGAAGACAAGGGAGAACCCAGCTGTACTCCACAACTAGAAAGCCAGGATGAAGAGATAGTGCCTAATTGTTTAACTTGGTATGATCTAGATTTCAAAAATTCTGAGAACCAATCATGGACAGCACCACAAATACCATAATGGTCAAGAATATTTAAGAGAATATTGTGGTCGACAGTATCAAATGCGCTAGACATATCAAATTGGAGTACTATAATTTTATTACCAATACTGAACTCCTGTCTGAAGCTGTCTAAGAGAGTGGTAAGAACAGTTTCGGTGCTGTAGGAAGATCTAAATCCAGATTGCGATTTGTGCAGAATGGAATGGAGTTGGAGATATTCCATTAGTTGTTGCAAGACCAGTCCTTCCATGACCTTGACAAAGGGATTGAGGCTACAGGTCTGTAATTGGAAACAATGCTTTGGCTTGTTTGGGAATTTTTAGGGATAGGAGTCAGGGTAATATTGCCACTTCGAGGAAATAGACCTAGGAATAACATTAAAGTAAGATAGGAGTGTAGATAATCAAAAAAACAGTGTGGCAGCTGACCTAAGCAGGTAGTTGGGACAGATGTCAAGCAGAGATTGTGATTTGGCATATTTGCATAATAACTATCTAACTTGATCCACTGAAAAAGAATGAAATACAGACCAAATTCTGTCAACTTGCAAGCTCTGATTTTAATTATTTTCTGTTCGAAATAGTTTGCCAGTTGGTCTGCTGAAGGCAGGGATTCATTAATTTTATAAACAGATTGTGTGTTAAATAAGTTGATAACCAAAGAATATAATTTCCTAGGGTTGGCTTTTATTTCACCTATAAACTTTGAGTAATAAGTAGTTTTAGCCTTAATAATTAAGTGCTTATATTCTTTTAAGATTTTTTTCCGAAGAATCCATTGGTCCATGATTCTAGTTTTAGCCCAGAATCTTTCTTGCATTCTGCATTTACGCCTCATTTCTAAAACAGTCATTAACCCAGGGGGACAATTTTTTATTGGGTCTAGTTTTTACTTTTAGTGGTGCCAACTCATCTAGTACTTCGTTACATGTATCATTTCATTGTTGTATAAAGTTTATGGAAGGAGCTGAGATGAGCAAGTTAGTCATTTGATCTTTAGACCAGAAGCTTACTGGATTGGAAAAACAAAACAGTATTGCAAAATAGTAGTTCAAATATGGAAGGGTAGGTATTTAAAGTGATATAAACAGCCAAAAATGGCTTCTGGCCCTTTAAATCGTTTGTCCGGGGCTAACCAGGAATATTCAGCGGCACTTAATTGGACACTTCTACTGAAAATGTCCAGTAGCGCCTACGCTGGAACTAGCTATTTTGTGGATGTTCCTGGGGCGGAGTCGGCACTTTGCTGGTTAAGTGCTAATATTCAGAAGTTAACCAACTAGGATAACCATATAAATAGGGCTGCATAAAACACAGTCCTGTCTTCATTCGGTTCACAGTAGCCACTTAAGTGGTTCCTTAGGGTTCCTTTTACTAAGCCACATCAAAAAATGGCCTGCGGTAGTGTGGGTGCGTGTTTTAGGCGTGCGCTGAACCAGTTTTTATCGCATTCGGGAAAAGGGGCTTTTTTTTCAATGGGCCGAGAAAAGGGCCTGCGGTAAAATTGAAACTAGTGTGTGCCTATTTATAGCCTGAGCCCTTAACGCCACCCATTGATCTAGCAGTAAGGGCTCATGCACTACACGTTCAGTTACCGGTCGGAGTGCACCAACTGCCGATTAATGTCGGAAACACTGTGTGTGGTAGGAAATTTAAAAAAAAAAATTTGTTCAGATGGTATGGGCACGTGCCAAATCCAAAATAATTGCCAGGGGGCATGCTAGCCTGGTGGTAATCTTGTTTGCCACATGCTGCACACGCATAGAGCCTACCACACCTTTTTAAAAGGACCCCGTAACCAGCTGTGTTTTGATCACCTGCATATACATGGAAATTGAATGCTGGAGCCAGGACATGACCCAGCATTGAATTTCTGGGGATAACGCTGGTGGCGATAATGAGCTTTTTCGCTTGCAGTTACATGCAGTATGGCTCATTAATTTTTAAAAGGGTTAATATGAGTCACAATAAAACTGTGATCCTCGATAAGCCCAGGAAGTTTACTACACCCCACAAGATTGCACAGTGCTTTTGAATGGAGATTTTCCTTGCATGCTTTCTGTATGGTGAGTTTATTTTTAGGCGTCCAGAAATTGCAGGAATATAAAACCTTATGAAAAGATCCACTGTTCCAAGAAACATATAAACAAACTAGCTTGTCAGGCATTTTTCAATTTATTTTATTCATTTATTTTGCCGTGCTTTTGCCCAAAATTCAAATCTTCCCCTGGAATTCTAGATTTGTGTTTGAAGAAATACTTGTTTTCTTTTTAAAATATTTTCCTACATCTCTAATGTCTTGCTAGATGATTGAAACTTCTTCATAATTATTCTGTAACCATGGGGCATGCAGGTCAGAGCACTTCCTAAAATACTTTTTTAGCAGCAAAACATTTCACATTTTTGTGGTGAACACTTTTCTTTGATGCTATTTAATTGGAAGTATGCAAAGGTCTCCTTTCCAGTTACTGGAGTATTGAGTGAAGAGATGAAGATTTTGCCTGTGTGTATGTCAATTTATACTGCCATTAATCATTTCCTGTAGCTTTCTAGGCTGACATAAGGGTATGGCTTTAAGGTTCCAGTTAGTTAAATGTTGTACTGTCAGGCTTATTTTCGAAAGAGAAGGGCGCCCATCTTTCGACACAAATCGGGAGATGGGCGTCCTTCTCCCAGGGTCGCCCAAATTGGCATAATCGAAAGCCGATTTTGAGCGTCCCCAACTGCTTTCCATCTCGGGGACGACCAAAGTTCCCAAGGGCATGTCAGAAGCATAGCGAAGGCGGGACTGGAGCGTGCTTAACACATGGGCGTCCTCGGCCGATAATGGAAAAAAGAAGGGCGTCCCTGATGAGCACTTGGCTGACTTTACTTGGTCCATTTTTTCTTTCGACCAATCCTCAAAAAGGTGCCCGAACTGACCAGATGACCACCGGAGAGAATCGGGGATGACATTCCCTTACTCCCCCAGTGGTCACTAACCCCCTCCCACCCTAAAAATAAAACTTAAAAAATATTTTTTCCAGCCTCTATGCTAGCCTCAAATGTCATACCCAGCTCCCTGACAGCAGTATGCAGATCCCTGGAGCAGTTTTAGTGGGTGCAGTGCACTTCAGGCAGGCGGACCCAGGCCCATCCCCTCCTACCTGTTGTGGTGGTAAATGTGAGCCCTTCAAAACCCACCAGAAACCCACTGTACCCACATGTAGGTGCCCCCCTTCACCCCTTAGGGCTATGGTTATGTTGCACAGTTGTGGGGAGTGGGTTTTGGGGGGGGGGGTTTGGGGGGCTCACCACCCAAGGTAAGGGAACTATGCACCTGGGAGCAATTCGTGAAGTCCACTGCAGTGCCCCCTAGGGTGCCCAGTTGGTGTCCTGGCATGTGAGAGGGACCTCTCCCATGACCAAAGGGCTTGCATCTGGTTGTTTCTGAGATGGGCGTCCTTGGTTTCCATTATCGCCGAAAACTGGGGATGGCCATCTCTAAGGTGGATCTAAATGTTGAGATTTGGGCATCCCCGATCATATTATCGAAACGAAAGATGGACGCCCATCTTGTTTCGATAATACGGGTTTCCCCGCTCCTTCGCCGGGACCTTCTGCGAGGACGTCCTCAGGAAAACTTGGGCACCCCGTTCGATTATGCCCCTCCATGTGTTTTAGATGGCCATTTGTTTTCTGAAAAATATTTTTGGCTTCTGCCTTAGGGGTAAGTTATCAATTTGGGATACTGTTAAGATGTGTTATTATACTGTTAACCCCAGTTATTACTAACCAAGTCTTATTGCATAAAATGAGGCCTGTTCTAAAATGGCAAGAGTTAGTGGTAAAATAACACATTTAACGGTAGCCCAAGTTGATAACTTCCCCCCTTGTTTCTTAATCTGCATTCAACATGTCTGTATTGGGAGGAGGAAGGGATTAAAGTTGCTACAGTTTACTCCAGCATCCTTGGAGGCTCTTGAGTGCTGCTGAAACCATAACTGGATCAACAATGCTCTTTGAATCCATTTGCAAATTGCAGTTGTGTGACAATTTATCAAGTTTCCCATGCAAATTTAATAAGTCAAATGAGATCATTCTATGAAAAGCATAACAGGTTTGAGAAACCCTCTGTCAAGACAACTGAAGATTCTAAAAAGATAAAAACCTTTGATGTGATGTCCGGGATCTCTGCCCAGAGTATAGTAATGCGCAGACTCTCATGGCTGTGTGACTCTGACTTGGACCCAGCAGTCCAGCAGAGGTTGGCAGATGCCACGTGCTGGAGAGATAGCCTGTTTGGAGACAAGGTGGAGGATGTCGCTGACCTCATAAAGAAACATACTGACACTATTGATACTCTCTCCTGCTGGATGTCTTCTGCAAATTCCTCCTCATCTAGGAGATTTTTGGTCTGGTGAAGAGGGGTCACTACTACTCAGAGACGTAAGTATGCTCTTCCTTCTCACCAGCCTCAGCAGGCTCAGTCCCAGCGCGCTTGTTCTCATCAACAGCATGCGCCCATGGCCCAGCCAGCTCCCCAGTCAAAGCCAGGTAAGAGCTTTTGACTGGCTCCAGCAGAGCATAGCCACAGTAAAGGTAACCATTCTGGATGACCTATCGGTCGGGGGAAGACTGAATTTTTTCCAAGAAAGGTGGCTCCTTGTAACCTCTGATTGGTGAGTTCACCAAATAGTCCATCTCAGTTATGCCCCGCAGTGGCATCATTGACCACCAAATTGCCCACCGAGAGTGTCCCAGTTCAACTCATGGCACAAGTAGGTACTTGCAGAGGAACTCTCCACCCTTCTAAAAGCCCATGTGGTTGAGCCCATTCCACCAGGCAAGGTTTCTCTTCCAGGTACTTACTTTCTTGTCGCCAAGAAAACCCGGGGGGGGGGGGGGGGGGGGGGGGGGTAATGCATCCCATCCTAGACCTAAGGGCCCTGAACAAATTCTTGGTCAAAGAAAAGTTCAGGATGGTTTCCCTGGGCATCCTTCTCCCCATGATTCAGGAAAATGATTGGCTATGCTCTCTGGACTTAAAGGATGCCTACATTCACATCCCGATACTTCCAGGTCACAGGAAGTATCTTTGATTTTGGATGGGGACACATTACTTCCAGTACCGTGTGTTGCCTTTTGGCCTCACGTTGGCTCTCAGGGTTTTCACCAAGTGTCTTGCAGTAGTCACAGCGTCGCTACACAGACTAGGGGCCCTTGTGTTCCCCTATCTGGGTGATTGGCTGGTGAAGAGCACACCAAATGGCAGTGCTCAGGAGTCCATGCAGAGAACTATTCAGGTATTGGAGCTACTAGGGTTTGTTTTAAACTACCCCAAGTCCCATCTCTATCTCATTCAACAACTGGAGTTCATTGGAGCCCTGCTAGACACATAGCAGGTGCGGGCTTTTGTCCCTGTACAAGGGCAAATACTCTTGTCGCTCTTGCCAACCAGCAGGGCTATCCAGCCTAAAAAAGAAATAGGAAAATCTATCCAGTGATGACAGAGGAAATGAACAGCTTCCAATTTCTCTTTCACATTTTTCTTATACATTAGACTAACATCCAAATGTAAGTGAACTCCCAGATACTTCAAGGATCCCTTGGTCCAAGTAAGTCAGTTAACTACCTACAAGAGCAATGAGTTGATATTGCCATAGCTTCAGACTTCTCAAAGTTAATCTGCAACCCAGAGAAAGTACAAAATTGCTTAATAAGATGTACCAAATAAAAAATCCCCTGAGACGCCTGAGATATACAGATCAGCATATTATCTGCAAAGAGATTTATTTTATATGCACACTTCCCAACCTGTATGCCATGCACCTCAGAAGACTGTCAAATTTTACAAGCCAAGGATTTGAGGGAAAGAACAGACAACATAGGATACCCCTCTCCAGCGCAAATGCCAAAGTTAAGCAGCCATTGATCAATATCTGTGCTGTAGGTTGACTATATAGGGCCTTCTCACCCGCTAGAAACTGGTAAGAATGGCATCACCAAGAAGGCCTCCCTCAGCCTGTAAAGCACTCCGAGCACGAAGGATGTTCATTGAAGTGTACTGACCAGGCACAGAGCCTGTTTGATCTGAATGGGTCAAGAAGGTTAACACGTTCCCCAGTCTAGAGGCCAGAATTCTAACAAACAATTTGATTTCCTGATTTAGTAAGGATATAGGGTGATAAGATCCCATTTGTTCTGGATCCTGGCCAGGCTTCTGCAGTACAACGGTGGCATGAGTCAAAGAGCCTGTATCCTGTCCCTGGTTGCACAAGGCATGGCATAGGACACTGAAAAGGCTAATCAGCCGACTCCCCCAAATTTTATAATCAGGTCCAGGCGCCTTTGCAAGTTTGAGTCCCTTGAGTGCTTGCTGAATCTCAGCTCCTTGTATTGGAGTATTAAGGCTTGCTATCTGTTCTGACGTCAGGACCAGAAGCCCTTGCCCCTGAAAAAATGCTTCATGTTGCATCACATAGTATGCCCTGCATCATAGAGAGATTTATTAAAGTCCACGAATGCACCCTGACTCTCCGCCTCCTTGGTGAAAATTGCACCTGACTGAGATTTAATGCAAGTGACCAGTTGCCTAGTGGTACGTCTCCTGACCAGTGTGGCCAACAACCTGCCCACCTTATTCCCCACTGATGGAGGTTGTATTTATAAACTTGGATGTGGTTCAAGATCTCATTAATTTGTCTCTTCAGCCCCCAGTAGGTATCACGAGCACTAGCATTGGTACCATGCAGTGCTGCATCCCTGGCTACCTGAAGTTGCCACAGCAGGTCAAGGAGCTCTGTTTCCCTCTTCCTATGTATACGGCTGGTGTATTCTATATTCTTCCCCCTCATTACTGCCTTGCCTGCCTCCAAATACATGACAGGATCCACCTCCAAAGGATTGTTGTCCTCCAGAAAATGATTACATTCCTCAAGTAAAAATTCCCGAAAGGCAGGATCCAAATACAACGTAGGATTCATACACCATCTTGTGGAGGTATTCCCTAGTACCAGCCTCAAGTTGACGCAAACCATATTATGATCTGACACTGTGCCGGTGTCAATATCAGCTGCTCTTGTTATAGAAAAAAGAGAGAGGGAGAGTAAAATATAATCAAGCCGTGCATGGACTTTATGAACATGAGAGAAAAACATGTAGTCATGAGTATCAGGATGGGAGCACCTTCCAAATATCCAAAAGACCCAACTCATGCTGGAGAAGATTAACACCCTCCCAGCCAACCATCTAGACCTGGGCTTTGGAGGACTACAATCAATAATAGGGTCAGCTGTTATATTAAAATCATCCCCCACTACCAGCTTGTAATCATTTAATGTGGTTGGGAGGCGGGAAATACTGCTGGGCAGACTTGTACGGTCTGTGCCCTGAATAAGGCAGGTACAAATCAAGGTAAGGTATACACATATGAGTTTGTCTTGTTGGGCAGACTGGATGGACTATGCAGGTCTTTTTCTGCCATCATCTACTATGTTACTATTTAATGGGGCCAGGGCAGCCAGTAAATCAGCAAACAATTTATGGGAGTACACATTTGGAGCGTAAACAGAGTACAGGGGCCACTTTGGTCCCCTGATGAATACCCACCCAAATCACAAACCGCCCATCTGGGTCTTGTATAATTCTGTGTCTAATATAATCCAGTGACTTGTGGATGAAGATGGCTACACCCCTCTGCCTTTCTTTAAAAGAAGCAAAGGCAAGTTCCCCAACCCAAGTCTTCTTCAATTTAGCATGTTCTGAGTGGGAAAGATGTGTCTCTTGAAATAGAAGGACACCCACCTTCATACGTCTACTATAATTCAGGATTTTCCTGCGCTTTACCAGTGAGCGAATGCCATCTATATTAAGGGTGGCTACTCGCAAACTACCCATCCCATCATCCAATTACACCTTTTGTGAAAAACTAAAACACTGCAGTACACCCTAGAAGCAGTGCCCCAGCTAAGCTGCTCTAGGATAAAAACACAGGAAACCACATATTCACTATCATTCAAGTTCCCTCTGTCCTCAGACATAGTAGGCTGCCCTACCCACATCCATCTTCCCCCCCTAACTCCAGCATAAAATGACCATCCAAACCCTACCCCCCCTAAATACAACCCGCCTGGCCCAAAACCCAATCCGCCTCCTCCCCTCCACACTTCCACACAACACAATCCCAAGCAACCCAGACAACCCCACTATCATCCTCAGAATCATACTTCAAACCATTCACCTACAGACAACCCCCCCTGCAACCCTACTCCCCTCCTAAGATTACCAAGAAGTTAAGCACCTGCCTTTCTCTCTCCCCACCAATGCTGCAGAACAATATGAAATAACCAAAGCATATCCAACAAATAACGCTCGCAGGTAACTCACAACACTGCAGTGCAAGGGTCCCCGTAACAGTTCCCACCTCCTCGAGCGGGTCCCAAAGTACCTCAGAAATCAGTGGTATGATACAGACAATACCCCTCCCCATGTAGGTGAGAGTGAGTTCTCCCTTTCTGGACATGCCGTACACAGGAGGGAAGGGGGGAAAGTAAGGGCAGACCAATACTCCAATGTATAGTAGAGACTGGTGTAATCCCACCTACAAAGTTATAAAAAAAGGAGTTAACAAGCTTCCCGCTGAAGGAGGCACATACACACACACAGCTCCCCACGGTAAAACCAAACCCCCACCATATGATGAGGCGGTGCCACCTGCCCCTGAACTATAGCAGTCCCCTTCACCTCATCACGCACCCAGTTCAGTTCACAAAAATCCAACGGTGAAACAGTCAGGGGAGTCTTTGTAACATCACCTAGATGGTAGATCCCCAGGGGAAAGGGCAACAGCGCATCAAGAAAAGCACCTCACGTTTCTAATCACCAAGTAGAGCATGACCCTCAGGAATTGAATGTAGTAGGATATGGGCAATATCCTCTAAGCCAGTGGTAACTTTTCCAGAAATGCCTGCAGCTCCTCTTCTTTGGTCAGGGTCGCCGTGCAGTTCTTGTGGAGAATCCTCACTCTAGCAGGATAAGTAAAAGTAAACTTAAACCCTCTCTCAAACAGTTGGGAGCAGTATGGCGCCAGTTGCCATTGCTGTTCTATGACCCAGATGGAGAAGTCTTGAAATAATAGCAAGCGAGAACCTTGTAATCCAAATTGTGCCGCTTCTTATATAACTAACGGTTTGGTTTTAACTGCTTAGTTCCAAAAGCAGGCTATGACCGGTTGTGGCCATCCACCATCTTTATTTCGCACTCCAATGTGTTGCACCCTTTCCACTTGCACCGGGCCTGCATCCTGAGAGAATCCAGTGCCAGCGGTAACCAACACGCAGAAAGATCCACAAGCTTACTATTTGGTACAGTTTCTGGAATGCCAATAATGCACAGATTATTCCGGTGTCCCTGGTTGTCATTATCCTCCACTCTTTCTGTCAGGGCTTTCCCCTGAGCCTCTAATGCTCCAATGCACCCTTCTACCGCTATCATTTGGTCTTCCTGATCTGAAATGCGCTCTTCTGCCTGTTGTAAGTGTGCTGTGTGACCTGCAAGACAGCCCTTAATTTCTTCTATGTCAGTATGTAATTACACCAGTTTATCATCCAGGAGCTGTGAAAGATGTCTCATTGACACCTGGACAGTGTCCTCATGGAGGGCAGATTGTGAGTCGACACTTTGTAGAGGAGGATGCAACACCATCTTTTTAAGAGTAGTAACATACTAGTAAATCTCGTCAATACGGAGCAGCTTAAACACCAAAATACTCTGCTCACCAGGAAGATATTTCATAAAGATAAACTCAAGAAAACAGCAGCAAAGAGGTAAGGGGAGAGGAGCCGAGCTTCTAGACATCAGCTCAGGCTACTACCATCACGTGACCCCCGGTGAAATTTGTAATATATTAATTAGTGTATGGTAAGGTTTTTTTTGTTGTTTTTTTTCTAACTCGCTCTGAACCTGTAATAAGGGATTTAGTGGGATAGTAGTAGTATAGCATAGTTTCTACCTCCCCTCTATTTCTTTTCTTATTAACTGTAACCGACAGCTGAGCAGAAATGTTTATCTGCTCTTTGAGAAATGAAACAGCTTGATGATTCTGTCATGAGTTAAAAATTAAGCTGATTAACGTGAGGAACAGTACATACACCATTGGCAGCCAACCACATTGTATAATTTCGACTCCTGAGGCATATTTACAGGTTTGTGTGCTAGTTTATTAAGGGGGAAATGCTGGCAAAAATGGTGAAAGCTGCCAGCACTCTCATAATATTGTAAGCCGCTGTTTGGATAAGAAATCTCTCTAAACACAACTCAGCATCTCCCTGGCCCTTTATGTGATCTGAAAGATCTAAATTGGCCCACAGTCCAGAGAGTTTGAGGACCCTCTGCTATAAATCTGTGAACCTGTGCATAGTTAAAAGAAATCTAATAAAGGCAAATGTTCAAAATTGACAGTCACGTGATGATACCACAACCAAAGTATTTATATCTTGGCTTTTGCTTTGTTATGCACACCACACATAGGTTCTTGCATATCCTGGAGACTTAACTTAAGTTCCTTTGAGGCTGATTCAGTAACCTGCAGTATGTATTAAAGCATGTTAGTGCAAATTATTTCCATGTCGTAGTGAATCAATTCCCTTAGCATAGAAAATAACTCTGACAAGTATGCTTTGTGTCATATATTGTACTATTGGTCTTGACTAGATGCAGATTGTGTCCTGTTGGTGGTGTTCCTTAACTTGGAATTATAATGTTGACACATTTTCTAACTTGATATTGCTGGGGAAAACATAGGCAATACCTCTTTGTTTTCAAGCACATTCCAGAAAGAATTCTTACTCTTGAAATGGTTGGACTTTGAGGGGGAAGACAATGACAAGTGGCCACAACGTAGCACCTCCTTAAGAATGCTGCTAGGATGAAGTGAGGAGTAAAAGGCTGGCTAATCCCAATGGATTTTTTTAGGATCTTGGATTACTGTTAGTTTTTGTGCCTCCATTCTGAGTCCATCCTGGTTTTGCCTTTTTTGTGCACAAATTTGCAGTTACCATTTGGCAGGGATGAAGTAACTGTCCTTTTGGTAATAAATGATATGAATCAGTATTCTTCCTCATATCAAAATATATTTATTTAGGGACAAATTCTATAAATGGCGCCTTAATAATTGGCGCCAAAAAACACGCACTTAGCACGATTCTTAGATGTAATGAATAACTGCTTCTTGGAGCCACTGGTCCAAGAAACTGACAAGAAGGGGAACTTTAGATCTAGTCCTTAGTGGAATGCAGGGCATGACACGAGAGATAACGGTGTTGGATCCTCTGGGAAACAGTGATCGTAACATGATCAGATTTGAGCTATTTGGAATGACGTCACTAAAGAAATCTACTCTAGCAGCATTAATTTTTGAAAGGGTGACTATGACAGAATGAGGAAAATGGTTTAAAAGAAGCTGAAAGGGTGGCCGCAAGGGTTAGGACTTTAAATCAGCTGTGGACGTTGTTTAAAAGTACCATCGTGGAAATCCAGACCAGATGTATTCCATGTATTAAAGGTGGAAAGAAGAGCAAACGACAGACAGCGTGGTTAAAAGGTGAAGTGAAAGAGACTATTAGAGCCAAAAGAGCATCCTTCAAAGAATGGAAAAAGGATCCGGATGAAGAAAATAAGAAGCAACATAAGCCGTGTCAAGCTACATGCAAAGCTTTGATAAAGAAGGCTAAAAACGAATATGAAGAAAAACTTGCCATGGAGATAAAAACTCATAGTAACACCTTTTTAAGGTACATCAGAAGCAGAAAGCCTGTGAGGGAATCCATGGAACTGTTCGATCATGAAGGAGCAAAAGGGGTACTCAGGGAGGACAAGGGCACAGCGGAGAGATTGAATGAATTCTTTGCTTCGGTCTTTAGAGAAGAAATGTAAGAGAACCAGACATGGTTTTCAAGGGTGATGATGTGGAGGTGGAGGAACTGAAAGAAATCTCTGTGAACCTGGAAGACATACTGAGCCATATTGACAAGTTAAAAGAGTGTTAAATCACGTGGACCAGATGGCATAAACCCAAGGGTACTGAAAAAACTCAAACATGAAATTGCTGATTTGTTGTTAGTGATCTGTAATGTGTCCTTAAAATCATCTGTAGTACCTGAAGATTGGAGGGTGGCCAATGTAACGTCAATTTTTAAAAAGGGTTCCAGGGGTGATCCAGGAAATTATAGACCGGTAAGCCTGACTTCAGTGGCAGGGAAAATAGTGGAAACTGTTAAAAAGAATAAAATTACAGAAAACGTAGACAAACATGGTATAATGGTACAGAGTAAGCATGGGTTCACCAATTTGCTTCATTTCTTTGAAGGCATAAATAAACACGTGGATAAAGGTGAGCCTAGATTGTGAAAAATTGCAGGAAGTCCTTAGGAAACTGGAAGACTGGGCATCCAAATGGCAGATGAAATTTAATGTGGACAAATGCAAAATGATGCACATTGGGAAGAATAACCCCAAATCATAGTAACCTGATGCTAGGGCCCACCTTAGGAGTCAGCTCTCAAGAAAAAATTCTAGATGTCATTGTAGACAATACGCTGAAATCTGCCCAGTGTGCAGCAACAGCCAGTAAAGCAAACAGGATGCTAGGAATTATTAGGAAAGGGATGCAAAATAAGACCAAGAATATTATAATGCCTCTTTATCACTCAATGAAGCAACCTCATATTGAGTATTACGTTCAATTTTGGTTGCCTATCTGAAAAACGATATAGTGGAATTAGAAAAGGTTCAAAAACAGCAATCAAAAAGATAAAGGGGATGGAACTCCTCCCATATGAGGAAAGACTAAAGAGGTTAGGGCTCTTTAGCTTGGAAAAGAGATGGCAGAGGGCAGTGGTGTGCTGGAGCTGGCTCGCACCAGCTCGCAAGAGCCTGTTGTTAAATTTATTGGCATCTTGCGAGCCGGTTGTTAGCGAATGCGAGCCGGCTCGCCTCTGCTCCCCTGGTCGTCCATCATCCGTCTGCCCTCTGCAGCTCTGCGTTGAAGCGAAGGCAGCAGGCTCAGTTCGGTTCCAGCCTTCCGTTCCCTTCCTTCGCATCATGGCTCCGCCCTCGCCTGACGTATTTCCTGTTTGCGCGAGGATGGAGCCATGATGTGAAGGAAGGGAACAGAAGGCTGAAACCAAGCTGAGCCTGCTGCCTTCGCTTCAACGCCGGCGCTCCTCGAGGGAAAATAAAATTTTTAAAGGCAGGGCGGCGGCGCAAGAAGGAAACCAGGGCTATCGGGGCGCAGAGCTGCAGAGGGAAGACGGATGATGGACAACCGGGGGAGCGTGGGGGGGGGGGCTGGAAGAAGGCAGATGGAGGGGAGGAGGGCAGGGGGGAGACGAGGGTTGCTGGACATGGGTGGATGGCAGGGGGAGAGGAGGGTTCCTGGACATGGGTGGGTGGATGGAAGGCAGGCAGGCAGGGGAGAGGAGGGTCGCTGGACATGGGTGGATGGAGGGCAGGGGGAGGAGGGTTGCTGGACATGGGTGGATGGCAGGGGGAGAGGAGGGTTGCTGGACATGGGTGGATGGAGGGCAGGGTGGGAGAGGAGGGTCGCTGGACATTGGTGGATGGAGGGGAGAGGAGGGTTGCTGGACATGGGTGCATGGAGGGCAGGGGAGAGGAGGGTTGCTGCTGGACATGGGTGCATGGAGGGCAGGGGAGAGGAGGTTGCTGCTGGACATGGGTGGATGGAGGGCAGGGGAGAGGAGGATTGCTGCTGGACATGGGTGGATGGAGGGCAGGGGGGAGAGGAGGGCCACTGCTGGACATGGATGGAGGAGAGGGAAGGGAGAGAGAAGAAATGCTGGACATGGATGGAGGGGAGGGAAGAGTGAGGAAGGAGATGAGAAGAGGGAAAAGGAAGAGAGGAGAATAACTGCACATAGATGGAGAAAATAGGCAGAAGCTGGATCCACTGGACAGTCAAGTCTGCAGAGGTCCCAGCTTTTACTTACAGATGTAGGGCAAGAAATGAAGAAGAAAGGCGGAAAGTAAAGAAATAAATGGAAAGGAAGCCCTGGAAATGGAGTTAAGAGGACAGATAGCAGCAGAATCAGATACTGGGCCGGCATGATCAGAAAGACAAAGTCACCAGACAACAAAGGTAGAAAAAAATCATTTTATTTTCATTATAGTGTTTGGAATATGTCCACTTTGAGAATCAGGTGCTCAACATTAAAAGTTTATTTTTATTTACTTATTTATGGCATTTTATTCCACATTAAACATGAATTAGATTGCCCCCCCCCCCAGGCTCTCTCCCCGGCTATAGCCAGCTCTGCAATTTGGGGGGGGGGGGGGCAGAGGTGGACGAGGGGCGCAGAGGTGGACTGGGGAGAGAGCCTGTTGTTAAACATTTACCACTTCCCACTCTTTTTAGGCTGTTAAACATTTACCAGCACACCACTGGCAGAGGGGGGATATGATTGAGGTCTATACAATCCTAAGTGGTGTAGAACGGGTAGAAGTGAATCAATTTTCATTCTTTCAAAAGTACAAAGACTAGGGCACACTCAATGAAATTACATGGAAATATTTTTAAAACAAATAGAAGCAATTATTTTTTCACTCAAAGAATAGTTAAGCTCGAACTCGCTTCTGGAGAATGTGGTAAGAGTGGTTAGTGTATCTGGTTTTAAATAAGGTTTAGACAAGTTCCTGGAGGGAAAGTCCACAGTCTGTTATTGAGATAGACATAGGGGCAGCCACTGCCAGCCCCGGGATTGGTAACAAGGAATGATGATACTAATTGGTTTTGTGCCAGGTACTTGTGACCTAGATTGGCCACCGTTGGAAGCATGATACTGGTCTAGATAGACCATTGGTCTGACCCAGTATGGCTATTCTTATTTTCTTATGCATGTGATGGATAAAATCAGGACTGAATCCACCTACCTTGATTAAAAGGAGCCAGTTTACATTCCTACTTCTCCCTCCCTTTGGGATCAGTTTTCAGTCCATGCTCAGTGCTGCACTTAGATGCCTAAATGTTAGTTTTACAATTCATTTGCCTAGATTTAAGAACTTGTTAGGTACTTCCAGGGTAATACTATATATGCATATATGCACCTAAATGCTTAGAATACTGGCATATACATGCATACATGACAAAATTCTACTTAAGCACTATTTTGTGAATACATATATATATCTTATATAGCACATGTTTGACAGGTGGGGGGGTACTCCTTGGCAGATCCTGAGCAGAGTGTGGGCAGGACTTGCACTGTCCCCTAGATTCTATGGCTCTTAGAGTTACGTGTGCAAATCAGCACGCATAGATGATTGTGTGTGTAACTTAATTGAATAATGAGCCAATTAGTGTTGATAATTAGATGCTAACAAGCAATTAGCATTAATTGACACTAATTGGGATTTATGTGCATAGATCACTAAAGCGTATTCTATAAGGTAATGCGCGTAAATTGATGCCCTCCCAGCACTTTAATATAGGTACTATTTTAAAATTGCCCCCTTAGTGCTGAAAATCAGTGCTAAGCACTTCACTGATTTCTCCTACCCTAACTGCACCCTGACTCCTCCCCCATTGCCGCTCACATTTTAGATGTCTAATAAAAATAGGCCCTTAAACTTAAGTGCTTAACCCCCACATGTTTTAAAGGTTCTAATTTAGATACCTTACTCTTAAAGTCAGAGACCTAAACCATTTGAAGTTTGATCTCTTCCCCTTTTAGACACATTTCAAGGAAGCATTCCTGACTGCGTGTTTTTGTTGAAGGATGAAAATAATACACGTAAATTCCATTTTAAACCAACATTTGTTATTTTCACTGAAGAATGTATCATTTTGTCTTGAATTGTTATGCAAAGTCCTTGAAGAAAAAGTAGCTGTGGATTTTTCTTGCAGAGTGACAGTGTGTCTGGAGTAAGCTTGGCCTTCCTTAATTGCACTCTCTCACAGGGGCACACTTAGGGAAGCAAAGCTAGCTTACCTAACCAGGAGGAGGGAGCTCAAACGGAGAGGAAGTTAAAACCAGTGGCGTAGCAAGGAGGGCTGCCACCCGGGGCGGTTCACCATTGCACCCCCCCCCCCCCGGGTGCAGCACGATGACACCCCCCCTCAGCGCATCAACACCCCCCCCCCCCCCCCGACCCAGTGCCTACCCTCCTCAGCTCCCTCCAACCAGCTGAACACCCTACCTTTAAAGAAATTTCGGAAGCCATGGAGAGGCGAGGCGCAGCGCCTCGTGCCTGCGAGTAAAAGAAGCGAGGATCGTCATCGGGCCTTCCCTCACACTATGTGTCCCGCCCTTGCGGAAATAGGAAGTTGCGTCAGCGGAGGGCGGGACAGACAGCGTGAGGGAAGGCCCGATGACGATCCTCGCTTCTTTTACTTACAGGGGTGAGGCGCTGCAGCTCGCCTCTCCACCGCTTCCGAAATTTCTGTAAAGGTAGGGTGCTCAGCTGGTTGGAGGGAGCTGAGGAGGGTAGGCACTGGGTCGGGGGGGGGGTGTCATCGTGCTGCACCCGGGGGGGGGGGAGCTGGCAGGGAGCACCCCCCCTGAGCTGACACCCGGGGTGGACCGCCCCTCCCGCCCCCCTTGCTACGCCACTGGTTAAAACCCCGGAGTGGGAACAGAACAGAGAGGCCCCAAGAGAGAAATCTTTCAAGTGTGTCCCAAGCTAGCTAAAGTACCAGTGTAACTCCTGGCCTCCTATGGTACCTCTGCCAGCTTATGCTCACAGGAGTTAGGCCAGAAGAACACCTTCAGATATAAGGAGGGTGAAATAAAAATAAGTAGTTCCTCACCTTACTTGGAAAATCAGAGTTCTGAGACACTGATCCACCAGAGCAAGATAGTTATAACGGGCTGCTCAGAGAATTTCTTTCAGTTTCACACAAAAATAATCAGAAAGGCGTTTGTAAATCACAACCAAAAACTTTACTATAGGGTACTGGGGTATAGGGAAAAACAGGACAAAGCAGTTATACAGCAGAAAACAAGAGATGAAATAAAGTGTACACAGCAAACTATTTCTGAAACCTGAAATTTCAGTCAAGTTAACTGGCAGCCCCAAAACAAATCAATGTTTGGCATGCACATAGAGCTTTTTTTCTGTTGGGGCCCAAGTAAATGTTGGAGCTCTTAATTGTGCAGGTGGTGTCCAAAAGAACAGATGTTCTTTTGGAATTTTAGCCACTTCCCTTTTCTTTGTGTGTCCCTGTGGTGCTGGTTGTTCCTCAAAGATGCCTAGTTTAAGGTTAGAAGGAAAAATTACCTTATGTGCTTAAATTAAAAGCATCTACCTTTTTCCAATGATACTGGCTTTGTTACCAGAACAGCCCCCTTTTTTTTCTGCCAGTGAAGTTCTCTGCAGCTGAATTCCTTATATTTTCTATGGGCTTGTGCAATCCAAATTGTGTCTCTTCTTTCTTAGGTCCTATGGTAGTGGCCTTCTTTCCCCCCATGAGACTGTCATTGGAATGCTTTTATGTTTCACATATATATTCTGATAAATGTCTTCATTTGCTCATTTCTGATCTGAGGAAGAAAGTATTGCCTTTGAAGGTTGTTAGTCCAATAAAAAAAGGTGTCATCTTATTTTCTTTTCTTTGTTTTGTTTCTATTTATTACCTTTAAAAGTGGACTAACACAGTGTTTTTCCCTGCCTGAAACTCAGCTGCCCAGGTTTCAATCCTACACTTAACGTTCAAGGTGAGAATTTACTTTCCCAGTGAATGAATTCCTCAAGCCTTGTCTTCTGTCCCCAACATATCTTTATGTATATAAGAGGATAGGATTTGATATACTGTGGTTTATAATATACAGATACTTATTTTGTACTTGAGGCAATGGAGGGTTAAGTAACTTTCCCAGAGTCACAGGAAGGTACAGTGGGAATCAAACCCAGTTCCCCTGGTGGCTACTCCTCCACGCCACATATCTAAGCGTTAAAGCTGTATTACTATTTATGTGTATAATAATAATATGCAACTTTCTTATTAGTGAAAGTCAGGAATTTGTACTCCCCTCCCATTCAGAAACTTCCTAGGAATTTCTTCCCAGAGTTCACAGAAGGTGTCTGATCACCTGCATTGATGGCTTACATTGTATTGTAGAAGTTGGCAAGTCATGCTTTGTGTGCTTCAAGTTCATTCTAGCTAAAGAATAATGCTTTCTTCCTTCCCCCCTCAAACTCAGTAGGAACACAATTTTACTATGCATCTTCAATGTAGTCATCATTCCTTATGTGTTAAAGAATATTGTGCTTTGATGTTCAAGTTCAGTTTCTCAAAGAGCAATCACACGTCTGAAAATATGTAGTCTTTGTGTATTAGAAATACAGTATACTTTATTTCTGTAACAATCCTGAGACATGACATTGTTCCAGTGAATAATTTGTTCACACTTCAAATCCAAAGTTAACTGAACAGCAATGCTTTCTAGCAGAATATAATTCAGCCACCACATAGTATAGTTGGCTCCGTTTATACAGCTTGTTCCCTTCTTCCTTTTATAGGCGGCTTGAAAAGTTACTCTCCAATTTTTTATGGAACTCTAAGGTACCCAGGATTGCCTTATGTAAATTGCAAATGCTAAAATTGCAAGGCGGCGTTAAATTTCCTGATCTCTTGCTGTACCACAATGCTTTAGTTCTACATCAAGGATTGGAATGGATTGCCCCCTTGGATTGCCCCCTTTACCCAGATGGCTCATTTTTGAGCGCTCTGTTCTAGACCCCTTATTGCACACGTACCTGATTGACATGCGCCTCCCCAGTGCTGTTGTCTCCATCCCAATTATTAGTACTACTAACAGGCTGCTGTCCTCCTTTGACAAATCCTTAGGTACAAATCCAAGAAGACAGGAGGAGCCTCCATGGAAAGTCAAAGCAAAACAGCAAAAGTAGAGGCTGACAAATGCGCAAACCAATAGGGAGATAATATCAAAAACCAGTTTATTCAGAATATTCATATCAAGGACCCGACACGGTCCGTGTTTTGGCGCCAAAGCGCCTGCCTCAGGGGTCACAATCAACTTTCTCTGAGAAGAAGCTGATAGGCACATGGTGTTTGCTGATCGGTTGGCTGTTCTTTTGTTCTCTCTGTGGATTAACTTGCATACATAAAGGAATTATTCAAGCCTATCAGCTTCTTCTCAGAGAAAGTTGATTGTGACCCCTGAGGCAGGTGCTTTGGCGCCGAAACACGGACCGTGTCGGGTCCTTGATATGAATATTCTGAATAAACTGGTTTTTGATATTATCTCCCTATTGGTTTGCGCATTTGTCAGCCTCAAATCCTTAGGTACTCCATGGTCCGTAACTTCGCTTTCGACCATTTGGAATAACCCCAGATTCAAAATCAATAATAAGCCAGTCTCCTGGGCCCATTGGCAGCGCATAGGAATATGGGCCCTTAAAGATTTTATAGATGTTAAAAGTCATGTGTGGAAATCCTTTTTGGATATGAGTATGGAGTTTCCACTAACAGGCTCACAGTTCTATCAATGGTTGCAACTTAACTCTATGCTTAAAAAGAGTAAAGTCCACACTCAGCAACTGCCACAAATACCTGAAATTGTCACCCTTACTCATCGATTACACCACGTAGAGCATGCTGCCTCTCATATATACAAACTAATGTTAGGACGCCCCCCCCCCCCCCCCAGATGCATAGGCCTGCATAAATGCTGGGAGGAAGATATTCAGGAGCCTATTTCAGATAACCTGTGGGAGCAGACTTGGGGATCCTTGTTTAAGTGCTCCAAGTCTTCATCCACGCTGCAATCTATGTACTTCTTCATGCATAGGGCATTGTGGACACCTCTTAAACTCTATGTACTTGATTCCTCAAACTCTAACCTTTGTTGGTCCTGTCAGTCTCGGCAAGGCAATCTTAAACATATTATATTTGATTGTGTATATGTTCAGAACGTCTGGAAAGATATTTGGTCGCTGCTGACAGAGGTTTTCCACCTCTTGGGTCCATTCTCTTATAAGTATGTGATACTTAAAGACCGCTGCTTCCGGAATAGTTTACATCCCAATGAAGGTGCGATTGTTAATACAATGCTTTCATTGGCTCTGAAGGTAATTCTCCTGCACTGGAAATCATTGAACCAGGTCACATATCAGGAATGGTGGAATTTATTGTTCCAGACTTATAAATATGAAACATATCTCGTAAAACAATCATTTAAGTTTGCCTTGCACGAGGAGAAATGGTCTCCACTTGTATCCTACTTCCAAACTCCTCAAGTATCATGCTGTGCTTAACGTTACTATCACTAGCTGCTACATGTAATGCTTTTCTCTCTCTCTCTCTCTCTCTCGTTATCTTTGTACAACCGTCACTGACTCCTGTTGCATAGTTGTTGCTTCTTGCTTGTCAAGTTTTGAAAACCAATAAAAATATTAAACTATACAGCTTGTTCCATTGTATTCATTATCATATAAACAATAAAATCAGATTAGATTATATTTATTTATTTATAACTTGCCTTTGTCCAAGGTGAGGCACAAAATCATATACATCAGTGGTTCCCAAACCTGGTCTTGGAGGCACCCCAGCTAGTCAAGTTTTCAGGATACCCACAGCGAATATTCATGAGAGGGATTTGCATGCAGTGAAAGTGGTACATGGGAACCAGTGACATACATAATAAAAACCTCCACAAATATAACCATATACACTACTTAAACCAAACAGAGAAAAATAGGTACGGGCACAAAAATATATCCAGTCCAGCCAAAACTCAATGCATTGGAAAGGCACAGTGAAAAAGATAACGCTTCAATAAGTTCTTAAAAGATGCGGCAGCGGCTGATGTAACACCAGTGGCAACTGATTTGATTAAGAGAGAGATTGAAGATGGGATAGGGCAGACGAGTTAGGGTTAGAGAACTTGAAGGGTGCAGCATGTTGTTGAATACTCATATGTTTTGTCAAGGCCATGTAAGTTCACTCCCATATCAAGAAGGAATCATATGTTTCAGCAAATTTATTTGTTAACAGGATATACAGACTCAGGTTAGATACTTCCCTTCATTGAACTTAAACTTAAGAGAGCCCCTTCGTGTATAGGTTGAGACATAGTTTCTTCTCATTGTTCCATGGAGGAAGCGGATTTTTCTTTGCTTGTGTTTTGTACTGAAACATAAAAGATTTCACCCAGCACTGACAGTTCTGATCAGTAATTTTCTTGCGTCAAGGTCCCATCCTTCCTTAAACATATTATAGAAACTTTAACCAGAGCATCCAAAGAAAGTCCCGTGAGAACAATAACAGATTATTTTATTTTCCGAAGCAGGATGCAGTGAAACATGTTCTTTCCAGTACGCCCAAAGAAGAGGAAAAGCTGGATTTTGCAGAATTGGCCTTTCCCCTTTTAAAGCTCAGAGTCTGAGGCCAGTTCTGTTTGTTCGAGACACATTTGTTTGGATCCCTTAAATTCCACACTAACATAGGTATTCTTTATGTAAGCACCTGCTTGGAATAAGGAATGACCTGGCATATTGGGGTGATTCTATGCGAAGCTGTCCAGTTTTAGGCATCAGAAAAATGTGTGAATGGTGGTTTTCTAGTCATTTACACACATAAATGACCTCTGGTTTGATGGTGTGTACTTTACTTGTGGATGTGTGCATATGCGTGGGAGGAGTTTGGGCAGAGCATGCGTGGAATGGACAAGTACGCATATAAATTATGGCATTCTTTCATTTATGCATGTTCGTGCTAACATATAGGCACTGACCTAGAAAAGTAGGCCTCCTGTCCAATAAAAGCAAAATCAAGAGAAGACAAAGCATAAGTGATTGTTCAAAAACACACTCCTCTTCCTGATTCTCCTCTTCCAATAGTTTCTGGGTGAGTACTTTCCTCCTCTACCTGCTCCCCTTCTCTTTCCTCTTCTTCAGCTGTTGCTGTTCTTGAAGCAACAGTAGATTTCCCTTTGGAAAAACACTGGTGCTGAAATTTTAAGGCACAACATTGTATGTGCTGCTCTGACACCAAAATGCAAAACTTCTCCTTAAGGCTATCTAACAAAGAAGGGTGTAAAGGAAATATACTTTAGGGAAACCATTTGCTCTCTTCCCCAAGAGTGCAAGTGTAAAAATAGTTAGTGACATATATTAAAAAAGAACAGTATCCAAAAAAACAAGGTGAGGAAGAAATCTAGAGTTGTCAGGAGCAGACTTATGGCACAACCTACTTGGCGGCCACCTTGCCCCCACCCTTCTTGAAAGATCTCATGCTAAAGACAGCATTCTTGGTGGCCGTTGCATCAGCACTTAGGATTTTGTTGCTTCAGGCTTTCTCTTGGTGGGATCCTTTTCTTTGCTTTTTGGAGGCAGGGATCTCCCCACCCATGGTTCCTTCCTTCCTTTTTTCCCAAAGTGGTATCAGCATTTCATCTCAACCAATCTGTGGAGCTCTGTCCTTTCACAGAGATGACGAAGAGGCTCAGTATTCTTCCTTGAAGCTTCTCGATGTGCATGGAGTCCTCATTTGATATCTAGAAGTAGCAAATGAGTCTTGCAAATTGGACAGATCGCTTGTGCTTTTTGGTAAACAGAGGCTTGGCCTTATGGCTTTCAAGCTCACAATTGCTAGATGACTGAAGGAGACGATTTGTTAGCTTATTTGCTTGTGGGGAAGCAGGCTGCTCGGGCTTTGCAGGCTCTTGAGCCTACAAGGTGTACAGCAACATCCTGGGCGGAGACTACCTTATGTTTTCCAGCAGATATTTACAAGGTGGTAACATGGTCAATGCTGCATACCTTTGACAAGAAATACAGGATGGATGCCTCAGAAGGCAGTTTTGGGGCTTTGGTCCTTAGGGCAGCAGCACCAGGATTCTACCCACTCTAGGTGTTGCTTTTGAGCATCCCACAGGTTCTGAAATAGTAGGAAGCTACGTAATGGAAGGAGAAATTAGGTCGCACCTGATCATTTTCTTTCCATTAGTCCTTCTCACTATTCCAGAGGCCCATCTGAGGTTTCTGAGATGTTTAGTCAGTGTGAAGTAATGGGTCAAATAATGACTGTCACCTTGCATGTGCTTCCTGCATATCTCTTGTTCTCTACAAGTTGTTAGTAGTTCTCTACAAGTGGTTAGTATTAGGTTAGCAAGTTGTTTGAAGTTGTATTTATTCTGAGTTTCTCCTGGAGTGGAGGAGTAGCCTAGTGGTTAGTGCAGTGGACTTTGATCCTGGGGAACTGAGTTTGATTCCCACTGCAGCTCCTTGTGACTCTGGGCAAGTCACTTAACCCTCCATTGCCCCTGGTACAAAATAAGTATCTGAATATATGTAAACAGTTTTGAATGTAGTTGCAAAAACCTCAGAAAGGCGGTATATCAAGTCCCATTTCCCTTTCCTTTCCCTTACTGCTTGTCTATGTAAATACTGAGGATCTAGACTGGATGCCAAGAGAGATGTGTCTCAGCTCAGTTTTCAGTTTTTTATTTCCACCTGCTGGTTGATGGACACAGCTATCCAGTTCTGGAATAGTGGGAAGGACTAATGGAAAGAAAATGATCAGGTAAGACCTAATTTCTCTTTATGCATTAAAATATGCAGAAAGATGTTTTGTTTCACTGTGTTCCATTCAGAGGTTGTATCCACTTCTGTTCATTTGAGGATTCATGGAAACAGAGAAACGTTTGTGCACATCTATATAGCCTTATAAATAAACAACAGCTATCTTTACCATGTCTCATATCTTCCTAACTTCAGTCCCATGAACAGTATTGACTGCTTAAAAAGCTGAATATTATTGATCACTTGCCATGTGCTGATATTATGACATAGAAACAAAAATGAAATGTGTAAATACTGTATAATATTACAAAGTAATACTCTTTTTAATGGGCAAACTTAATACGTCTTCACTAGCTCCTGAATGCTATTCAAGAAAATAAATTTTCTCCAACAAAAGGTATTACCTTGTAGTAATTTGTTCTTGGTTTGTTAACTTATTTGTTTGCATTCAGACTGGACTAAAACAGCAGCTATGCTACTTTACCTACTCATTCAATTTGCTGATTTTGTTTTTAAAGAAATTAGGCCTTAAAACAAGAGAATCTGTTTATGAAGGCTAAAAAGTTGGCAACTCAAGGAGGAAAGGGAGAAAAACAAAATTCAGGCAGAGAAGAAAAAAATGCTCACCCAGGATTGCAATGTGTTCAAATGCAAATGGGCTGTGGCCACAGGGCCGGCATAGGGGTGTAGCAAACAGGGCAGCTGCCCCGGGCCCCACAGCTCCAGGGTGCCCCGCGGTCCAGACATCTCTAACCCTTCTCCCTTACCAATCTTCTTTAAAAATTTATTTCCCTTCTCAGAGGGCTCTGATGCAGCAGCCACTCTCCAAGCTACCTGCAGCTGCCCCAAAACTTTCCCTGTCTGCCGGGTCAGCCCCCCTCTGACACAATTTCCTGTTTCTGCCTGGGTGGATCGCGTCAGAAAGGGAAAGCTTCAGGACAGTCAGAGGCAGCTTGTGAGGATGGTTGCTACGCCGGGGCCCTTCTGAGAAGGTAAATAAAAATTTTGAAGAGCATCACAAGGTGAGGGAAAGGGAGGGAGACAGACTGTAATGAAGAGAAGGAGAAGAGATGCCCAGATCACGTAGTAGCAATGCAGGTGGGGGCGATCAAGGGCCCCTTCCTTAATTTCTGCCCTGGGCCCCACCATGTCTAAAACCGGCCCTGAGTGACCGTGTCAGGTGGACCAAGTTTAAGAAATAAAGGAAAGTTGCTGTCTGAAATTGAACATGGTGTGCTTAAGTGTTGCGTTACATCTGTTGCTCCTTGGGGTACCTACCCAATGTAAGGTGTAACAGCAACAAGTGCCTTAGCAGCCTCCAGCCTTTTTCAGGTTTAAATGATTGGTCAGTAATTTGCCACTGTTTTTCCCACATGTGTTCTTTCTTTCTTAGAATACTGGATCTGTGCGGTAGTGAAAGACTGTTTCTCCGAGGACAAGCAGGCTGCTTGTTCTCACATGTGGGTCGACGTCCGCGTTGGCCCAGGAAACGGCAAATTTTCACTAGCAAAATTTAAAAGTTTTGCCAGAGTCTTCTGGCGCGTGTGCAGCGCACAACATGCATGCGCGGACGACTTCCCACCCGTCGCGTGAGCGTGCCTCCTCAGTTCTTTTTTGTCCGCGACGAGGTGACAGGATTTTTTCTGCTCTCCTTGTTTTTGGCCCAGGAACAGAGTCTGATGACTACTTCTTTTATTTCTTTATTATTTTAGTCATTTTCTTAAAAAAAAAAAAAAAAAGAAAAGTATTCCCGTAGTTACTTTTAGTATTTTTTTCTCTGTTTTAAGTTTACTTTCTATTCGATGCAGCCGGGTTTTCTCCCTTTTTGTGCCCTTCTCTTTGTTGGCACAATCGCATTGTTTGATTTCGGCGAAGCCGTTTTTCCTTTCATGCCATCGAAGACACCCAGCGGCTTCAAACGTTGTACTCGGTGCAACCGGACCATCTCAGGTACTGATACCCACGCCTGGTGTATCCAGTGCCTTGGGCCCGACCATAGCCCATCCGCTTGTAGTCTGTGTCTTCGCATGAAGAAACGGACCCAAGCATCTCGAGAAGCCCAACGAGAAAAGCTTTTTGGGGCTCGGTCCGGTCCTTCGACATCGACATCAGTACCGGGGTCGATGGCATCGACATCGAAAGAAGCATCGACGTCGGGAAGAGAGGTAATGGCTGCTGAGAGACCAACTTGCGCTGGGAGCAGTGAGGCGTCGAGTGGGTCTCCACCTGCCTCGAGGCCTCCTGTTATGCAGGCCCCCCTGGGACTGAGCTTTGTTAGACCCGGCCCCAAGGAGACGTGAGGATTCCACGTCCTCCTCGTTGGTACCGAGAAGTCTCGATGACGAGCGAAGGCGAAGAAGCACCTTCATCATTCTCCTTCGACACACAGTACTGGGAGCTCCGTGGCATCGAGAGAGTCAGCACCCGAGAAGCATTGGCACCGAGAGGATCGCTCCCTCTCGATACAGGAGGTACCGATGCATCGGTCTCCTAGCAGTCCGGTACCTGCTCCCGAGCCTCCACAGATTCTGACTCCGCCTGTTCCACTGACCCCGCAGCCTTCTCCGATGGCGGCTCTCAATGAGCGCATCCTGGCCTTGTTTCCAGAACTTCTGGAGGGACTGCTACGAGTCAGCTTCGGTGTCAGGGGTGCTTGCACCTTCTGTACCATCTGCTGCAGCAGTGTCTGGCCTTTCTCCTGCGGTGAGGTCCGACTGTGGTGCCGCCTGCGGTATCGGCGTCAGCTGCCACTCAGGTCGACTTTCCTTCAACGTCGATGGAGGGAGCTTCGCCGCAGTCGGACCAGGCGTCAGCCTCTCGACATCGCCATAGAGGATATCGTTCCTCAGCGTAGAGGCAGGTTCAGTGTTGAAGTACCTTAACACAGGTTTTATCCGACACTGAGCAGGAGCGTTCGTGGGAGTCGGAGGAAGATCCCAGGTGCTTTTCTTCTGATGAGTCCTTTGGGATTCCTTCTGATCTTTCCCCTCCGCCAAAGAGGAGTCTGTCTTTTTCCTCTTTTGTCCGGGAAATGGCTACGGCTATTCCCTTCCCTTTGGAGGTTGAGGATGAGCCCAGGACTGAGATGGTCGAGGTCCTGGATTATTATTCTCCACCTAAGGAGGCCATGACAGTTCTTCCCTCAGTTCTGTTCCAGGCTTCAGGCCCACGACAGACTAGCGTCAGATGCCTTTCTCATACATTGGGGAACAGGCCTTCTGTAAGCGTATCCTCCCATACCTCTAGTAGGGAAGACTTTGCTGAAACTCAAGCAAAACCGCAGAACCATGATTCTGATTACACCGCCTTGGCCCCGTTTAGTTAGCATGGAAAGTTATTAGCCCTTGGGATGTTAATATAATTATCAAGGGACAGTAAATTTTTAATTTATTTAATTTCTGATATACCACCTGCAAGCCTGAAAGTTATTGAAGCTGTGTACAGATAGAGTAGGTATTTTTCTTTTTTGAGTTCAAATATCTTTATTTAACTTTAATTGAATGAATTGCAGCAAAAGATTAAACAATAACTACATATTGTGACATAATCATACACATTCAATGTTATAAAGTGACAACATATCGTCAGGTAACATAAAAACAATTTTCACAAAGTCATTCACTTATTCATTTTTAATTTCTTTTTTTCTCAATACTCTCAGAAAACAAAATGTGACCACAATCAAATCACTGGTCACACTTATCTATCATCGCACCGGTATATTGATCAACTGTAGTAATGAAATAAGCACTTATCTGGTAAACTATCACAATTCATAGTTCCAGTCGCTCTAACAAGCTGAAATATGCTGAATTCTTCTGGTCATCCAAAGTAGCCAGTCCAAAAATACCGGGAACAAGATATCGTGTGCAGATAGACACAGTCCTCCAGATTCTATATGTGGCGCCTTAAGTTGTGCACGCTAATTTGGCCGCATGGCCAAATTGTGCACACAACTTAATTGATTAACAAGCCAATCATTGCTGATAATTGGTAGTTAATACCAATTGGCTTTAATTAGAATTTAGCACACAGCTTTCTAGGCATATTCTGTAACACGGTGCACATAAATTCTCATGCGTGCAGTTGAAAAGGGAGCATGGTCATGGAATGGGTGGGTTGTGGGCGTTTCAAAAAAACTGTGCACATTATTATGGAATACACCCGATCTGTGCCTCACTTAGGCGTGATTTATAGAATCATGCTAACTGAATAGTTTTTCGGTGCCGATTTTTAAGGCGCCTTGTATAGAATTTGGCCCATATTAAAAATTTCCCTGGCATGTATCCAAGTTTCGCCATGATCAGCTTCCTCAGGGGGTATTTGAAAGAGTGGATACGTGGTCCTAGTATGGCTTTGTGCATCCATGATGCACACTGAGAGGTTATAGTTTCCAACAGTGTTACTGCTGCTTATCTTTCTCCTTGTGTTTGTATAGTAGATGGCCCATTGATGAAATTTGGCAAATATAAAGCTTAACTAAAACATTATCTAGGGCACACCAAATTGTGTAAAACAGTTACAGGCCATTTTCTTTCTTTTAAAAAAAGGAAGGGGGTAGGGGTGTAACTGATAATATTTTCATGGGCAAAGAAAAGAGAGAGAGAGAGCACCCACCATGAGTATAAACACCATAGTACAGATTTGGTTTTGGAAGCTGTCTGTTTCCTGAGTTGAAGTTGCTTCCCTGTTCAATTTCAGGAGGGGGAGAAGAGGGACGTATATTGTTTTCGGGCAAACAGAGACAGCTCCTCTGGTTGCCAAAGCAAACAAGGTCGGGCCTGTGCTGTCTGCGTATTTCTGTGCATGTGAAAATGTTTGGTGTCGTAGACTGGCTTCCTGGAGAGGAAATAAAACTGGAACTAATAATGAGACTCAGCAGAGAGAGGAAATCTCAAGCTATTTTAGTAATTTGACATCTCGGAATGTGTTTATGGATAGCTTCCTGTCTGACACATTCATTCAAGCAAGTTCGGAAGAAGATTAGTCGTCTGTTACCTTTTCATTGCTGGATGTGACCTGGAGGTTTTATTATAGGACTGTGTAATAACATCAGACCCTGGAGGGCAGGGGAGTGGAGAGAAAGGAAAGAAATAAACTTGCCCCTCTCCTCACGTGATGAGATGATAAACAAGGTTTGTTTGTACTTGAGGTCTATATTTAATAATGTGTCTATTCACAGTATCCAGGTTACCATTAACCTTTCTTCCTCCTATTTTTAAAGCAGTAAATTATTAGGTTACTTTGCCCATGTTTGTCCTCTATGTTGCTTGCTGGTACCTTGGTCAGCATGCCTTTGCTCCAGCACCTCTTGGGGTGAGTGGTACTGTGATCACTCCTGTTATATTAATGAAAGTGTGGGTTCTCTGTTCACTTTAGGATTTCTTCCAATTGATTTGAAAATAAAAAGCCATAGCATTGCCGTTTAAACTGCAAGGACTAAGGTATTGCTCCCACGAGGTGGGTTTATGTGCTCCCAGTGACTGAATTCACTGAAACCTGACCTGGGTTAGTTCTGTTGTGCAGATTTCCACAGTGTCAATGACGTTTGCAGTGCATGTTCAATAAAGGGGCATTATACTGGGGATATTTTAAATTTCTACTACTGTTAGTAAATAAGAGGCCCTTTTATTAAAGGCTGTTAAGTTGTTAACATGGGGTTAACAAGCAGAAACAGGCTACAACACAACCACTTTAAAGGGCTTTGCTGTAGTTTGCCTGTTTCTGAAATTTTCAACATTTTTCATTCAGGGGGTGTGGCTTGGGTAGAGAGTAGTGTGGAAGCGTTAGCCAGCTAGTGTGTTATACATACTATGCGCTAACAGGCTAATGCACTGTTAATGCAGGGACATTAGTTCCTCCTAAATTAGGAGGCAGTAAAGCGCTCCTGTGTTAACTCAGAGCTGGCACTGCCTGTTAATCCAAATGTTAATGCATGACCTGCAATAAAAACAAATTTGCGTGACTGCCCCTTCTTGATACAGTTACGTGCCTGTCTATGCTAGGGTCATGTTCATGGCCTAGCACTGCATTACATGTGTTCTCTTATTATCCAACCTACTAAGGAAATGTCAAAACTATGAGATCTTACATAAGTACATAAGTAATGCCACACTGGGAAAAGACCAAGGGTCCATCGAGCCCAGCATCCTGTCCACGACAGCGGCCAATCCAGGCCAAAGGCACCTGGCAAGCTTTCCCAAACGTACAAACATTCTATACATGTTATTCCCGGAATTTTTCCCAAGTCCGTTTAGTAGCGGTTTATGGACTTGTCCTTTAGGAAACCGTCTAACCCCCTTTTAAACTCTGCCAAGCTAACCGCCTTCACCACATTCTCTGGCAACGAATTCCAGAGTTTAATTATGTGTTGTATTTCCTTTCACCTAAAGGTGTTTGTTACTCTAGTATTTTTAAATCATCTTGTATGTATCTGACTGCCAATTATTGGAATTGTCTTCTGAAGAAACATAGATACTTATCGGTATACTTGAAGTTTAGGAAATATCTGAAAACTTTTTCTTTCTCTGGGCTATTTCCAGTTCTCTTTGACTTTGTAGTGTATGTTAAACTGTCCTGGTTTCGTAGAATATATTCACTTAAATCATATCATAGGGTTAGTTTTGGGACTGCTGTGTGTTAAAATTCATCTTTATAGTGCATTAAACCCCAAACTGAACACATTTTAGTAAAAGACACTCTAAAGTAGTGAGTTACCAGAGTGTCTTTTTACCATAGTTAAAACTTCAGTTTGGGGGAGGGGGAAAGTGTTGAAGAATGGGGCAATTCCCCTGGGTCAAATTGTTGTGCAGGACCCTTGAGCTCATGTTTGAGGAGACCAGTATGATCCATTTATTTTAATGCTGTGGCTGCAGGTTTGAAAATTGAACCAAAGATTTTTTTTAGAACTTCCCAAATATCATAAGTTGACTCCAACCCTAGAAACGGAGTACAGTATCATAAGTTGACTCCAACTGTAGATATGGAGTCCATAATAAAAGGTTCTGGAAGGAGGCCTGGCCACTGCTCCAATAACCACACAAAGGAAAGGCAGAGGATGAGTCTGTTAAAATGATGGCAAAGCTCTCTGATGGAGGAATCTTACATCTTGGCTTTTCTGATTTCTACTGCGTTGTATAGTTAAGTTTCACTCATTCTCATATGCGAGCTCTGTAAATGTGATTTTGCCCAGATATTTCCCCTGAATAGCCATGATGAGCGCAGAACACCAGTTGCCGCAGGGTGCTTTGTAAAGATATTTAGAGGCTTATTCTCCGAGGATAAGCAGGCAAATATTCTCATAATTGGGTAACGTGGTGCACCGGACCATAGCTTGTATCAAGCTTTTGATCTTTTGGAGCGAGACATGCTCCAGCGCGCATGAGCAAGTGCCTTCCCACCTGCCGCACGAGCACGGGACCAACAGTCTTTTTTCCCCAGTGAGGAGAGGATGTGTTTTTTTCCCTCTCTCCTCACAGCTGCCGATTTGGTTCCTTGCAGTTTCTTTTTGTGCCTTCTTCGTTTCTTTTCTTCCCTTGTTCGGGTTCTTTTGCTTCCCGTTCAATTTTTTTCTTTTTTTTTCTTCTTGATTTTATTCATCTTTACTGCGACTCTGTAGGCCGCATTTAGGCCTCAGCTCTGGTGGAATTTTCCCTTTATTTTTCTTTTTTACTTCGATTTGTTCTGGAGCTCCATCGAGGCCCTCTCATTTTTCGGTTTTAAGCCGCTGTTGGATATAGTACCATACCCCTTTTAACTGAGTTCTTTGTTCCAGATTCTAGCCAGAACTTAGTTGGTCAGAGTGGCTCGCATGGGACTCTTTTTGGTGCCTTCCGAGGCCTCGACGTCTGCATTAGTATCTCTGGTGTCGACGTTGATGTTGCCAGTTGCATCATCCTGCCTTGCCATCAGATGCTATGTGAGTCCTGCAGACCATTCACACGGCATCGGCCAGGAGTTTGCGGCTTCGCCTCATCATTGTTTTTACCGGGGGTCTCGGTGCTGATACCAGTCAATCGCGTCAGTGCCGAAGGATGCCAGTATTGACTCGGTAGCTGGTACCAAGGGTAATCGGTGTCGAGGGCCGACACTGGTATCGAGGATTTTTTGTCCTTGACGCATCAGGGATCTGCATCGGTCCTTTTCAATACCTCCGGGGCACTGCAGCATTTAGTTCTCAATGCCGGAATGCTGCCACTGTTCTTTGAGCACCTGGTCCCAGCTCCATTAATGGTGGCCTCGCCTTCGGAGTGCATTGGCATTCAGGATGCTTGCCCCAGCCATTCTCAGCCTGTGGTGAGACTTACCTGCTTCTGTACTAAGGCTGCACCCGCTTCAAGGTTGCTCCGATCTGGTATTCCTCACAGGGCATCAGCGTTGATGGTGCTTGTGCCTACTGTACCTCATTATCAGAGTCTCGATCCCTGAACTCTTTGCTGGAATTCTTCACTTCGGCGTTGAAGGTGCTTGTGTCTGACATGCTTCTGCATCAGCCCCACTTGTCTTCCTGCGGTGCGGCCGACATGATGCAAACAATCTCTACAATTTGAGCCTGAAGATCCTCGATGCCCTATGGAGTCCTGCTCCTTTTTGATTGGCGAGGGCTTGGTCTCAGCTCTCCCATAAGAGGTTCCTGGCTGACACTGATGCAGAGTATATGCATATCAGTGGCACATCCCCAGACCATCTGGAGAGAGATGGTCCTTTTGGAATGCCATCTGTACCAGCTCCTCTCCACGGGCACAGCTATTGTCTCTATTGATGAGCCTGTCCTTCTCTTTTATTCTGAAGACCTTGTGTTTTCTTCTCACTGCCTTCGCAGGTTGTAGATAATTTGTTCTGCTTGACCAGGAGATCCGACCTGGTCCTGCTCCATCAGTTTTTCTTGCGAAGATACTACTTGCTATGTAACACTAATTGCTATCTCCTAATCCACTATCTACTAATAACGACACATTGTAAGCCACATTGAGCCTGCAAAAAGGTGGGAAAATGTGGGATACAAATGCAATAAATAAATAAATAAATGTTCTCGTGAGGGATTGGAGGCTCTTCTGTGGCCCTGCTCCCTCCCATGGACACCTTGCACCAGTTTCAGAACACTCCTGGATTTCATGACTCTACTACTTTATCGCTCTATGGTGGTTGGATACACGCTCATGTGATTACGAAGTTCCACTACCAATGTTTTTGTGCTCACTAGCAGGGACACTTAGTGCCTCTTGTTCTGGAATTCTCTTTGGACCATGGAGTATTCTCTGCCCCTCCTCCCGTGCAACAGGGAGTCATCTCTGCATCCCATCCTCCAGGCTATGACCCTCGCAGCATGACTCATCCAAGTTTCAGGGTAGTTTTCTGCTGTTTTCCTGAAGGTGTCTCCACAGCCTTGCTGGCTTTTCGACAAGTTTTCTTTAAGAAGTGTTTCTTTTTCCAGTAAGGTGGTTTGCCATATGGTATGCATACCTTCTACATCTTTCTGAGTTTAATCTTGTCGGCTTGCTGGAGCATCACCTCAGTGTATTTAGTGCTCTCTTCTTTGAGTAATGAATACACCTTTTTACATTTCCATAGGTGGTCTGTCCCTTCAGTGTCAGTATCCCCATTTCCTAAGCACTTCTTTTACACTGTTTATTTTCCTGTCTGTGGAAATTCTCGATCTGAACATATCTACTCCTGTTTAACACTTCCTTACACTCATTAGGACAATAACCTTTGGCCCTGGGGGCAGTTTTCAATCTTTCGTCATAATGGAGTGGTTCTCTGCATGCACCCTAGGTCCCTTCCTCGGGTTGTATCAGTGTTTATTCTACATTAGCTGTTCTTTTTGCCTCTGTCCTTTTCACAGCCTTCTGCCCATGGTAGGCGTGTATTCCACTCATTGGATTTCAAGCGCCTTTTGGCTTATCTTTGTTGCTGTCTCAGCCCCACAGGCTGCCTCCTCAGCTTTTAGTTTCTTTCCCTCTGAGAGGCTATGGGTCGCCTTAGTAAAATGCTCAGTGTCCGTTTAGCTACCTCTGTATTTTTCTTTTCCTTTGGCCCAGCTAGGCTACCCAGGCTAAGCTTTTTCAGGCTTCCAGTGTCAAACTATGACTCTATCGTTCGCTTCTATTGCGCAGATTAGTTAGTTGTGGTGTTCACTTCATTCCACACATTTATGTCTCATTCCTGTTCTAGGTAGCATACCCTATGGCAGCATTCCCAACATATCCATAAATTTGGATGAATAATATTACACTTTTACTTTTGATTCTAGAATTCAACTCCACCCGCCTAGCCCATTTTTATTCTATTCCAGGCTTCACTTCTGATGATTTTCATGTGGTTATTAATTTTTCTATGTTCTATCCACGCTGTTGCAAGGTGCAAGTCATCATTGGTTGTTGTTCGAAGTGAGCCTGGTAGCAAGGGATTCCCCAATTGTGAGAATATAAGCCTGCTTGTCCTCTGAGAAAGTGAAGATACTTACCTGTAGCAGGTATTCTCTGATGACAGCAGGCTATACCCTCCCACCTCCCCTTGGAGTTGACTTTTATGCTTTATGCTTTAGTATTGTACTGTTGGTCCCGCGCTCGCACAGCGGGCGGGAAGGCACTTACATATGTCGCTCATATGCACTGGAGCATGTCTCGCTCCAAAGACCTATGTTTAAAAGCTTGATAGAAGCTCTGGACCGGGGCAGCGCGGCACCTTGTTACCCAATTGTGAGAATATATCCTGCTGTCCTCAGAGAATACCTGCTACAGGATCTTTGCTTTTTCAAAGCACATAGACTTGCAAAGTTATATAGGTTATTATGAGGTTTATTTTCAAAAGAAAAAAAATGTCTAAAACGTGACATAAAGCAGCATTTGGACGTTTTGGAGGGCTCACTATACAATATAAAGGAGCAGTGGTGAGATGTGTACCTGGGACCTTTTATGTAAAGTCTACTGCTGTGCCCCCTAGGATGCCCAATTGCTCTTCTGAGATGTTTATGTGGCCAGTCTACTATGAATGCTGGCGGCTCCTACATCCCAATGACTTGATTTTGTTCATTTTCCCCTTGGTCGTTTTTTTCTAAATGGACCAAAAAGATAAACATACAGATCACAAAAACAGCTAGCAAATAGCCATTTTCAAGCAAAATTGACGTTTTTCTGTTTTGAAAATGGCTATATTCCCCACTTGAATGTTGGACGTTTTGAGCAAAATAATGGAATTTGATATACCACTTTTCTGTGGTGTATTCAAAGTGGTTTACATTTACATTATATGCAGTCCCTTCCCCCCAGGTAAAGAGTCTGCTGGGAAGGGCCTTTAAGACTTAAGGTTGGCCTTCCACACATCCCCAGGCCAGTTTATGAGCACAGCTCTCATAGGGGGCCCTTTTACCAAACTGTGGTAAAAAGTAGCTTTAGCACGTCCTTACATGGGTCATTCCCACTCACTAAGGGGCCCTTTTACTAAGCCGCAGTAGGGCTCCCTCATGGGTAGCGTGCGCCAAATTGAATCTACCATTGGGGTAACACAGGCACTCAGCGGTAGTTTCAAAGTTGATGCGCAGTTTCCCGCGGTAAAAAATAATTTTCTACTGTGGGGGGAGGGGCGTTCCCGGCAGTAATTGGCAGCATGGCCACATTGCCGTGCGCTGCCTGATTACTGCACGAGTAGCATGTGAGCCCTTACTGCCTTCTAAATAGGTGACGGTAAGGGCTCAGGCAGTAAATAGCCGCATTCTAATTTTAATATTAGCACACAGCCATTTACTGCCCCATTTTTAGAAAAGGCCTTTTCCCCGCTGTGGTAAAAATTGGCCCAGTGCACGCCAATTTCATGTGCTAAAGCTAGCGCAGGCCATTTTTTACTGTGGCTTAGTGAAAGGGGCCCCTAAGGCCATTTTTTCCACAGAGGTAAAATGGCTGATTTTCCTAATATCGGTATAAATGTCCACACGCTAATTTTCCCATTAGCACTTAGCTCCTACTGCCACCGGTTTTGTAGGTAGTAAGGCCTCATGTGCTAACCACGCACTAATCGGTTAGTGTGCAGCAATGAAGCTGCAGTAACTGATTAACGCAGAGCATGTCCGCTCTTCGTCCCCAGGCCCACCTCGGCACTAAAAAAAAAATTCAAATATTTCATTTTTTAGTGCAATGGTAGCGCGCGCCAATCCCAAAATTATTGTGGGATGCCTGCGCGGGCCTTGCAGTAAGGCACTTTTAGCTTCGTTGAGCACGTGTTAGTGCATACTGCAGCTTAGTACATGAACCCCTTGGTTAAAAAAGCCTTTGAATGTCAGGCCCCATAGTATTTGCCTAAGTGCCAGTGTATTGGAACAACATTATTGTGATGTTTCCTTTACTCAGTTTGAACAATTTTACTAGAACCACTAATTACATGATCCACTGTTTTGTCTTTTGATTTAGCATTTTCACTAATCTTTTCTATTTTTGCTTTCATAACATTTGTTTATATGGCTTGTTCTTGTGCTGCAAGAATTACAGCCTCAGTTTCTCTTTTTAATTATCCATTTTGCTGCCATTGCCAGGTTTCTTTTTTTCTCTATACTTCCTTTTGTGCTGTTTAGATAATGTCCATTTAAGGGGTTTTTCTTTCAGTTTTCTGTCCTGCCCTTAATTTGCTCCTTCTTACATTTCACTTTTGTTTCCATTGGTCTGAATAACTTCTCATTTGTACTTCAATCATTAGCTTTTCTTTAGGTTCCTCTTTTGGAGTGGAGGAATAGCCTAGTGGTTAGTGCAGCAGACTTTGATCCTGAAGAATTGGGCTTGATTCCCACTGCAGCTCCTTGTGACTCTGGGCAAGTCACCTAACCCTCCATTGCCCCAGGTACAAATAAGTACCTGTATATAATATATAAACCGCTTTGAATGTAGTTGTAAAAACCACAGAAGGGTGGTACATCAATTCCCTTTACCTTTTCCTCTTCAACAGTTTGTTTTATCTACTACTACTACTACTTAACATTTCTAGAGCGCTACTAGGGTTACGCAGCGCTGTACAATTTAACAAAGAGAGACAGTCCCTGCTCAAAGAGCTTACAATCTAATAGACAAGTGAACGGTCGGTCCGATAGGGGCAGTCTGGATTCACTGAACGGTAAGGGTTAGGTGCCGAACGCAGCATTGAAGAGGTGGGCTTTAAGCAAAGACTTGAAGACGGGCAGGGAGGGGGCTTGGCGTAAGGATTCAGGAAGGTTGTTCCAAGCATAGGGTGAGGCGAGGCAGAATGAGCGGAGCCTGGAGTTGGCGGTGGTGGAGAAGGGTACTGAGAGGAGGGATTTATCCTGTGAACGGAGGTTACGGGCGGGAACGTAAGGGGAGATGAGAGTAGAAAGATAGTGAGGGGCAGCAGACTGAGTGCATTTGTAGGTAAGAAGGAGAAGCTTGAATTGAATGCGGTATCTGATCGGAAGCCAGTGAAGTGACCTGAGGAGAGGGGTGATATGAGTATATCAGTTCTGGCGGAATATGAGACGTGCAGCAGAGTTCTGAACAGACTGAAGGGGGGATAGATGGCTAAGTGGGAGGCCAGTGAGGAGTAAGTTGCAGTAGTCCACCTCCCTTTTGTGAGAGGTAAAGCTTATCTACATCACTGTGTGGATTCAGGGCATGATACATTGTTATCAGTTTCCTAGTTTTTCACTTTAAGGGACCCTTTGCTAAAAAGTGGCCTTAGCATGCCCTTACGTGGGTCTTTCCTACGTGCTAAGGCAACTTTTTATCACAGCTATAAAAATGGCTTTTTTATATTTTTTGTGATAATGGCCATGGGCTAAAGGCATTGTTAGCGTACAGCCATTTTGAAAAATTACTGTGTTCTCTTACCGTCACTCCTTTTCTAGGCAGTAAGGGCTCACATGCTATCCGTGCACTGTCTAGTTAGCATGCAGTAATGTAGCTGCACTATGGGACCCTTTTACTAAAGGGTTGATGTGTGGCAACCCGAAACTACCGCCGGCCCAACTTCAATGGGTGGTGATAAGTGCCCCCCACACACACACAGACATGGCCACGTGGCAAATGCAATTATACCACATGGCCATGTTGATTTTTGGCCTTTTTTACCGGTAAAAAGGGCCCTGGCACGTGGCAAAAACATGCACCGCCACTACCGCAGGGTCCTTTTTACCGCAGCTTGGTAAAAGACCCCTAACTGATTAACATAGGAATGCTCACTCCTCTGCTCCCCTGACACCCCCTCAAATAAAAATATTTTTAGCCCACAGTTAGCACATACACATTTGGCAGTTACCCAGGACACCTGAGTGGTATCGCAAAGTATGCCATTTTAAACTGTGTTAGGTGCATGTTAGTACCTAACACAGCTTAGTAAAAGGGCCCTTTGGTGATCTAGGTCTGATTGTGTCCCATCTACCAGCAGTGTATCTAGGTATGGGTATGATCCATGCATTTATGGATTTAATCGTGTTTCCTCCATTTAGCTTTCGTTTTAAGATTTTTCAGATTTGTCTGATATATTCCAGAGATGCCAAGTTACCCATTTCCAGGCTGGAGACTGGGTGCATTATGGGACATGTAGCACTGATTTCAGTGGGTAGGATCATGCAGTACAAATCCCACACTGCTTTGGGATATAAGCTCAAAACCAGGACTGGCCAAAAGTGTCCAGCCTGGAAGTGGGTAACTTAGCATTTCCAATATTCTGCCCTAAACTTGATTCAGATTTTTTCATGTAGAATTTACAAAGTTTAGAGAATTGCCAGATATTTGTAATATTTTTTTTTTCTAATCAGTCATGGTCATATGCAAATTAAGTTCTTTAAGAATAGTTTGTATATAAGTAGCTGGTCCTTTATTCCTTTCAAAGTTTTGCAATTTCCCTTTTTCTCACTGGCTTTCGGGTAATTGTTGATTGGCTTAGCTAAAATTCTAGGATCATGATATTCAAAGGATTTATGCTGCTAGCTTTCAGAGTTATGCTCATAAATTGGCCTCTTTGAAAATTTACTAGGACTGAGTGGCAGGGCCGCCGAGAGACTAGGCCGCCCCCCCCCCCCCCCCCCCGCTGCTGCCGTCCCCCCATCGCTGCAGTTCGCGGTCTCACCTGCCTGCCTCCATGGCTTTGGGCCCCCTACATTCAAGGCACCAGTCGCAGATCGCCTCTCTTCTGGCCTTCCCTCCCTGTGTCCCGCCCTCGTCTGATGTAACTTCCTGTTTCCGCGAGGGCGGGACACAGGGAGGGAAGGCCCGAAGGGAGGCGATCTGTGACTGCCGCTTCGAATGCAGGGGGCCCGGAGCCAAGGAGGCAGGCAGGTGAGACCAGGAACTGCAGCGCTGGTGGTCTGCCCCCGGCGTCGGGCCCCCCTTGGAGGCCCAGGCCTGGGGAATTTTGTCCCCCTGCTCCCCCCTTCTCGGCGTCCCTGCTGAGTGCATAAATTTTTACTCAAGTTTTCACTGAACTCTTAAATTTAGGTGCATATAAAGTAGGTGGTAATAGGATGAATTTAGGGTAGGGAAAAGAAGTTAGGAGCTTAGCAGTGATTTTCAGCACTAGGCTCATAAATCTAGGCAAACGAATGGCAGGCTTAAATTTATGAGCATAACTTTTAGCCTCCTAAATTACGATGAATTTTCAGATGAAAAGTTATGCTCCTAAATCTGGCTAAAAATAGAGCACAAATTTAGAAAGCTAACATCGGCATCTTCTGAATATTGGGCACCCAGTAAATGGCTTTTCTAATACAATGGGTCAATGTGGAGACTATCTTCGAAGAAATATAACACATTCAGATTTTCTATGAGAACTTTGAGTTTTCAGTAGGAAAAAATTAACTTCCTATTTTCTGTTCTCATTTCAATAATATTTCTTTCCCTAGTATGCCCCTCTCATCTGAACTAGGAAGGAAGAGATGCAGGTTATATCTGTGGAAAGCACTATGCAGTATATCAGGAGTTTGGCTGGGCTAAGCTAATTTTCTTCACACTTGAGCTCTCATTTGAGCAAAGGGTAATTGTTTTGCGTGAGAAATGAAACACATACAATAGAGCCCATTCCCATGAACCACTTCAAAAGGTGAACCTTGTGTCCTGCTATAGACAGTTGAGTTGGCTTAAACCCAAGAACTGAGAGTAAATATTTTGTACAGAGGTAAAGACTGCTGCTTGCCTGAATATTAAAAGATAATCACACATAGCAGGATTGGTAGGGTCTGGTTGTCTGATGATGGTAAGTTGGGGTCGTGCCAACCACTGGAATTAAATCTCCCGCTCTTCTCTTCCTTATCAATTCCCATCCTTTACATTAGGGGACACAATTTTTTTTGGACCAAGGACTACATCAGACCTTTCATATCACTGAAAAGACCACGGAGTGGGGGTTGAGGGACCCTCCTGATACCTCTTGTCCTGCGGCCTCATACAGTAGATGTAGAAAAACTGGAATAAGCTGAGGTATCAGTGTTACTCATATTTACCTGCTGATAGCTTTTGCAAAAGAAAGCTTACTTTGGGCTCAGTATCCTGTTTCCAAAGTAGGTGCAGCTAGCTCTGCCACTTTTCCTGACATCAGTGAAAAAGTTTAATTTTTTGCTAATTTTTTTAAACAGCACCTTAAGTGGGTAATGCAGATTTTCCCCCAGGTGTGGGATTCAGTACTTATAGAAGGTGGGAGGAGAGGGGGTTGAAATTAGTTAGGGACATGGTAGAGAAGGATGAGGCAAAATTTTACCTTATGAAAGTTTAAAACAGAAATTTCATATAACTACTCATGATTGGTATTCCTATTGTCAAATTCAGCATTATGTTACCTCTTTATTACATTCCTTTGCTATTAATTTTCAGGAGAATGAGTTTGATGAATGTTGGCCTATATCAGCAAGCATAAAGGCCTCTTGGACCAATATTATGATACTTTAAAGCGGCCGCTGAGAAATTCCCCTTTACAAAAAATAGTGGACCAGTGGTTTTGAGATTTTGGAGCTTACTCCCTGGACAATTTACAGTGGAGCTTGCGTGAATCCACCTGCCTGGTGGAGAGTGCACTGTTACAAGAACTGCATTATAAATTTCTGATGCATCTTTATATTCATCCTCGAGCTTGAAAGATGGGATTCCCCACTGATGGAACCTGTATTAAGTGTGGTCAATGAGACGCTTCTTATAAGCACTATGTCTGGGACTGTGCATCAATACACCGTTTTGGGGAAGAAGTTTGGGCTTTCTTGAGTTCTATATATCATAAGACAGTGGTCCCCAAAACTGGTCCTGGAGGCACCCCAGCCAGTCAGGTCTTCAGTATATCCACAATGAATATTCATGAGATAGATTTGCATTCAGTAGAGGCAGTGCAGGCAAATCTGTCTAAGGGCTAGATCTAAAAGAGTTCCCCCTCTTGTCAGTTCCTGGACCAGTTGCTCCAAGAAGCAGTCATTTATTATGTCTAGGAATTGTACCTCCCTAGCATGCCCTGATATGGCATTTAACCAATCAATATTGAGGTAATTGAAATTGCCCATTATTATACTGTTGCCAAATTTGCTAGCTTTTCTGTTTTCTGTTAACATATTTTTATCTGTTTGATTGTTCTGACCTGGTGGATGGTAGTATAACCCTATATGTATATTCTTTCCCTTCACACATGGAATTTCTGTCCAAAAGGATTTCATGTTGCTATCTATTTCATACAAAAGTTTTATTTTGTTTAACTCAGTTCCCTCTTTAACATACAGCGTACCCCCCCTCCAATTTGATCCACCCTATCATTGCAATATAATTTATATCTTGGGAGCACAGTGTCCCATTGATTGTCCTCCTTCCATCAGGTTTCTGAGATACCTATTATATCTGTCTCTCTCTATGTCATGTGTTCAGCGCTGCGTGCGTCTGGTAGCGCTATACAAATGTTAATAATAATAATATCTACCTTTTCATTTAATGCTATATACTCTACTCTCCTATCTTACTTTTTAGGCTTCTAGCATTTGTGTGTGTGTGTGTGTGGGGGGGGGGGGGGTTCCTTGCATCTACAAGCTGCTTAGAAGTTGACAGGGATAATTTGTACCTTTCTCCGAGGACAAGCAGGCTGCTTGTTCTCACGATTGGGTCATCGTCTGCGACGGCCCAGGAGACCGGAAAATCCCTAAGAAAAACAAAAAACTTCTAGAATGCACTGGTGCGCGGGCAGAGCGAACCGCGCATGCGCGAATGGCTTCCCACCCGCAGAGTGAGAGTGCCCAACTCAGTTCTTTTTATCCGCGTCTTGAGTGACACGTTTTTTCGCTGTGCTCATTTTTGGCCCAGGAGACTTTGTCTAGCGTTTACCACTCCCCTTTTTTCTTCCTCGTTTTTTGTACTTTATTACAAATATTTTTTTTAAAAAGTTAGTTTTTCACCTTATTTTCTTAGTTTTTATTCACTTGTTTAAGTTACCTTCTTTTTTTTTTGTCGCGGCCAGCTTTTAGGTTGCTCGGCCGGGTTTTTTGTTTCCTTTTTTGTGCCTTTTTGATTGGCACGATCCTTTAATTTCACAGCTGCCGTTTTTCCGTCCATGTCATCGAGGACTCCCAGTGGCTTCAAGCGTTGTACTCGCTGCAACCGGACCATCTCGGGTACCGACCCCCACGTGTGGTGTCTCCAGTGCCTTGGGCCCAACCATTTGCCAGCTGCTTGTAAGCTGTGCTCTTTAATGAAAAAGTGGACCCAAGTGTCTCGGGATGCTCAACGTGAAAAACGTTTTACTGATCGGTCCGGTCCTTCGACGTCGGCATTGACATCGTTACCGAGGTTGGTGGTGTCGATGTTGAGGGAAGCATCAACTTCGAGAGCGCAGGTAATGGCTGCCGAACGACCGCATCATGCTAGGAGCAGCGAGGCATCGAGTGGGTCTCCATCTGTCTCGAGGCCTACTGCTGTGCAGGCCCCCCGGGACCGACCTTCGTTGGACCCGGCCCCGAGGAGGCGTGAGGATTCCATGTTCTCTTCGGTACCGAGGAGTCTCGATGACGGGCATTGAGTGAAGGCTAAGAAGCACCGTCATCGTTCTCTTTCCATGCACGGTACCGAGAGCTTCGGGGAGACGAGGGATTCGGCATCCAAGAAGCGTCGGCGCCGGGAGGACCGCTCACCCTCTATACAGGAGTTACCAATGCGTCGGTCTTCTGGCAGCTTGGTACCGGCTCTCGAACCCCCTCAGATTCTGCCACTGACTCCTGCACCGGCCCCGCAGCCTTTTTCAATGGAGGCTCTTGACGAGCGCATTAGGGCCCTTCTTCCAGAGCTTCTGGAAGGATTGCTGCGCCAGTGTCCTTCAGTGCCAGGGGTTCTTGCACCTTCTGTATCGACTGTGGAAGTGGCATCTGGGCCTTCGCCTGTGGTGAGGTCCCCATCCTCGGTACCTCTTGCGGCATCGGCGTCAGCCGCCACCTGGGTTGATTCTCCCTCGACGTCAGCGGAGGAAGCTTCGCCGCAGTCCAGGCAGAGGTTGACTATTAGACATCCCCCTCGAGGTCGTCGTTCCTCGACATCGAGACAGGCTCAGGTTCGGGCTGCTCTTAGAGAGCTTTTGTCTGATGCCGATGATGAGTGCTCGTGGGAGGAAGAGGAAGATCCCAAATACTTTTCTGAAGAAGAGTCCTACGGGTCCCCTCAGATCCTACTCCGTCAATTGAAAGAAGGATGTCTCCCCCTGAGCATCTTTCTTTTTCCTCCTTTGTTCGGGAAATGTCTAATGATATTTCCTTCCCTATGGAGGTTGTGGATGAGCCCAGGGCTGAGATGCTCAAGGTCTTGTACTCTATCCTTCTCCACCCACAGAGGTTGCAACGGCCCCCTTGCATAACACACTCGGGGAAGTTCTTATGTGAAATTGGTCGTTCCCTCTGTCTAATCCAGTGGTCCCCAAAAAAGCTGAGTCCCAGTACAGAGTCCATGGAGAGCCAGTAATGGTGAAGGCCCAACTACCTCATGATTCTATGGTGGTGGACTGTGCTCTCAGAAGAGCCAAGAGTACTAGAGACTATGCCTCGGTGCCCCCAGGCAGAGAGTCTAGGACCTTGGATTCTTTTGGGAGAAAGACGTATCAGGCCACTATGCTCGCAGCCAAGATCCAAACATACCAGCTCTACACGAGCATCCACTTACGGAACTTGGTGAGGCAACTGTCCAGTTTGGTCGAAGCACTTCCTCCGGAGCTCGCCGAACCTTTTCACCAGGTGGTCAGGCAGCAGAAGGTGTATCGCAAATTCCTGGCCAGGGGTACTTACGACACTTTTGATGTGGCATCCTGAGTAGCTGCTCAAGATATAGTGATTCGCAGACTCTCATGGCTGCGTGTCTCTGACCTGGATTATGACCCAGCAGCAAATGGCGGATGTTCCTTGCCGGGGGGGATGATCTTTTTGGCGAAAAAGTAGAGGACATAGTCAATCAGATCAAGAAGCACCATGATGCTATGTATTCTCTCTCCCGCCGGGCATCTTCTGCTACCGCCTCCTCATCTAGGAGGTTTTTTGGAGAGAAGAGGAGTGCTCCCTATTCCTATAATAGGCGTAGGTACACTCCTGCTTCTCGGCAGCCTATCCAGGCTCAGTCCCAGCACGCTCATTCCCGTCAACTGCATGCAACTAAGGCCCCTGCGGCTCCCCAGCAAAAGCAAAGGACGGGCTTTTGACTGGCTCCAGTGCAGCGTAGCCTCAGAAAAGTGTCCGTGCCGGACGACTTACCGGTCAGAGGAAGGTTGGTATTTTTTCACCAAAGGTGGCCTCTTATAACCTCCAACAGGTGGGTTCTTCAAATAGTCCAGTTAGGATACACTCTCAATCTGGAATCCATGCTCAAGGTCTTTCCACCTAGGTGGCCAGCAACCCCTTTTCCCTTCTCTACTTCTCCCCCAGATAGTCAGCATTTCCCTTCTCCTCCCTAAGCACTTTGTGTCGGACCCAGCATTTTCTTCCCCATGTCCAGCATCTCCTCTTCCTTTCCCTACCCCTTCTACATTCAGCATTTCATCTCCCCTTCCCCATCACAGCTCCATGTCCAGCATTTTCCCCCTTCTCATTCCCCTGCTATGGCCATTGTTGTTGCCCTACTTCTGACCTGCTCCAGAGGTACTCTGCGCCAGCATGGGATCTTTCACTACTACTCTACTTATCATTTCTGAAGCACTACTATATGTACGCAGCACTGTACACTGAACATGTAAGAGACAGTCCATGCTCGACAAACCTTCCCATCTAATCAAGACAGACAAACAGGATAAATAAAGGATAAGGGAATTACTTAAAGTAGGAATGATAAAACAGCCATGGGTACTGAACAAGTGAATAGGAGTTAAGAGTTAAAAGCAGCCCCCAAAAGGTGGGCTTTTAGCCTAGATTTGAAAATGGCCAGAGTTGGAGTTTGACATACTGATTCAGGAAGTCTATTCCAGGTGTATGGTGCAACAAGATAAAAGGAACAGAGTCTGGAGTTGGCAGTGGAGGAGAAGGATTCAAATAAGAGAGATTTACCCGATGAACAGAGTTCACAGGGAGGAGAGTAGGGAGAGATAAGAGTGGAGAGGTACTGAGGAGCTGCAGAGTGAATGCACTTGTAAGTCAATAAGAGGAGTTTGAATTGTATACGGAAATGGATAGGGAGTGAATGAAGTGACTTGAGGAGAGGGCTAATATGAGCATAGTGACACTGGTGGAATATAAGTTGTGCAGCAGAGTTTTGAACTGATTGAAGGCTTAGTGGGAGACCTGTGAGAAGCAAGTTGCAGTAGTCTAAGTGAGAGGTGATAGTGTGGATAAGGGTTTTGATAGTATGCTCAGAAAGGAAGGGATGAATTTTGGTGATGTTATAGAGAAAACAAATGACAGGTTTTAGCCTTTCAGTAGAGGCTTGTCCTCAAACGCTGCTGTGTCCCATCCTCCGCACTGCATTTCCTGTCCATGGGAAGGCAGGACCTAGCTCTTGAGTGCAGGCCACTACTGAAAGGTCCCACACTAGCACTCAGTTTGCAGTGGCCAGGAAGAGTTTGGGTGACAGTGGCAGCAGGGGAATGAGAGATTAGATATCACTCTACTGCTGCACTGCCAACACCAAAATGTTGTCACCCTAAGCTTCAGCTGTGCGTAATTGCATTTGCTGCTTCAGTTCTGCCTGCACCAGTGTGAAATTCTGCTTTGAAGTGAAATATTTTTTCTCAGTTATAAGAAATGATGACCGTTAACTGTATTCCTCTTGCTTTGTTTGGTTTTGTTTCAGATTGTACAAACATCACAAAATGAGCTGCAGAAAAAGAAGCGACGGGCTCCAGCTCCACCAGCTTCTGTTATGCCAAACCAAGTAGAAGAGAAGGAAGAGAATAGAAAAAGTGACCCTGGTGAGACTCTGGCTTCCAGCAAAGCATGGGCTCTGCGTGTTGCTGCTGGTCGTGTGGTGCTTTTCAATTTTCTCTGTGCATGGGAGTTTGGTGGGGGGAGGCCTAGGAGAAGAGATCACAAAGGTCCAGCTGGAGCAAGTCTGTAAGTCAGGGTTGGAAGTTCAGTTCTGTGGTTTTGATATGATTGTTAAAAAAAAATCAATCTGTTTACAGGATGGGATTATTTGTGTGTACCACTAACTGCTGTGTATAGAATTCCTCTGTGAGCATGGCTTTTGTTTATTTTAGAAATGCTGTTCGTTAAGTGTACGTATTCCCTTAGTATGGTGTACTATATGAGAATAGAAGTGATGTTCTGGGTCAGACAAATGGTCTACCAAAATCAGCCCGCTGTCTCCAACAGGGAGAATCCGGTTCATTCAGCAGATCCAAGCAGGAAAATCTATTGCATATTGCTCATTCCTAGATGTAAGAGGCGGGCTTCACTGATGGGGCATGCAGTAAGCTATGAGCTCCTCATGTCCTCAGCTAAGAGAACTTCAGCTAGATGAAATTGGAAAAAAAGTGCCCCATCATAAGGCTGGTCACTTAAACCGCCTTAACTCCTTGGAGACTGAAGGGTAAATGGCTGACCATCAGCTGAGATCCAAGACAAAATCAGAAGAAAAAATTTGCAGTGTCATAATTCAACCAAAGTTTCAGTCCGGAGTTGATAGCATGGCATTTTCACTATGATGTCCAATCGTAGACGTTTTGCTGAAAACGTCTAAAATTCTCATCCGGAGTATAGCAATTTTCAAACCAGAAAAAAACATCTATTTTTTGTTTCAAAAATCATTATTTTCCAGCGTTTTTGTGCTCAGTATGTATTTCTTTAGGTGCCATTTTTAAAAAAGTAAACATCCTAGAGAAAAACATACAAAACCAAACCATAGGGATGACTGTGTGACACCATTCCTAGTAAACTGGCCACACAGACATCCCAGTAGATCAGTTGGACAGTATAGTGGACTTCATATAAAGGGACCCAAGTACAAGTCCCACCTTAACACCCTTATTTTATATTGTGAAACCTCCAGGAACACCTAAAAACCTACTTGTACCTAACTGTACACCACTACAAAAGCTCTCAGGTCTGCAGATGCCTCCTATCTACAAGTACAATTGGTATTTGTGGGTTTGGAAGGCTTACAATTTCCTCCACATAACATAAGTGTTGCCATACTGTGAAAGACTGAAGGTCCATCAAGCCCAGTATCCTGTTTCCAACAGTGGCTAATCCAGGTTACAATTCATATTAAATTTACTACTTTGTAGCTTCATTATAACTTCATTGCATGCCCCCTAGTCCTAGTATTTTTGGAAAGAGTAAACATGTAATTCATGTCCACCCATTCCACTCCACTCAATATTTTATAGACTATCATATCTCCCCTCTACCGTTTGTTCTCCAAGCTGAAGAGCCCTAGTCACTTTAGACTTTCCTTATAGGGAAGTCGTCCCATCCCTTTCATCATTTTCATCACCCTTCTCTGTACCTTTTCTAATTCCACCATATATTTTTTTGAGATGTGGTGACTAGAATTGCACACAGTATTCGAGGTGCAGTCGCACCATGGAGTAATATAAAGGCATTATAACATTCTCATTTTTGCTTTCCATTCCTTTCCTAATAATTCCTAACATTCTATTTTCTTTCTTAGCCGCCACTGCACACTAAGCAGAGGGTTTCAAAATATCATCAACGATGACACCCAGATCCATTTCCTGGTCGGTGACTCTTAATATGGAACCTTGCATCACATAGCTATAGTTTGGATTCCTCTTTCCCATGTGCATCACTTTGCACTTGCTCACATTAAATGTCATCTGCCATATGAATGCCTAGTCTCCCAGTCTCGTGAGATACTCTTGCAGTTTTTAGCAATCTTCTTGTAGTGTAACAGCTTTGAATAACTTTGTGTCATGAGCAAATTTACTTACCTCACTAGTTATTCCCATCTCTAGATCATTTATAAGTATGTTAAAAAGTAACAATCCTAGCACAGGTCCCTGCAGTACCCCACTATCTACCCTTCAACATTGAGAATACAGACCATTTAACCCTACTCTTTGTTTTCTATCTTTTAAGCAGTTTTTAATCCACAATTGGACATTGCCTCCTATTCTATGACTCTGTAATTTTTTCAGGAGTCTTTCATGAGGTACATTGTCAAATTCCTTTTTAAAATCCAGATAACAATATGAACCGACTCACCTTTATCCACATTTGTTCACCCCTTCAAAAAAATCTAGTGGATTGGTGAGGCAAGATTTCCCTCACTAAATCCATGTTGTCTTTCAGGCTTATTTTCGAAAGAGAAGGGCGCCCATCTTTCGACACAAAATGGGAGATGGGCGTCCTTCTCCCAGGGTTGCCCAAATTGGCATAATCAAAAGCCAATTTTGGGCGTCCTCAACTGCTTTCCATCACGGGGATGACCAAAGTTTACAGGGGCGTGTCGGAAGCATAGTGAAGGCGGGACTGGGGCGTGCCTAACACATGGGCGTCCTCGACCGATAATGGAAAAAAGAAGGGCGTCCCTGACGAGCACTTGGGCGACTTTACTTGGTCTATTTTTTTCTTACGACTAAGCCTCAAAAAGGTGCCCAAACTGACCAGATGACCTCCCCTTACTCCCCCAGTGGTCACTAACCCCCTCCCACCCTAAAAAAAAACTTTAAAAATATTTTTTCCAGCCTCTATGCCAACCTCAAATGTCACACCCAGCTCCCTGACACCAATATGCAGGTCCCTGGAGCAGTTTTAGTGGGTGCAGTGCACTTCAGGCAGGTGGACCCAGGCCCACCCCCCCACCTGTTACACTTGTGGTGGTAAATGTGAGTCCTTCAAAACCCACCAGAAACCCACTGTACCCACATGTAGGTGCCCCCCTTCATCCCTTAGGGCTATGGTAGTATTGTACAGTTGTGGGTAGTGGGTTTGGGGGGCTCAGCACCCAAGGTAAGGGAGCTATGCACCTGGGAGCAATTTATGAAGTCCACTGCAGTGCCCCCTAGGGTGCTCGGTTGGTGTCTTGGCATGTCAGGGGGACCAGTGCACAACGAATGCTGGCTCCTTCTATGACCAAATGGCTTGGATTTGGTCGTTTCTGAGATGGGCGTCCTCTGTTTCCATTATCGCCGAAAATCGGGACGACCATCTCTAAGGACGAACATCTCTAAGGTTGACCTAAATTTTGCGATTTGGTCATCCCCGACCGTATTATCGAAACGAAAGATGGACGCCCATCTTGTTTCGATAATACAGGTTTCCCCACCCCTTCACCGGGACGTCCTGCGAGGACGTCCTCAGGAAAATTTGGGCGTCCCTTTTGATTATACTCCTCCATATCTCTTTAATCCATTCTTATGTATATATGCTCTGTAATTTTATTTTTTATAATAGTCTCTACCATTTTGCCCTGCACCGACGTCAGTTTCACCAGTCTATAATTTCCCAAACCACCTCTGGAACCCTTTTTAAACATTGGCGTTACATTGGCCACCCTCCAGTCTTCTGGTACCATGCTTGATTTTAAAGATAAATTACATATTACTAACACTAGTTCTGCAAGTGCACTAGTTAGAGTAGGATATGGACCTGGATCCCTTTCTCTACAGTCCATTGCACTGACCACTAGTCTACTTGTGGGTTCATCTTGCTGCAGTAATAGCTAAAAGCTTCTAGGTCTCCTCTGGATTTCCTGCAAGCATATTCAAGGCAGTCATACATTTAAAAGGCTTATGCCTGTGTGGAAGAAATGTGCAGAGTAGTAACGACCTCCATTCCTGCCCCTCATTAATCATTACAAAGTGAACAAATGGCTGACCATGTAGTCTTCATAATGGTTAAGCCGCTGGCCTAGCCTCATCTATTTGAGATTCTCTCCTGATGGCTCAGCCCAGAAGTAGCTGCATGAGACAGGTGCCCGCAGTTCAATTGTAATTGGTTATACAGAAAGTGCGGGGTACAAATGTAATTAATAATAATAATAATACAGTTGGGTGCATGTGATTTTCCCACCTCTGTTTATCTGTCCAGTCAACAGTGAATTATAGTGTAGTAGCCATTTCAGTCCCCATTAACTGAACTCTTTCAGACTCATGGCTTTTTGTTACTCAAGCATAATTTTATATCATTTATAAAATGTGGTGTTTCAGGTTTTCTGTGTAAAGGGAAAGGAACGGGGTGAATATGACTTAAGGTTTTATAGCTTCTTTTTTTAAGTTCAGAATCCTACCATATTTATTCTAAGCCCCATACTGTGGGATCTGTGAAAGAACAGCCGTTAAAAATACTTTTAAGTCTTCATATTTATTAGCATTCAAACAGTGAGGCAAAGAAAGAAAATTACATTTCATTTCATTTTTAAACTTATAGATCACCTTCCTTAGTTAAAACTAACCCAAAACAGTTTTTAACACAAAGGAAATTTTAGTTAATTATAGCATACAATAATCAGAAAATATACATCAAATACCATTTTAAAGCAGAATACAACTTTGCAGGTGACAAAGCAGTAATGAGTGATAGGTCTCAAGGACTGCAAGTACAAAGTAGGTCTCAGTTTTCAGCAATGTACAAACTTGGCTTTTCATGGATAGAATAGCAACTTGTCTCTTGAATTCTTAAATAGCACCAGAGCACATGGGCCACTTTCTTTAAATTCATGTCCCCATCTCCCCTTCCTGGGCAGCTAAAAGATCTGCCCCCCTCCCCCCATTTTCAGCCTCACTTGACTGGCCAGGATCGACACCTGGCCAGTTAAATGCAGGATAACCATCTATCCACCGATTTTTAAGCTTAAACCAGCCAAGCTTGGTGGCCATATTTGGCTGCATGAAACCCTGGAATATCTTTGACCAGTCTGATTTTAACTGGCCAGCGCTGAATACCGACTTGGCCGGTTAAAGTCTGACCAGCCAAAGTTAAACTGGATATTCAATGCCAGTCACCAGAAACGGCCCAGCATTGAATATCAGCTCTCAGGACTGACTACAGGAGTTAGCCGGTTTAACTCCTGTGGTCTGAAAATCGGCCTCCTGGTTTTTAGAGTAACCACATGATGAAACTTATCCGGAAACTAAAACTGCCACAGGTGAGTAGATCTCAGGAATATTTTGCTGCTGCAAAGCAGGCTCATTTGAGGCCTCTGAAATATTGCATTCCTTTCTGTTTTGATTTATCATCACCCATCTTATAGCATTTACCAGCTCCATGGATAAGCCCCAGATTGCTAAGTGGTCTGCCTTGCCGAGAAATGTATCTGAAAGTGTGCAGTTTCTGTGCAATTGCTGTGTTATGACTGTGGTTGACTGACCTTGTCCCCCCTACTCAAGATCATTTAAAAATAATTAGACACTGCAGAATGAACCATCCGCCACCATCACGGAATGCATTTAAACTGACTTGAAACTGGTTTCAGTGAGATCTGCAAACTGACCTAGTTTCTAAAAAGAGACGTTTTAGCTTTTTAAAGTCTCTTTTGTAATGGATTATGTTGTCTTTTCCTTTTGAAATGAGCACTATAGCCATCAAAATTCCTGGACTAACCTAAAGCCTTCCTTTCAGAAACTGGGTATACTTTGTTAGCTCTTTTGAATTGTGTTGATGGAAAATTGAAGGATAATTGTGTTTTGTGTGTGTGTGCATGAGATTGTTACCTGTATATAAACGTATACATTTATTGATTGATTGGGATTTGTTAGCCACCTTTATGATATATTTAGTATTATCATTAGTATTTGTCATTTCTAGTACTGTACATATACATCTATATGCACTGTGAGTGGCTGTTCTGTTTTGATTTTAAAAGTGATGGTCAGTGTGATGATATCTAACCAACTGATTAATCCCTCCACATAGGTAATGGAAGACAGGTGCCACAAAAGCCTCCAAGAGGCACCACACGTGCTCCACCTCTGTTAGTGATCCCCCCTCCCCCACCGTATCCTCCTCCTGATGGAGATTTTGTGGACTCACTTGTATTTCAAAATGAAGCAGACATTGTGGAACCTGCCAAGCTGCTCCTGAAATGTACGTCTGAAAAAAAAATTGACAGATCATACATTTCTTCTGTTTGTACTTCCGATCATTACTCTCTGCTTCACCAGACCTTTCCTCATGCGTTTCTGAATTCCTCTCATCCTGTACACGACTCCTTTTCCTGATCTGTCTCCTTTACCAGCGTGCAATGCATTATATCCGTCTTAGTCAGCGATGTTCCTGTCCCTGGGAACAACACTTTCCTAATGTAGAGAATGACTCACACATGCATATGGCCGTATTTGCTGTTTGATGGGTTCAGTGTTTTTATTCTACCAGATAAAGCCAAGTCATGCCCACATGCCAGCCACACAGATTACAACAGGCCTGTCAGTCCCTCAGTCTCACAGTTTACAGAAAGCGAACACCATAAATATGCAAGCAAGAGTCCAAGTTGCACTCAACGCTCAGCCGTCTGCGTGCATCTTTCGTCTACATAAGAACATAAGAATAGCCATACTGGGTTAGACCAATAGTTCATCTAGCCCAGTATCCTGTTTCCAACAGTGGCCAATCCAGGTCACAAGTACCTGGCAGAAACCCAAATTGTAGCAACATTCTATGCTACCAATCCCAGGGCAAGCAATGACTTTCCCATGCCTGTCTCAATCTAGATTCAGACCAGCACATGTACTGGTAAAGTTACTAAAAACAAAATGGGTATGCAAGCAACCAAGAGAAGTGTGCATCTTGGCCAGTTGATTGAACATTTGTCGTCGTCCCCCCCCCCCCCCCCCACCTCCACTCATGAACAGTGAATCATAGAAAGATAGGGCTGAGAAGGATGGTATGAGGTGGTCTAGTCTACCCCATGCTTTTGGGTACGATTCATTCTTACTGCAGTTATGGTAACCCCCATGGGTAAAGGTTTATTATGTATGCAAATAGATGGTCTAATGAATACAAGTGTGTTTCTGTGCCAAGCTCCACTACACAGCTTCCATCATCCTGGACTTTGTGTGATCTTAAGATTTATATTTATCAGATAATGATAGGTTTTGTACTGAACTCCTGAAAGACTCTCTTCTAACCTCCAATGTTCTCCAAAATGTAGATGGAGTTACCATAGAAAAAACAATTCAGAAAAGCTCATCCTTTATACCTGAAGTCTTCCCTACTGAGATTTTAATTTAAAGTTGAGCATGTATATTTCAAAGCTCTTGGCAGTGGATTGCCAGCCTAGTTTGGCTTGTCCTGAATCATTGTATAGAAGTTGATTTCTCCTGTATTTCAATGTTCATTACATCAATGTCTTTTTTTTTTTTTTTTAACAAAGTTGTGACCAGCAAGTCTTAACATGTTCATTGGGATAGCTTAAATACGTAGGCTGTTTTCAACCCCCAGCCCCAGTGTGCAGAATGGTTGGAGTTTGGCCCTCGTTTCCTACTAGGGCAAAGAGTTTTTAGATCTATGATTAAATCAGCTGAGCTCTAGGACTGAGGAGTCACATGCAAATTGCTCTGAGGCACTGAGATCTTTTTTTTTCTCCTTCACAGTGTTTCTACTTATATTGTATTTTTTGTTTTGTTGTAGGATTGTTCTGATTTGCCAGCAATTTATTTTGTGTATATTGGTGTAGATCAATGAAACAAGCACTTATTTTAATGCATTTTTAATTTAATATTTAGACAACAGAATGTGAAAAATGTACAAGGATGAGAAAACGTTTACAGGCATCGTGGGGGTAATTTTATAAGGAAGGCACCAAATATGCACGTAAATGACCAGAATAATCGGCTACATGCTATTCTGTAACTAGGAATAATAATAACAACGATAAATCCCAGTGCTATTGATTGAAAAGAATCTTTAAAATTGGCGCCTAAAAAATCCATGCGGAAAACATTCCTGCTTATAATCGAAAGAGAAAAACACCTATATTTCGACCCAAATCGGGAGATAGACGTTTATCTCACAAAAACAAATAAATCGGTATAATCGAACGTCGATTTTAGACGTTTTCAACTGCACTCCGTGGTGGATGCGGACAAAGTTGACAGGGGCATGTCGGAGGTGTGGTGAAGGCGGGACTGGGGCATGGTTATCGGCCGAGGAGAGATGGGCGTCCTCGGCCGATAATCGAAAAAAGAAAGGCGTTTTTAATGAGAATTTAGGGCACTTTTGCTGGACCCTGTTTTTTCACGAGTAAGTCCCAAAATGCCCTAAATAACCAGATGACCACTGCAGGGAATCGGGGATCACCTCCCCTGACTCCCCCAGTGGGCACTAACCCCATCCCACCAAAAAAAAAGAAGTTTAAAAACTTTTTTTTCCAGCCTGTATGCGAGCCTCAAATGTGATACCCAGCTCCATCACAGCAGTATGCCGGTCACTGGAGCAGTTGTTAGTGGGTGCAGTGGACTTCAGGCAGGTGGACCCAGGCCCATCCCTCCCCTACCTGTTACACTTGTGGTGCGTAATACTGAACCCTCCAAACCCCCCAAAACCCACTGTACCCACATGTAGGTGCCCCCTCTTCACCCCATAGGGCTATGGTAATGGTGTAGACTTGTGGGTTTTGGGGGAGATTTGGGGGGCTCAGTACACAAGGGAAAGCTGCTATGCCCTTGGGAGCTCGTTTACGGTTTTTCTTTGATTTGTAAAAATGCCCGGTTGGTGTCCTGGTATGTGAGGGGGACCAGTGCACTACGACTCCTGGCCCCTCCCACAAACAAATGCCTTGGATGTATTCGTTTTTGAGCTGGGCGCTTTCGGTTTCCATTATCGCTGAAAAACAAAAGCGCCCAGCTCAAAAACGAACACATCCAAGGCATTTGCCCTGCACAACCCGTATTTTCGGGAAAAAATATGAACGTCCATTTTTTTCGAAAATACGGTTTGTCCCGCCCCTTCACGTACCCGTTATCGGAGATAAACGTCCATTGAGATAGGCGTTTTCGTTCGATTATGCCCCTCATTGTCAACTAAGTGTATTCTATAAACAGCGCCTAGATTAGGCGCGGTATATAGAATACACTTAGTTGATATTCCAGTGCCTAAAACTAAATGCGTCCATTTACAGCAACGAAAACATGGTATAAATCCCAATATGTAGATTTATGCGCACTGGGCCATATTCTCTAACTATGCTCGTAAATTTTGGAATGCCCACGAAACGCCCATTTCCCCACCCATAACCTCGCCCCTTTTTGCCTGCACACTTTAGAAGTTAGGCGCACTTCGTTAGAGAATATGCTTAGAAAGTTGTGCGCATAAATTCTAATTATTGCCAGTTAGTGTTCATTATTGCTTGTTAAGTGCAGTTATCAATGCTGATTAGCTTGCTAAGCCAATTAAGTTATGCACATTGTTATAGAATACGCCTGGATTTCAGCACGGATCTCTAGATGCACTATTTAGAATCTGGGGGTTAACAACTAGCCAAATCAAACTACATAAAAGTCAGTCCTATCTTTATGCGGTGTTGCTTAAGCAGTTAAGTGCTGAATATCACACTTAACCACACAAGAGAGCTGATCCCATAAACCCAAATATTCAAAACTGGTGCCCGGTCATAGGCCAGTATTGAATAACTGGAGATACCGCCAGCGACATCTAAAAAACCACTCAGTGTCCCTGTTAGCCTCCATAAAGTATTAATGCCTCCAGGGTCTGGAATCTGATTAATAATTGTAAAATTCTTTGAACAGTTTTCTAGTAACCAAGGGCCTGATCTGCTATTTGAAACTGTTGGAACAGTACAAGGACCTCTTGAGGTTGGGCACATTTGAAGTATTACAAGAGAAAAAAAACAACGGATTTCTGCATACTTAGGATATAGCACGGAAAAAAAGAAGTAATCTAAAAAAAACTCCAAGATGTGCAAAATGTACGAAATGTTCAATTTATTTACCACTAAAATAATAAATACCTACTGGTTATAAACTACTGTCTTCTCAGAGAGCATAGTTTATAACCAGTAGGGGAAGCATGTCAACACCACTGGTTTCTGTTTTCATGCCCCTGACGCAGCCCTTTGAGAGGGCGAAACATAGCCTTGTCGGGCTTTTGATTTATGTATTTATTATTTTAGTGGTGAATAAATTGTACGTTTTGCACATCTTGGAGCTTTTTTTTAAGATCTACTGCTTCTTTTTCCATGCTGGATCTTGTAGATCGATTTCCTATTTGTTTTCTTTTACTTAGGATATAGGTGATAAGTCAGCTGCAAAGAAAGCAGTCAGACTCTACCGGTTCATGGAAAGACAATCATATCTTTATTGGGATACCCAGGCCACAAATACAAGGCATTAGTACATCTGGCCCTTGCATCGATCTTTTAGTAACGTGTCAAGTCTTACAGCAGTGTTGAGAACACTTCTTTTTTTGGTGGGGCTGGCAGGCATATTTTGATGAAGTAGTCACAAAGGCCTCCCCTAAAGCACAGGTTCTAAGTAAAATTACCCCCAGAAATAAACATCCCATTACTGAGGGAGAAAATCTAAAGCCAGAGAGTCCTTGGGAAGGGAAGGCTGGGATTTCCCCCACTGAGGTAGGGACTGAGTTACCCCACCAGGTAGACAGGGGGTGTGAGAGGGATGAAGCCCAATTCCCCTGGCTAAGAAAGCATTATATCATTCCTCCTCAAAGGGAAGCTGAGGAGAGGGACTATCCCCAGAGCAGCTGAAAACAAAGGAGACTGAACTGTTGGAGACAGTGTGATAAACACAGGACTGCCCTACCCTAAGGAGGCCGCAAGAGGGCACTGTCCTAGGGAAAAGACTGGAAAATGCCCTGATCTGGTCACTAGAGGGTACACCAGTGGAATGACCTGAAGGGACAGCTAGGGGGTGCTCATGGTATAGGACCTGCCCTTCCCTGAAGAGGCCAACAGGGGAAACTCTCAGAATAGGAGATGGAAAGGTGGAGATAGTTCTGGTCCTGGGCCTTTCTGGAACCAGGGGGAGGGGCCTAAAGAGGTGGGGAGGATTATTAGCCACCCTATAAAGAGCACCCTCGAAGAATACGAAGGAAGAGAGGAGATGGGTACCTGGGAAGCCTGCTGCAGGAGATCCCCTGGAAGTGGAAAGAGAAGGATCCCTCTAAAAAACAAGAAGGTACTTACCTGGTATGCCTTTGGTAGTAATGGAACTGTGTATTATTGGAAGTTGAATGATATGCTGGAAAGAAGTTGTTCCCCACAACACTGGAGCAGGGTGCTAATAAAGGGGATTTGCATCTGGTATAGAGTGAATTTGCATATTTATGAAAGCTGAGAAACCAGGGTTATATTCCCAAGAAGGGTGACAGGGGGCCCATCAGGGGTACTGGAAAAGTGACCTGTTACCAGAGGATACAGCAGGGAGGCATGTCCACAAACTTGTGGTAAATGAGGGAGTCACTCTGACTTAAGGGGAAGTCCAAACATTGAGACCGAGTTTACAGGCTGCCATAGAGGAGCCTTGTCTCTGAGCCTTTCTCAGAAGCAAAGTGCTAATGAGCCCTGGCTGAGGGCTTGTGATGATGAACAGGAGCTACAAGAGGGCCCTCAGCACATGAGAGTACCCCTGGGGGATTACAACAGGAGCAGGGCTAGAAGCTCCTCCAGGACGCCATGAAGTATTTGGAGGATGGAATTCCTCACTCTACAGAAGGAATGGAAATGGAGTGGGAAGCTTGATAAAAGACAAAACAAGGTAGTGCTAAAGGGCAGCTGTGGGAGGTCACAGTGAAAGTGGATGTGTGAAGTGCGAGGTGTGCTGTCAGCTCCACAAGAGTGGAGGGGCTTACAACAATAAGACTGTTATGAAGCCTAAAGGCAGAACTGTGCACACCTTGTGGACATGTCACGGTAAAGGAACTCTAGTCCAATAACTTTCATTTGCTAAGAGCTGTGGCCGTGTTGGGTATGAGTAAAAGCAGAAAACCTGGACCGGATTGTTTTAAGGACTTTATTGAACTCTAAAGAGACCTGCAAGAATTATGCTTTTGGGAACGGCTGGGTGTGCCTGAGCAGCAGCAGACCCAGGGTTTTCACAATATTGATTTGTTTAGCATCCAAGTTGTTCTCTACTCAGACCCTGAGAGACAGCATGTGTCAGGGTTTTAGGATACTCAATGAATATTCATGAGACAGATTTACATACAACAAAGGTAGTGCATTCAGATTCATTTCATGTGTATTCACTGTGAATACTCTGAAACGCCAGCTGGCCAGGTGTGTCCTGAGGGCTAGGTTGAGAACCACTGCTGTACAGGACTGATGGGGACCAGAGTGACAAATTGTGCACCCATTCTCATCTGGGGGTAAAGATTACCATCGTTTGCAGTATTTGTTTATTATAACATTTCTAGCTGGCATTATGTAAAAATCTAAGTGGGTTACAAGATACAATTGATTAAAACATCAAATAATCAAGAACAATGACAACATCAGCTAAGAAATAAACAACATTAAAAAAATGCCAGGAATTGAATTAGTACTGAATGTGTAAGCTCTGCTCACCTGGCTAGGTTTTCCTGCATTTTTGTTTTTTGTGGTGTTTCTGGTTTCCCTTGTTACTTCCCTTCTACTCACCGCATGAATCTCTGTGCATCTTGTTCATGGCTCCTACTAACCAGGAGCTTCAGTGTTGTTGTGAGAGTTTGCGCTGAGTGAAGGAATCTCTTTTATTCTGTATGTTGTGATGCTGCTCTTCTCCCATCCAGACATACTTTGCACTTAAATTGATTTTTCTCCTACCCAACAGTTTATTGCTGTGCATCATTCCCGTCACAAACCAGGTGCTCCTGAGCAGATGTGCCACCCTCAGACCGTCCTCTCTCAATGCCACCCCCTGCTGTCTTCTGCTACCCAGACTGTGTTATCACTTGTCTTCCACTCCTGGTGGTGGAGCCCATTGCATCTGCTGAGAATGTCCAGACTTTCATTCTTGTTATTTTTGTTTCTTTCTTTATGAACCAGCAGATCCCTAGGGGATTCGTCAGCTGTACTTCATATCAAACTACCAGAATCATACTGCAAAACTTCACCAAAAATATGTTTGTTTTTCTTTCTTGTTCTCTTTATCTGATTTTTTTTTACTTCGGAACTGTTTTCTTTTCTCTGTCTGTCTCTCTGGATAGATAGAAGATAGATAGATATAAGTACTCTTTTCAATATTCTGTTGGTTTCATCTTTTTAATCATGTATATACACTTTTCTGGTAATTTCCATTGCTGTGGTTATTTGCTAGTTTTCTTTGACATTTCATGTTTTTGTATTTTTCTGATGCTTTGTCAAAAATATCAGTTGAATAAAATATCTACCCAGCACCTTATCCAGGAAAAGCATCTTCGGGGATTTTTACTGGCTTTCAGTTTACTTGGTAAGAACGATTAGTCTACTGACTTGTGGCATAAAATGCAAGATCATGCATCTCACTTTAAGGTGGCAAATTACATTGGTAAGGCAGATGTTTTTAAAACACATTGGGGGTAATGCTATAAATTGTAGCTAAATTCTAAGCACCGATTAAAGGTGCACCTAAACCATTATATCATTTGGCCACAGCTCCACTTAGACCTGTGCTCTAACCAAATATACAATCTTAGCTCAAAGCTGCTTGGACATGCCAAAATTTAGGTGCAACTATTTGTCATCTCAATAGCAGGCATAAGTGGCTGTGCTTAAGTGTGCCATGCAACGTGCACAAGTGATAGTATTCTATAAGTTGTGGAGGTTGCTAGGCAAAACACCCATGACATGCCCAGACAACTCCCATATTACCTCCCCCATCACAGTTGTGCTCTACATAATTTAGGCACACTGTTTATAGAATATCACCTATCACTTGTATGCATAACTGCTACTTATTGAAGCCAGTCACGTGGGCTAGTATTCTATGAATTTGTGCACGTCGTTGACACCTTTTACAGAATTTCCCTTAGCCTGTATGGCACTTGTTTCAGAAATACTCTTTTTAGGAAAATGCACAAATTTCAGAAATGAAGGGATACCAAGTGTGTGTCAATTAGGTACAGTAATGAATGTATTTTACTTTTTCACAAGGTTACTGATCTGTAATGCTTTTTTTAATGATAAAATTTAGATGTGAATTTAAAGCTGAAAATTCAAGTTTCATTGTATAACTCAACAAGAATCAACTTTGGATAATAGAATTTTCAGGAATGAAAAAGCTGCAAACAGTTAAAAGAGCAGCAAAAAATCTTATGAACACAGATTCATAACTGTTGTTTTTAATTTTTGAAATTGATCAATATACCCTCACTATTATGCAATTTTACTAGGAGAAAGTAGATCTTATTCGTGTGACAGATTATCCAAACTACTGTTTGCTAGAGAAAAATTGTGTTCGAAGAACGTCTTGAATAATATTGAGAGATGATGGGGTTCATTTTCAAAGCACTTAGCCTTCCGAAGTTCCATACTTTGGAAGGCTAAGTACTTTGAAAATGTGCCTCGATATGACCTACATTAAAATACTAGACTACCATCAATTTATAAGGTTGTGAGAATACACAATTTACTCAAGAGCCAGTTTGCTAAAACATAGAAGGTTTTTGCACTTATCCTGAGTTAACAGCCAAAATTAATACACAATAAGCGCAAAGGCCGTATGTTACCTGTTGGGGGGGTGCCCAGCATTCCCCCTGTAGTTTTTGCACAGACAAGTTTCCATGGGTTACTTACTGCCAATCACAATTAGCACGGATGCGTCTAATGCCACTTCTTGAGATGGTGATACTTGTAATCGTGCTAACTGTATGCGCCAACTGCACTGTGCAGTCCATGTCCAATCTGTGCTCATACCCCACCCAGTCCTTACCTCATCTGGCTTTTAGGGCATGGTAGCCATTAGCACTTGTTAAAACTTGCTCAGCACAGTTCAAGAAACTTGTCCCTTAGTACAGCAAAAGGATTTCCAAAATCTCATATTCCCCAATTAGCGACAAATTCAGAATTTAAAATGCTCTGGAATAAAAAAAAGTGCCAAAACTCTGATGAGAAAATTCTTCTGGTTATTTGCTGTTATTGTTTTTATTTGACGCCATATCCTCTGGAGCACAGGGAGCTGCTAATTCTGCACCCATACAAAGCTAAATATTATTTTTCTCTGTCTTATTTCCTTTTCTCTCCCTCACTCACACAAGCACACAAGATCTGTTCACAACAAATAATATAACATCATGTAGATCGGTGTCAAAGATTTAGGGAAGATTCCTTTACACTCATAAATTGACCACACAGATGTATGACGTGAGTCCAGGGGTGGGGGGGGCTGCCTGTCTTTCAGAATAGATGACCATAAAGGGCTATGGAGAATGGTCATTGGAGCCAGCCTACTACAGATTACAGGAGAACAGATGGAGGCAAATACGCAACTTTTGGGTTAAGAGAGATAGGTGTAGGGTGAAAATATGTGTTGCCTGTCAGGAATGTCCCTCCAAAACTGTAGTATTGCAAGATGCAATAAGTCAAGTTACCATCTTAGAAAACATTGTTTCCGGTGACTGAATGAAGCACTAATGAAAATATTGGCGTATCTTCAAATGCCATGACCGTGGTCATGTATGGGCACAGTAAACTATTTCATGAACAGCTGAATTCGGAATGGAGCCCTGTACGATGTTTGTGACCATACAGATGTGCTTCTGTTTAAAAATGAAGTAGCTGTATTTTTGTTTCCAATTTTCTTCTTCATATTGCCTATTCTCGTCTCATTTCCACTATTCATGATGTATTGCAAGCCACATTGAGCCTGCAAAGAGGTGGGATAATGTGGGATACAAATGCAACAAATAAATAAATAAATATTGTGTCATTTTTATCTCGCCCTGATGTGCTGCCTCCTGACTGTTTTTCCTCTTTCACTCCCAGTTTGGCAGCCCACCTCATTCAAACTTGCTTCATCCTCACCTGCAGCCTGTAAGGAATGGCCACAGCTAAAGAAGCAGGTGCCTTCAAGTTGATTTCTCAAGCTTTTTTGACATTTCCATTTGTCTCCCTTGAATCCAGTTCAGGTGCTATTATTATTATATATCATTTCTATAGCACTGCTCAGTGTGCTGCTGCGGCTAGGAAAGCGAATAGAATGTTGGGTGTTATTAGGAAGGGTATGGAGTCCAGGTGTGCGGATGTTATAATGCCGTTGTATCGCTCCATGGTGCGACCGCACCTGGAGTATTGTGTTCAGTACTGGTCTCCGTATCTCAAAAAAGATATAGTAGAATTGGAAAAGGTACAGCGAAGGGCGACGAAAATGATAGTGGGGATGGGACGACTTTCCTATGAAGAGAGGCTGAGAAGGCTAGGGCTTTTCAGCTTGGAGAAGAGACGGCTGAGGGGAGATATGATAGAAGTGTATAAAATAATGAGTGGAATGGATCGGGTGGATGTGAAGCGACTGTTCACGCTATCCAAAAATACTAGGACTAGAGGGCATGAGTTGAAGCTACAGTGTGGTAAATTTAAAACGAATCGGAGAAAATTTTTCTTCACCCAACGTGTAATTAGACTCTGGAATTCGTTGCCGGAGAACGTGGTACGGGCGGTTAGCTTGACGGAGTTTAAAAAGGGGTTAGATAGATTCCTAAAGGACAAGTCCATAGACCGCTATTAAATGGACTTGGAAAAATTCCGCATTTTTAGGTATAACTTGTCTGGAATGTTTTTACGTTTGGGGAGCGTGCCAGGTGCCCTTGACCTGGATTGGCCACTGTCGGTGACAGGATGCTGGGCTAGATGGACCTTTGGTCTTTCCCAGTATGGCACTACTTATGTACTTATGTACTTATGCACTACTAAATGTACACAGCACTTTACACAAATGTGTAAGGGACTGTCCCTGCTCTACAGAGCTTACAGTCTACTCTAGACAGACAAATAGGACAAATAAGAGATTAGAGAGTTTCACGTATTAAAAGAATGATTAAAACAACATGGGTATTAAACAGGCGAATAAGGGTTAAGTGTAAAATTAGTCTGAAAAAGGTGAGCTTTTAGCCCGGACATAGGACCAGAGACAGAACTGATGTACTGATTCAGGAAGTCTGTTTCAGATTTATGGTGCATCAAGATGGAAGGAAAAAACTCAGGAGTTGGTGGTGGAAGAGGAAAGGACACAGATAACAGTGGCTTACATGAAATGTAGAGATCTGAAAGAGGGCTGTAGAGCTACAGGTCAGTAAGATAAGTTTGAATTGTATGTAGAAATGGATAGTGAGCCAGTGAATTGCCTTAAGAGAGGTTTATGTAAGTTTAGTGACATTGACAGAAGATAAATCATGTTGCAGAATTTTGAACAGATTGACGGGGAGAGAGAGGAGACCTATGAGGAACAGGTTACAGTAATCTAAGCGAGAGGTGATGGAGCGTATAGATAAGGGTTTGGATATTATGTTCCAAAAGGAAGGAGAGAATTTCAGTGGTATTATTCAGATTTTAGCAGTTTCTTGAATATGTGCAGAGAGAGGAGTCAAACATGCTGGCCAGCAAACAGACTTATCATGAAACCCCTCTGGATGCAGCTCTCCCTGCCTTAGACATTCCAGTGTGTCTTGCTATTTGGATGGCCCTCAATAAACTAAACTAAAACCTGGATCTCAATAATACAGAATGTCGCCATTTGACTTTTGGACAGCTCCCAATTAAATATATTGCAAAGAAAGTGAACTTCATAAATTGTTTTTGCATTAGAGGTATATTTTTACTATGTGCCTTTATGATACATCTCAGAATTGCTAATTTATCTTGCTTCCATTTATGATGGCTTGGATGGGGCATAAACATGGGAGAAAAATGTTGCAGACAGCTGGTGGTGTTGAACTTAATCTTTATGCTGAATCTAAAGACATTTTCAAATGCAAAACCTTGATGGTCTGTGCTAACCAGAAAAGCCTTCAAAACTGATGCTAGCTGGGAAAGTCCTGAATTTAAAAAGCTTTTGTGAGTGTTTCTGTGTTATTGGTGGCTTATACTGAGGTGTGTGACTTCTGGCCACTGAGAGAGAAACTATTTTGGATCACTGTAATTGTAAGTTAGGCAGGCAGTGGGCGTGGGAACCATGTTAAGTGGCCAATGGTTTCTCGGCTGTTGACCTTGGATGAACATAGATGTTATTATATTTATTTTTAGAAAGAAAGGGAAGCATAATGGTTGTATGTGTACTTACCCTGGAATTAGCAGAAATGAGGTTCAGTAGAATGGCAGGTACAGTTGAGAAAGCATGCCCACCAGAACTTTACGTGAACTTTAGCATTTGTGCCCCTCTTTTCCATTTATTTCTGCCAGAGATAGAATTATCAGATTTTGAGTCCATCCAAACAAATAAAGGCAAATCAAGACTTTTGGGAAAAACAATCATGCAAAGTTCTGCAAACTCATGGAATATCAGTTCTCAGGCAATGGTTGCTTCTGTTGCTGCCTCTTATTATTTAAGAGTGCTTAAATGCATATGAGAGAGCTTTGGCAGGGTGAGTTTGTGAACAAAAACAATCGTACGAGACACCATTAGCAGCATATACTTGTGAATTTGGATGTTGTGTAATAGGTTTTGTTTTAAAGCTGCGGGAGTCTAGCCCCATGACTCAGTTGCCATGGAAAATTGTGAAATTCCCTTATAAGCCATTAAGTACATAAGAACATAAGAGTAGCCATACTGGGTCAGACCAATGGTCCATCTAGCCCAGTATCCTGTTTCCAACAGTGGCCAGTCCAGGTCACATGTACCTGGCAGAAACCCAAATCGTGGCAACATTCCATGCTACCAATCCCAGGGCAAGCAGTTGGTTCCCCATGTCTGTCTCAATAGCAGACTATGGACTTTTTCTACAGGAACCTGTCCAAACCGTTTTTTAAACCCGGAAACACTAACTACTGTTACCACATCCTCCGGCAGAGTTCCAGAGCTTAACTGTTCATTGAGTGAAAAAAATATTTCCTCCTATTTGTTTCAAAAGTATTTCCATGTAACTTCCTTGAGTGTCCCCTAGTCTTTGTACTTGTAGAACAAGTAAAAAATCAATTTACTTCTACGCATTCTACATCAGTCAGGAGTTTTTAGACTTCAATCATATCTCCCCTTATCCATCTCTTTTCCAATCTGAAGAGCCGTAACCTCTTTAGCCTTTCCTCATGCAAGAGGAGTTCCATCCCCTTTGTCATTTTGGTTTCTCTTCTTTAAACCTTTTCTAATTCCACTATATCTTTTTTGAGATACAGCGACCAGAACTGAACTCTATATTCAAGGTGCAGTCGCACTATGGAGCGATACAGAGGCATTATATTATTTTCGGTCTTATTCACTATGTTTCCTAATAATTCCATTATCCTGTTTGCATTTTTGGCCGCTGCCACACACTGAGCATTTCAGCATATTATCTACAACGACACCTAGATTGTTTTCTTGAATGCTGACCCCCCCCCAAGGTGGACCCTAGCATAAAGTAACTATGATTTGGATACTCTGATGCTGTATAACACAGAAGTGGAAGTGTAAGTAAGCTACTATGTTATACTAATTTATTATATGCCAACTATTGCTTCAAAATTTCCAAGTTTATTTAGGGTTTGATATACCACCCAATTAACAATCTAGATGGTTTCAACAATATTAAAAATGTATAGAAATGAAAGGAACGCCAATCATAATGGTCAGGAAAGCAGAAAAAGAAAAGAAGAGAGGAGAGGAGGAAAAGAGAAAGAGAGACCATTCAAACATTAGTTCACAGCAAAGAGAAAAAAAATGATGACAAATAATAGATTTCCTATCCAACTAGTTGCAATTTTGAAAATGCTTCCTGGAACATGAATGCACCACAGCTGTGTGCTGCATCACAGGAGGATTGGTTTCAGATATTCTGCCTCCGAGGAAGATAGTAGCCCCTCGTGAAGCAATCTTGACTTGCATGAGCGTGAGAATGAGACTTCCTCTGTAGCCTTCTGCCAGCCTAAAGTCTGGAGAGGGGAGGATAAAGAGCGAGAAATTGACCCTAATAGAAATTTTAAAGTGTTAGGTCCTTGTGGGTCACAAAACGAGTGACATACCTGTTGTTTTGCACCATGTGCTAACAATATGTGACCTTCAAAGTTGGGGCTTGTCAGCTACTGAAACAAGAGAACTAGAAAGCCATATTAAGTCTGTGGGACTGGGTTATGTGTGTTTGAGTAATTTACATTACGCTGATTTAATGTTTGAGGATATTATTATAATGTTTACTAATGTGCATACTGTGATATTTCCTATTGTAATTTATGATAATTATGATATTTATTGATTATTGTTGTACCACCCGTTGAACACATCAAACAAGCCAACATAAAACGATGGATTCTGCCGAACCTTCTTTCCTGCAATTTTTTAGAACAATGTCCTACTGTACCATCAAGAATAGACCGTTGTGCTCAGTAGAAACATACTGACTCTTCAAGACATTCACTGTCTGGCTAGTCCGTTTTGCCATGCATCATATTCACGTACAGCAGCTTATAGCACAGCCGTCATGGAGATATACTGCATTGTGCCTTATTATCTAATCATATTCTGCTCTTCATGCTCAAGCTGCTCTCATCTTTGCTATGCTTCATTCTCTCTGTTCTATTGTTCTTGTGAAATATCTCAACAGTTTACAAAAGGTATTAACCTATTTTTCAGTTTCTTAATAATGTAAATGTATTTGTATTACTTAAGCTAAGTGAAGACTTGAAATGCATTTGCAATATTTTGCACAAAATTATATCAGTTCTCTTGTGTAGAGGTCAGTTTTCCAAGTGAATTGATTTGGGTGAAAAGCATTTTAACTGCATTAGTGCAATATGGTTTAAAGTCTGTGCTTTGTGAAACAGCAGGCATGCTTGCAGCCACATTGAGAGGAGGCATCCCTGAAGGGGCACACGTAGGTTGGGGGCAGGAAGGTATACACATAGGTTTCATTTTCAAATGTTAGCTACCTTTCCAGCACAATTTTACCAATACAGAAAGCAAGTGTAAGCAACCTGTGTACTTTTTAAACCTGTACCTTGAGAACTGGTATACAACTTATGATTAAAAACTCCACACAGTCTTTGTTTCTCCCATGTTCTCAGCTATAATGTGATGTAAACCATGTGCTGAATAGGTAAAGAATTAACATTGCTTTTTTAGCGTCCCTCCGGACTGGCCCAGAATGTGACTGATGGGTTGTGTACGCCTACCAGTAGGTGGAGACTGAGAACACTGACTCTAGACAGAGCCAATAAGAGCCCTAGCTATTCTTAGTCTCCAGCAGGTGGAAGGTGGTGAGCCCTTTAGTCTCTTTCTCTCTACTCCTTCTTTTTTGATTAGTTTTAATAAATAGATAAATAAGATTCTCCGAGGACAAGCAGGCTGCTTGTTCTCACAAGTGGGTCAACGTCCGCGGCAGCCCAGGAATCGTCAAAACTTTTGCAAGCAAAATAAAACAAAGCCTTTCTGGAGAGTTCCCGCTTCCCTCTCGCAAGCAACACGAACCGTGCATGTGCGCATGTGCCTCTCTAGTTTCTTTTTCTCCGCGGTGAGGTGCAGTTCGTTTTTCGTGTTGCTCCTCTTAGGCCAGGAAAAAGTTCTGTGAGACTTATTTTGTTTTTCTTTTCAAATGTAAAAAAAAAAAAAAAGTAGTTTTAGTTCCCTTTCTTCTTTTACTTTTTTTCCCCTGTTCAAGTTTCCTTTCTTTTTCGACACGGCCAGCCTTTTCCCTTTTTTTGTGCTTTTCTTTTTTGGCACAATCATGTCGTTTGATTTCGCTGAGGCCGTGCTTTCTTCCATGTACTACTAGTACTACTTATGTCATCGAAGACACCCAGTGGCTTCAAACGTTGTACTCAGTGCAACCGGACCATCTCAGGTACCGATACCCATGCTTGGTGTATCTAGTGCCTTGGGCCCGACCATAGCCCAGCCGCTTGTAGTCTGTGTCTTTGTATGAAGAAATGGACCCAAGCGTCTTGAGAAGCCCAACGGGAAAAGCTTTTTGGGGCTCAGTCCGGACCTTCGACATCGGTACCAAGGTCGGCGGTGTTGACATTGATGGGAGCATCGACATCAGGGAGCAAGGTAATGGCTGCTGAGAGACCAACTCGTGCTGGGAGTAGTGAGGCATCAAGTGGGTCTCAACCTGTCTCGAGGCCTCCTGTTATGCAGGCCCCCCGGGACCAACCTTCGTCGGACCCGGCCCCGAGGATTCCATGTCTTCCTGTTCGGTACCAAGGAGCCTTGATGACGTGCGTCGAGCAAAGGCTAAGAAGCACCATCATCGTTCTCCTTCGACGCATGGTACCGGGAGCTCCGGAGCATCGAGAGAGTCGGTACCCGAGAAGCGTTGGCGCCGAGAGGACTGCTCCCCTTCGGTACAGGAGGTGCCGATGCGTTGGTCTCTTGGCAGTGCGGTACCTACTCCCGAGCCTCCACAGACTCTGACACCGCCTGCTCCATCAGCCCTGCAGCCTTCTCCGATGGTGACTCTTGACAAGCGTATCCAGGCCTTGTTCCCAGAACTTCTAGAAGGCTTACTGCGTCAATCAGCTTCGGTGTTGGGGGTGCTTGCACCCTCTCTGCCATCTGCTGAAGCAGTGCCTGGCCCATCACCTGTGGTGAGGTCTCTGACTGTGGTGCCGCCTGCAGCATCTGCGTCAGCTGCCACCCAGGTTGACTCCCCTTCAACGTCGGTGGTGGGAGCTTCGCCGCAGTCGGACAGAGCGTCTACCTCTCGACACCACCACAGAGGACATCGTTCCTCGGCGTCAAGGCAGGTCCAGTGTCAGAGTACCTTGACGCAGGTATTGTCTTACACTGAGCAGGAGCGCTCGTGGGAATCAGAGGAAGATCCCAGGTACTTCTCTTCTGATGAGTCTTTTGGGATTCTCTCAGACCCTTCTCCGCTGGAAAGAAGACTATCCCCACCAGAGAATCTGTCTTTTTCCTCTTTTGTCCGGGAAATGGCTACGGCTATTCCTTTCCCTGTGGAGGTTGAGGATGAGCCCAGGTCTGACATGCTGGAAGTCCTGGACTATTCTTCTCCACCTAAAGAGGCTGTGACAGTCCCTCTCCATAAGGTACTGAAGGAAGTCCTTATGAGAAACTGGCCCGCCCCTCTGTCTGGCCCTTTGGTTCCCAAGAAAGCTGAGTCCCAATACCAGATCCATGGTGAACCTGGATTGATGAGGTCCCAATTACCCCACAATTCCATGGTGGTGGATTCCGCTCTAAAGAGGGCTCGGAGTACTATGCTTCGGCGCCCCCAGGCAGAGAAGCTAGGACTCTTGACTCTTTTGGGAGAAAGACGTATCAGGCCGCTATGCTCGCTGCCAAGATCCAGTCATACCAGCTCTACACGAGCGTACACTTGTGGGACTCGATATGCCAACTGCCCATCTTGGTTGATGCATCACTGCAGAGTTGGCTGAGCCATTTCGCCAGGTGTTCAGGCAGCAGAAGGTGTGTCACAAGTTCCTGGCCAGGGGTACTTTTGACACTTTTGATGTGGCATCCAGGATCTCTGCTCAGGGTATAGTGATGCGCAGACTCTCATGGCTGCATGTCTCTGACCTGGATCATTCGGTCCAGCAGCGGATGGCGGATGTTCCTTGCAGGGGGGACAATCCTTTTGGAGAAAAAGTGGAGGATCTTGTTAATCAGATTAAGAAGCATAATGATGTTATGGATTCGCTCTCCCACCGGGCGCCTTCTGCTACAGCCTCCTCATTTAGGAGGTTTTTTGGAGGGAAGAGAAGTGTTCCCTATTCCTACTCTAGGCGTAGGTATACTACTGCTTCTCAGTAGCCTGCCCAGGTTCAGCCCCAGTGCGCTCGTTCTCGTCAACAGCGTGCGTCTAAAGCCCACTCTGCTCTCCAGCAAAAGCAAGGGACGGGCTTTTGACTGGCTCCAGTGCAGCATAGCCTCAGTAAAAGTGTCCGTACCGGACGACTGACCGGTAGGTGGGAGGTTGATGTTTTTCACCAAAGGTGGCCTCTCATAACCTCCGACCAATGGGTTCTTCAAATAGTCCGGTTAGGATACACCCTCAATCTGGAATCCAAACCTTCAAATTGCCCGCCAGGAGCTCATTCTTACAGCTCCCAGCACAGGCAGGTACTTGCAGAGGAACTCTCCGCCCTTCTAAAGGCCAGTGCGGTCGAACCCGCTCCACCAGGGGAAGAAGGGCTGGGATTCTACTCCAGGTACTTGTGCAAAAAAAACGGGGGGGGGGGGGGGGGGGATGCGTCCCATCCTAGGTCTAAGGGCCCTGAACAAATTTCTAGTCCGAGAGAAGTTCAGGATGGTTTTCCTAGGCACCCTTCTTCCCATGATTCAGGAAAACGATTGGCTATGCTCTCTGGACTTAAAGGATGCTTACACCCATATCCCGATACTCCCTGCTCACAGGAAGTATCTTCAGTTTCGGCTAGGGACACAGCACTTTCAGTACTGTGTACTGCCCTTTGATCTGGCGTCTGCACCCAGGGTATTCACAAAGTGTCTGGCTGTAGTCGCAGCGTCGCTACGCAGACTGGGAGTGCATGCCTTTCATTATCTCAATGATTGGCTGGTGAAGAGCACATCGGAGGCGGGTGCTCTACAGTCCATGCGAATGACTATTCAGGTGCTAGAACTACTGGGGTTCGTCATCAATTATACCAAGTCCCATTTCATCCCAGTTCAAAAATTGGAGTTCATTGGAGCTCTGTTGGACACAAAGACAGCTCGAGCTTTTCTCCCTGAGGCCAGGGCAGACAATCTCCTGTCCCTAGTGTCTATGGTTCGAGTGTCTCAACCGATCTCGGCTCGGCAGATGTTGAGACTTCTGGGGCATATGACCTCCACGGTTCACATGACTCCCATGGCACGTCTACACATGAGATCAGCTCAGTGGACCCTAGCTTCCCAATGGTATCAGGCTGCGGGAAATCTAGAAGATGTGATCCAACTGTCCACCGACTTCCGGAATTCCTTACAGTGGTGGACGATTCGATAAAATTTGAGTTTGGGACGTCCATTCCAAATCCCTCAGCCACAAAAAGTGCTGACAACGGATGCATCCCTCCTGGGGTGGGGAGCTCATGTAGATGGACTTCACACTCAAGGAGCTTGGTCCTTTCAGGAAAAAGGTCTTCAGATCAACCTCCTGGAATTGTGAGCGATCTGGAACACTCTAAAGGCTTTCAGAGACCAGCTGTCCAACCAAATCATAGTGATTCAGACAGACAATCAGGTTGCCATGTATTATACCAACAAGCATGGGGGCTCCAGATCTCGCCCTCTGTGTCAGGAAGCCGTTCAGATGTGGCTTTGGGCACACCACCACGGCATGTTTCTCCAAGCCACTTATTTGGCAGGGGTAAACAACAGTCTGGCCGACAGATTGAGCAGGATAATGCAACCTCACGAGTGGTCACTGAACATGGGCGTAGTCCACAAGATCTTCCAAGCTTGGGGCACCCCCTCGGGTTTTTTTTTTTGCCACTCAGATCAATCACAAGGTCCCTCAGTTCTGTTTCAGGCTTCAGGCCCACGACAGACTAGCGTCAGATGCCTTTCTCCTACATTGGGGAACAGGTCTTCTGTATGCGTATCCTTCCATACCTCTAATAGGGAAGTCTTTACTGAAACTCAAGCAAGACTGTGGAACCATGATTCTGATAACTCCTTTCTGGCCATGTTAGATTTGGTTCCCTCTTCTTCTGGAGTTCTCCTCCGAGGAACCGTGGAGATTGGAATGTTTTCCAACCCTCATCACTCAGAACGAGGGGTCGCTTCTACATCCCAACCTCCAGTCCCTGGCTCTCACGGCCTGGATGTTGAGAGCTTAGAATTTGCCTCCTTGGGTCTTTCAGAGGGTGTCTCTCGAGTCTTGCTTGCTGCCAGGAAAGATTTCACCAAGAGGTGTTACTCTTTCAAATGGAGGAGGTTTGCCATCTGGTGTGACAGCAAGGCCCTAGATCCTCTTTCTTGTCCTACACAGACCCTGCTTGAATACCTTCTACACTTGTCAGAATCTGGTCTGAAGACCAACTCCGTAAGAGTTCATCTTAGTGCGATTAGTGCTTATCATCGCCATGTAGAGGGTAAGCCTATCTTTGGACAGCCTTTAGTTGTTCGCTTCATGAGAGGTTTGCTTTTGTCAATGCCCCCTGTCAAACCTCCACCAGTGTCATGGGATCTCAATGTTGTTCTCTCCCAGCTGATGAAAGCTCCTTTTGAGCCACTGAATTCCTGTCATCTGAAGTACTTGACCTGGAAGGTCGTTTTCTTGGTGGCTGTTACTTCAGTTCGTAGGGTCAGTGAGCTTCAGGCCTTGGTAGTTCATGCACCTTATATCAAATGTCATCACAACAGAGTAGTCCTCTGCACGCACCCTAGGTTCCTGCCAATGGTGGTGTCGGAGTTTCATCTGAACCAGTCAGTTGTCTTGGAAACATTCTTTCCCCGTCCTCATACCCACCCTGAGGAAAGCAGATTACATACCTTGGACTGCAAGAGAGCATTGGCCTTTAACGTGGAGCGACAAAGCCCTTCAGACAGTCTGCCCAGTTGTTTGTTTCTTTCGACCCCAACAGGAGGGGAGTCACCATCGGAAAACGCACAATTTCTAAGCCTCCCACTTACCTGAAGCACTTCATGGCTGCCTTTAAATTAAAGATTTGACTGTGCGTAGGATTACAGAAGATTTGTGTTACTTTGCAACCCCCAGTGTTTCTCTGTGTACGTTTTTATCACAGGGATAAGAACAGTGGCTTTATATTGCAGTGAAGTTTTTTTCTCTTTTCATCTGAGAATTTGTTGGACACAAAGATCAGCGATATCCACCATTACTACTAAGAACTGGGGCTGATATGCCATTGTTTTCTATGGCTGATTGACTGATCTTAATTGAGCCTGTGCTCTGATGATATACAGAGACTGAAGAAACTGCAATTCAGTGTTTAAGTTTATTGCTCTCTGTGGGACTTGCATATGTGATCAGGGTATAAGTGTGGTGCGGATGGCAGTGTGAATGAGTTGGAGGGATATTGTTTAGTAATTTTTTAATGCACTGATTTGTTTTCACTAATAAAGATTTTGTAATTTATATAGAACAGGAGTACTGTTTGTTGTAAAAAAAGCTTAGACAAGTTAGTCCGCAGCCTGGTTGATACTAAGGTACCTCAACTTCCTGAAGACAGGCCTAGGGCGTCGGGTCATGTTCCACTTGTTGGTCGAGTCCAGGGATGAGATTTTCGTTGATATAGAGCAGGTAGAATGACTGTGGTTCAGTGGTCCCGGTTCTTTCAGAGAAATCAGCCCTTTTGAGGGGTTTGCAGTGAAGCAGGAGCTTCTTTCCCATCCACAGCCCGTCCTGCCCAATTAAGGTTTCCGGGTCCAGCCTCTGATTCTTGTGGGAGCTCATTTGACACAGTTCTATTGGAGGTGGGCCCAGATTACCTCTGATCAGTGGGTGCTAGAGGTTATTCGAGACAGATATGCCTTAGAAGTTGTATGGCATCTTCCAGACATTTTCTGGAGTCTGCCTGTCATTCTCGCCTCAAGGCGGGCAAGGTCCAGGAAACTCTGAAAAAGCTTATCGATCTACAGGCTATTTGTCCAGTTCCCTCTGCAGAGATCAGACAGGGTCGTTATTCCATTTATTTTGTTGTCCTGAAGAAAGAAGGATCTTTCCAACCAGTTCTGGATCTCAAGGCTGTCCATTGGGCCCTCAAGGTCACCAGTTTTCGTATGGAGACTGTTTGTTCAGTTATAGTGGCAGTCTGGTCCGGGGAGTTTTTGACCATGCTGGACTTAATGGAGGCCTATATCACATTCTGATTCGGCCCATGCACCAGCTTTTTTTTTTGCGTTGCGGTTTCGGGCAAGCATTTTCAGTTCCGGGTTCTACCTTTTGGGCTCACTACGGCTCCTTGTACATTCACAAAGGTTATGGTGGTGGTGGTGGTAGCAGTGGCTCTCAGGAAGGACGGTATTCTGGTTCATCCCTACCTGGATGATTGGCTGATCAGGGCAGAGTTGTATCAGGAAAGCCTGCACATCACAGCTCAAGTGGTTCAGTTCCTTCTCTCCCTTGATTGGGTGGTCAACTCTCTGAAACGTCGTCTATTCCATCTCAGTCCCTTGACTACCTAGGGGTCTCCTTCGACACTATTCAGTGTCAAGTGTTTCTTCCCCAGGCCAGGATTCACAAGTTGTAGGCTGAAGTTTAAGCATTTCTGCAGAGGTCGGTGCCGTGTGTAAGGAATTATCTTCAAATTTTGGGCTCCATTGCAGCGATGATAGAAGTGGTGCCGTGGGCCAGGGCACACATGAGATTTCTGCAGAAATCTCTTCTGTCCAGATGGTCACTGCAGAGGGATTCCCTGCAGGTGAAGTTGTCACTGCAAGCTCGGGAGCGCAGCAGCCTCTGTTGGTGGCTTCAGACAACCAGCCTGACCAAGGGGATGCCTTTGGATCCACCATGGTGGATTGTGGTCACAATGGATGCTAGCCTCGGGGGCTGAGGAGCTCACTGTCAAGGACGGTATTCACAGGGTCTGTGGTCTCGGCCGAAGACTTCCTGCTCAATTGACCTATTGGAAACCAGAGCAATTTGGTTGGCACTGGAAGCATTTCATCCTCTGCTAGTAGGCGAACCAGTTCGTATCCTTTCAGACAACACCACAGCGGTGGCTTATGTTAAGCAACAAGGGGGGACGAGGAGTCACCAGTTGGAACAGGAAGCAACACAACTCATGAGTTCAGTGGAGCTTCATCTGACCGCTCTCTCAGTGTCTCACATAGCAGGAATGGTGATTGTCCAGGTGGACTTCCTGAGTTGCAACACTCTAGACCCAGGAGAGTGGGCTCTTGGTGTAACAGTCATGGATCTCTTCGCCACAAATCTCAACACAAAAGTGTCGCAATACTTCAGTCGTACAAGAGATCTCAAAGCGCAGGGCGTAGATGCTCTTCTCCAACCTTTGCCATCAGGACGTCTGTATGCATTTCCTCTATGGCCTCTTCTGGGGTGCCTGATTGAAAGGATTGAGGAACACAGGGGTTTTCTAATCTTGGTAGCACTGAATTGGCCTTTCAGGCCTTGGTATTCCGACCTCATGCGCCTTCTTGCTGGCTTTCCGCTCAAATTGCCAGTGTCTCCCTGTTTCCTAGTCCAGGGTCCAGTGGTTCATCCATACCTAGCTTGATATTTTCTTACTGCTTTGCTCTTGAGCAGGCTAGGTTGACGAAGAAGCTTTATTCAGCCAATGTGATTGCCACGATGCTTCGGTTGAGTCTTCATTTGACTTTTCTGAATCATATCAGGACTTGGTGGATTTTTGAGGCCTGGTGTTCAGATCGGAACATTTCTCCGTTTCGCGCGTCAGTGGCGGAAGTTTGGTATTTTTTACAGCGAGGTTTTGATAAGGACCTGGCGCTCGTTTCTCTTAAAGACCAATTTGCGGCACTGTCTTGTTTTCGGGGTCAAATTCAAGGAAAGGCCTTATCCGGATATTTCTCGGTTCCTTCACGGAGCGAGTCTCATTTGTCCTCCTTCTAGGGCTATCTTTCTGGCTTGGGACCTTAATCTGGTTCTCTCAGCTCTTATTAGGTCACCCTTTGAGCCCTTGGCGTCCTGTTCTCTGAAAGATTTGACGCTCAAGACTATTTTTGGCAGCTAGGAGAGTATCAGAGTTGCAGGCGCAGTCTCCATTTTTGGATTTTTCTAAGGAGCACATGATTTTACGCCCTGTCCCTGCCTTTCTCCCAAAGGTCTTGTCATGCTTTCATTTGTTCCAATTGGACATTTTGCCTGTGTTAGGTTCTTCCTCCGGTTCGACACTTGTGGAATTTAGACATCAGGAGAGTTCTGAAACACTATTTGAAAACTATGGAGGAATTTAGATGGACTTTATCATCTGTTTCTGTTAATTGGTGGTTCCCGTAAAGGGTTGGCAGCGTCTAAACCCACCATTTCTCGGTGCCTTAAAGAGATGATTGCTTCCGCTTACCTTCTGTCCGGGAAACCTATACCAGAAGGGGTGAAAGCCCATTCTACCAAAGGCCAAGTTGCGTCTTGGCCAGAGCGTTTTTTGGTGCTGCCCTTGGAAATTTGTAAACCAGCTACTTGGTCCTCCTTGCATTTGTTTTCTAAGCATTACAGATTTCATGTTCAGTGTCGTCAGGATGCTGTTTTTGGTGCGAACGTTCTCACGGCAGGTTTGATAGGGTCTCTCCCTTGAAGATACTGCTTTGTTACTTCCCCTTCAGTCACGTTCTGGGCCGGTCCGGAGGGACACTAGGGAAGGAGAAATTAGTACTTACTTGCTAATTTGCTTTCCTTTAGTCCCTCCGAACCGGCCCAGATCCCTTCCTCTAATTATCTCAGATGATGAAGTTCATATTGTTTTCAGTCCGTGGATTTCGGAAAGAGCTGCTTTGTTTGTTTACAGTTTCATTCTTTACAAAAAAAACTTAGAAAAATAATGCACAGTGTACTTGTTTCAGGCACATTACGCAAGAGGCACATGCTGGTTGTTAGTATGTCCTTACTGACTGCTCAAGTTTCACAGTTGCACAGAATATGGCTCTTCTTCTGCTTTGTTATGTTAATATTGAATCTATCTCTAGTTAGCACAACCCATCAGTCACATTCTGGGCCAGTCCAGAGGGTCTAAAGGAAAGCAAATTAGCAGGTAAGAACTAATTTCTCATCTCTGGTCTTTTTTTTCCATGACCTAACAATGGGGTTCCCAAACCTGACTTTGTGACCCCATAGCCAGTGGTAGATGCTTCACCTTACTCCTTATTGCTTCTCCTGTGGCTCTTCAAGCTCTCTCAGGGACCTGTGGGACAGAGACCCCAGACTCCTTTCACAGCCACACCCTTTCACATGCTCTGGCCAGAGGGAACCCTTCCCTGAGTGAAGTTGCTCCCTCCTGAATTTCAGCACACCAAAGGAATGAAAAAAATGGACACTTGCCCTGCCTCTGTGAAGAGCATTACATTATTTTGATAGTTCTCATAGAGTGTCTGCAGGAAAAAGGTGGTTAAATGTTAACTCTCCTCCCATAGCATAGTCCCAGCAGACACTGCTGATCCCCCAACATCCATACACTATAACCATGGTCTTTACTTCTAGTCCTCTAGGGCTATCAACAGGCCAGGTTTTCAGGGCATCCTTAATGAATAGAGAGATTTGCTTGCCTATTGCTTCCGTTGTATGCAAATCTTTCTTAGGGGTATCCTGAAAACCTGGCCTGTTGATAGCCCTTGAGGACTGGGGGAGTGAATACCACAGTGATTGCATTTATTTAAACACCAGCCATGGTATTTAAAAATAATAATACATAAGTTCAACACCACTTTACAGATAAGCAAGGACACTGATTATATGTATAATGAGGTTACCACTGCCAGTTATATGTATAGTGGCAATATTCATCCACTGTCCTTATAGTTAAGTGGTTTAATTTAGGATTGTTTTTTCTAGTCCTAAATTAAACCACTTAGTTGTACATGTACTGACCAGTTATCACCACTATCCATATAATTGTTCATTCCACCCAAGCGTTATTCAGGTAGTGCCAAGGTACTTAGAGGGATTCTCAATGTCACCATTCGATAATGACATTGAAAATCTATGGATAGAGCCTTATATGTTTATATTCCTGGATGACCCTGAGCAGTGTAGTTCTGCGAGACCACAATTAGAAGTCAAAGATGCCATTTTGAACCTCAGCTGCCAGTGGGGCAGGAGTGGAGTGGGGGGGGGGGGAGGGAGGGACAGCTCTCGCCCTGCCACAGTAGACTACCAGGGAGTCCCCAGGTGAGTCCTGGGGAGGAGGTTGGTCGGGGTTTGTTCCTTCCAGGGGGTCCTACTCAAGGGGTGATTGGAGTGGGGATTTCTGCTCATGGGTATCAGAAAGAGGGTTATACCTGAGAAGAAACAGAAGGAAGGATGCTGCACAGTTGAGGGGGATTGGGAGGGGCTATACTGCCACCAAAGCATTCTTTTAACCGAGGGCAGCAGCTGTCCTTAGCACTTCCTGTTGAGGTGGCGATAAGTGCAGCCACACTATCTGCAGCAGAGACAGCTAACATTTGGCACCAACCTGCACCCTAGTTGTCACTGGTGGCCATGCCCAGTTTCTGCAGTACCACACCCATGACTTGCGTGTACCTGCCTTAAGCATCTAGTGTGTGTGTTGTACAGCACTGGCTGGTCAAAGCTAATGGCTATCACATGGTAAAGTCCATGGTAGTTGCTTAATGTGGCTTAGTAAAAGGACCCCAGAGTTATCAACAAGCAAATTAATCTATTCCAGTAAAAATAATTGATTTTATTAAGCCCATCCATTTAATATACCCGCTGTACCTTCCATGCTATTTTCTCTCTCTCTTTTCATTTGTATCCAGACAAGTGTACAGTTTTGCCTATGTTCTGCAGTCTTGAAATGGCCGGTGAAGGTACCTAACTTTGTGCCTTATACTCTATTCAGCTAATTTCCAGTGTGCGTCAGGTAACAGTGTTTGTACAGAGGTCAGCGCGGCAATAGAGCCTTCGGATGTGGCAGACAGTTCTTCCATGAACGTGTGGCTTGTGTCGGAAGATATTACTGAAGACTCTGGGGTGGTGAGCTCCCCATCAGATACCGTATCACTGGATTTACAAAATGAGTGTGGAAAATCAAAACTGTCTTGGGATCGTGAGGACTCTATAGATGCAGATGTAACTTACATCACACAGTTGTGTCCGGTACGGAGCATATCTTCCAACAGTGATGACTCATGGACTAACCACCAGAGGTATGTTGACTGTTTCTGCAGCCTGAATTCAAAATCTCTGTTGCATATATTTCAGGAAAATGTCCTGTAAAGCCAAACTATTTTATCTAACAAGTGAACAAAGATTAACTGCAAGGAGCTCCTCTTAAAAAATAATAATAATAATGATGTTCAGGCCAAAGAACAGAACATCCCAGGTCATCTGATAAACCAACATTCTGACTAAGGTTGAAAAAAGGATATGCAAACCATGCTTATTTTATATCAATATTGTGTGGTCTAATAATACTGTCAGGGTTCTTAGAAATTGCTTATGTTTTGATTTCTAAAGAAATTCTGGGACATTTTAACTTAGAAGACCTTTTACTAAACCTTAGTAACAGAGGACTTTTAGCCCACAGCAGCTGCAAATTTAATTGCAGCAGTCATTGAGGGCATTCCCACTATTTTGTATTACAGGTCTTGCATTAACATTGAGGTTCCTAGGCGGTACTTGCTCCTGGTTAATGCAGAAGCACTTAGCGCCTTCTATTTCTGAAGTGGTGATCTCTGTGTTAGACAGTTATCATGTGGTAAGTGCAGCGCGTTACCTGCCAAACACGCCCACTCTCCACCTATGCCACACCCCCTGGTACAAAAAGCAACTTAATGTGCAGTTTACTGCATGCTAACTGCGAAAACACCACTAAGCCCCCGTAACACTGCTCTGCGTTTGCAGTTAACACGGCATAAACCGGACATTACAAGGTTATTTCTATAAGTGATGCCTAAAAATCAGCACCGAAAATTTTACGCATTGAGCGCTATTCTATGAAAGGTCCTCGTCTTTTATAGGGAAAGGAGATGAGGCTTGATATACCACCTTTCTGTGGTTACAATCAAAGCAGTTCGTATATTATCTACAGGTACTTATTTTGTACCTGGGGCAATGGAGGGTTAAGTGACTTGCCCAGTATCACAGGGAGCTGCAGTGGGAATCAAACCCAGTTCCCCAGGATCAAAGTCCATTGCACTAACCACTAGGCTACTCCTCTTAGAGCACAAGCTATGCCTAACTTTATGCCTGTTAAAAGCTGTTTTTAAATGCCGGCTTCTAAATTTTGAAATGCCCCTAGCCATGCCCCCAAAAATGTATGCAAAGATTGTTATAGAATATGATCTGCATGTAAGTCCTAATTAAGACCAATTAACACCAATAATTGGTTGTTAGTAGCCAAATTTTGGTGCTGATTGGTTGTTAAGCAATTAAGTTGCATGCACAAATAGCTACACGCTCGGATTTCCACATGCAACTTTAGTCACCATTTATAGAATCCAGGGATAAGTGCTTAACGTGCTTTAGTAGAAGGGCCCCTAAATCTTTTACCACTCTTAGGGTGCAATTCTTAGATGCAGTGCAGGAAGCACCTATTCTTGAACAGCATCTGGTCGCCTGGATTCCATTAAGGAACAGCCAATGTAAACCCGCAATGGTGCACCTAAATGTAAGCAGGAATAATGGGTGCGTCATGCGTGATGCATAACTTACAATAGTCTGAAAATTGTGCAAATGTCAGCCCTGCCTATGCGTCAGCTACATGTATGCCATCTTGCAGTTACACATTAAGGGGCCCTTTCAGTAAGCGGCGGCAAGCCCAACCGCGCACCCATTTGGATCTACCGCTGGCCCAATGCACAACATCAACCAGAGTTTTGGCTATTTTGAATACCGTATTTCACAGATATTTTCAGAGTAGCCAGTGTAGCAGTTTGTTTATATCATTTTAGTTACGTTTTTACTACTTTATTTATTTGGTCTATGGAGCTCTGTGCATTTCTAGTTCGAACATTACGAAATGTTGTGGCCCGCTAAGGATAGTACTGACATTCATACAGCCCTCTGTGTATAAAGGTTGCCCACCCTTGTTCTAGAGCAACAGTGATATTTTGCTCCAGCCGCTTCCTTCCAGGCAGCGTGTAGTGAAGAGGAGGGGAGGGAATGAGCATGGAGCTGAACAGTGAACAGTTACTCTGCTCCCTAATTCAGCCCCTCTTCTCCTGTTGCTCCTGTCCCGGTCTGCCCACCTGTTTGCCCGATTTCACAGTTCCATTTCCATTCTGTCTACAAATTAAGCCCTGCCAACTGCTTACCAGCAATTGTGCTTTACACATTTTTAAATAGGAATAACACAGTTTTCATACACTCATTCTAGATTGTGAGCTGTGATATCTTGCAGTAAGTGTGGCTCCCAGCATTTTGGCTTACAACACTGTCCATTGTGTCCATCTATAGTTTAGGAAACCCAGGGCAGCGCTATCCCCCGGATTCTATATAGTGCGCCTAGAGATCAATGCCGAAATCCAGGCGTATTCTATAATAATGCATATAACTTAATTGGATTAATTAATTAACTAATTAGCATTGATAACAGTACTTAAGCAATAGTGAGCACTAATTGGCAATAATTAAAATTTACGCTCACAACTCGCTAGGTGTATTCTGTAACACACTCTGCCTAACTTCTAATTTGCGCAGGCAAAAAGAAGCCTGGTTACGGGTGGGAAAATGGGCATTTCATGGTCATTCCAAAATTTATGCATGTAGTTATAGAATATGGCCCAGTGCTATAGGGAGGGTGAAGGGAGGGTGGTATTGGGGGGGGGGGGGGGGGGGGGGAGGGGGGTTCCTGGCGGGGTTAAAACTCTTATTAAAATATGGAGGCTGGATCTGTTTTTTATACCTGTATTGAAATTCACACAGTGTAGCAAGTTATGTTTTTGCATTTCTGTACTGTACTGGTGTTTATATAATAAACAGTCTCTACAAATTAAAAAAAAAAAAGAATATGGCCCAGTGCGCCTAAATCTACACGCCGGGATTTGCGCCATGTTTTCCTTGGTGTAAATGGATACTCATAGTTTTAGGTGCTGGGATATCAACTAAACGTGTTCTATATACCACGCCTAAATCTAGGTGACGCTTATAGAATACGCTTAGGTGGAAATGTTTTCCACACGGATTTTTTAAGTGCCATATATAGAATCTCCATAGAGCGAGATTCTATATATGACGCCCAAAATATCCGCCATAGGAGAGATTCTATATCATTGCTAATTAGCTTGTTAATCCAATTAAGTTATGCACGTTGTTATAGAAAACACCTGGATTTTGGTCTGGATCTCTGCGCTATATAGAATCTGAGGATATATGTTTTAGCTCAGGGACCTTTGAAATTCCTATTACCAGCAGCAGATAACTGTTTAATTTTAATTACATAAGTACATAAGTACATAAGTAGTGCCATACTGGGAAAGACCAAAGGTCCATCCAGCCCAGCATCCTGTCACCGACAGTGGCCAATCCAGGTCAAGGGCACCTGGCACGCTCCCCAAACGTAAAAACATTCCAGACAAGTTATACCTAAAAATGCGGAATTTTTCCAAGTCCATTTAATAGCAGTCTATGGACTTGTCCTTTAGGAATCTATCTAACCCCTTTTTAAACTCCGTCAAGCTAACCGCCTGTACCACGTTCTCCGGCAACGAATTCCAGAGTCTAATTACACGTTGGGTGAAGAAAAATTTTCTCCGATTCGTTTTAAATTTACCACACTGTAGCTTCAACTCATGCCCTCTAGTCCTAGTATTTTTGGATAGCGTGAACAGTCGCTTCACATCCACCCGATCCATTCCACTCATTATTTTATACACTTCTATCATATCTCCCCTCAGCCGTCTCTTCTCCAAGCTGAAAAGCCCTAGCCTTCTCAGCCTCTCTTCATAGGAAAGTCGTCCCATCCCCACTATCATTTTCGTCACCCTTCGCTGTACCTTTTCCAATTCTACTATATCTTTTTTGAGATACGGAGACCAGTACTGAACACAATACTCCAGGTGCGGTCGCACCATGGAGCGATACAACGGCATTATAACATCCGCACACCTGGACTCCATACCCTTCCTAATAACACCCAACATTCTATTCGCTTTCCTAGCCGCAGCAGCACACTGAGCAGAAGGTTTCAGCGTATCATCGACGACGACACCCAGATCCCTTTCTTGATCCGTAACTCCTAACGCGGAACCTTGCAAGACGTAGCTATAATTCGGGTTCCTCTTACCCACATGCATCACTTTGCACTTGTCAACATTGAACTTCATCTGCCACTTGCACGCCCATTCTCCCAGTCTCGCAAGGTCCTCCTGTAATCGTTCACATTCCTCCTGCGACTTGACGACCCTGAATAATTTTGTGTCATCGGCGAATTTAATTACCTCACTAGTTATTCTTTAACCTGGCAGTGGCAAAAGTTTACCAAAAGTGGAGGAGTGGCCTAGTGGTTAGGGTGGTGGACTTTGGTCCTGAGGAACTGAGTTCGATTCCCACTTCAGGCACAGGCAGCTCCTTGTGACTCTGGGCAAGTCACTTAACCCTCCATTGCCCCATGTAAGCCACATTGAGCCTGCCATGAGTGGGAAAACGCGGGGTACAAATGTAACAAAAAACAAAATACCACAGAACAGTAACAACAGTGTTTTTCCATTGCTATATAGTCAACAGAAATACTATAAACCCCCAATATTCCCCAACTCCCCTCCCCAACCCTTTCCTGGCCCCTACTCCTTTCCATCACCCCCTTCTCCCCTAACAATATCAATTTTAGATCATTCCTCCCCATCTTTATTATACTTTTGATTCCTAAGATCTGTTAATTTTTTCCAGTCATCCAATTCCAAGCAATCTTTCCACACCTGAAAGGTCAGGTCTTCTAAATTCTTCCAACCAACAGAGAACACTCCTTGCTGCAGTTATGCCCCTGCAAATTGAAATCTTGACCTACACCCTTCTCCAGGCTTTTGGAGAACAACTGTTGATATGTTCCAGCAAGATACATTTTGCAGCTTCAATGCATTGAGAAACCCCACTTTGAAATAATAATAACCCTTGTTTAAAATTTAAACTTCAAAAAATCTTGAAACTCCCTTATATGCCAATAAGTAAAAGAGAAATGAGTGGTGATAAGATCCTATGCTATTGTGATTTATTATATGCAAACTGTTACTTTCACAAACCACACAAAGAGGTATGAAGTTAACAACCACTGTACATAAAAAAATTCACTTCATATGCACCGTGTACAGCTAATGACATTAGCTAGATCAAGTACTTCAATTCTATTAACCAGTTTCAAAGTTCATAAAAAAGGGAAGGAAACATCATCAGACAATGCAGGACATTTTCAGTTCACTACTACTACTACTACTTAGCATTTCTATAGCGCTGCCAGGGTTACGCAGCGCTGAACAAGTTTAAACATGGGGAAGGACAGTCCCTGCTCAAGAGAGCTTACAATCTAAAGGTAAAAACTATGTAGTCAGTGTAGGTATCAGGAATGGGAAGGTGGTTAGTTCAAACAGCCTGCTGCATTGATCATCGGTAGAAAAAACCTCTCCCGTCAAAATACATAAACATTTATTTCCTAATTCTGTTAAATCATTTTTCTAGGCTTTTCAACATCAGCTACTTAGCTTAAAGGCAGCAATTCTTTACAATTTAAGCTAAGTAGCTGCTGTTGAAATACTTTAAGTTTTTGATGAAAAGCCTACAAAAATGATTTATTTATTTTTTTTATTTCCAACGTTTTTTATTGATAGTAAATAAGCACACATTTCCAACTAACAGGCAAATTTATAATACAAAATGCAGATGCGTGATCTTCTTAAACAGAAAGAAACTGTCTACCATCAAACTTTTCTTCTATTTTCTCCCCCCTCCCCCCCCCATCTCCCCTCTTACAGATCACAACTTCTTATATATATATAACTCAGTTTATAAATTGCAGAAACCAGAACTACACTTTCAGTGTTACATCATGAAAACATACCGCAAATAACCCTCAACTAGCACTGCGATATCTAACCATTGAGTACATTCCTCCTATGATTGCTCCCCTCCCCCTCCCATGCTTGTCCTCCCCTCCCCCTCCTACTAGCCCCCTACAAAAATGATTTAACAGGATTAGGAAATAAATGTTTATGTGTTTTGACAGGAGAGGTTTTTTTTTCTTCTGTTGATTGATGCAGCAGGCTCACTTACAAAGTTTGAATTGAAAATGTCCTGCACTGTCTGAGGCTTTTTTTCTCCCCATTTTTATAAACTTTAAAACTGGTTAGCTAGATCAAGTACTTCAATTCTATTAATGTCATAGCTGCACACGGTACATATGAAGTGAATTTTTGATGTAGAGTAACTGTTACTTTCATACAGATGATAAATTTATCTCTTTTCACATTTCTAGCCTGCCTATTACCTAGGTGGGTTACAATAAAACATACATAATTAAAACAACAATTAAAATCAAAAGAACACAATAAAATATAGTACAGCACAGTCTGCTCCATGTTCCTTATTAAAATATCCTCATAACCATATCCTAAGACTGAAATGCCTGAAGAAACATTTGGGTTTTTTTTTAAACTGTTTCTTAAATATTGATAACTCTGTGAGCATGTGTAAATGACAGCTTTCCTATCCAGCTAGGACCAGTTTGGAAAGCGGTTCTTGGAACATGAATGCAGTGACAAGTTTTAGTTTTAACCCCATGGAACCTGAGCATGTCACAAAATTTCTTACCTCAAGGGTTCCCAAGCATGTTCCGGGAGAATCCCTGCCAGTTGGGTTTTCAAGGTACCGGCAATAAGGGGCCTTTTCACTAAAGGGTTGGCGCACGGCAACAGGCTTTCCATGCATCAATCTGGAACTACCACTGGGCTACCCCAGGAGCCCGGTGGTAGTCCCCACCCCCAGAGTGTACCATTTCTGGCACTACAAATATTGCTGTAAACCAGGGGCGTATCTGCGTGGGGCCTCAGGGGCCTGGGCCCCCGCAGATTTTGCCCTGGACCCCCCTACCGCCATCAACCCTCCCCCGCTGCCGTTCTTACTTTTGCTGGCGGGGGACCCCAACCCCCGCCAGCCGAGGTCTGCTTCCACCTGCCGCTGCCTTCAAAACTTCTTCTTCAGCCGGCGGGGGACCCCAAACCCCCGCCAGCCGCCCCGCGCTGTTTAAAATTCATCTTCGGCCTCCGTGGCCGTGCTGCTGGGATAGGCGGCGCTGTTGAAATCCACTTCGGAGTCTGACGTCGCAGCACGTACAACGTACAACGACGTCAGACTCCGAAGTGGATTTCAACAGCGCCGCCTATCCCAGCAGCACGGCCACGGAGGCCGAAGATGAATTTTAAACAGCGCGGGGCGGCTGGCGGGGGTTTGGGGTCCCCCGCCGGCTGAAGAAGAAGTTTTGAAGGCAGCGGCAGGTGGAAGCAGACCTCGGCTGGCGGGGGTTGGGGTCCCCCGCCAGCAAAAGTAAGAACGGCAGCGGGGGAGGGTTGGCGGCGGGAGGGGGGTGGAGAGACTAAGTCATTGGTGGCGGTGGGGGCTCGGCGGTGGGGGCGGCGGCGGGGGGGGGGGCGCTAAAATGTGCCCCCTCTCTCTGGCTCTGGCCCCCCCTACCGCCGGAGTCCAGATACGCCCCTGCTGTAAACAAGAGGGATCCACATACACCCACATCTAAAAATCTATTAAACCAATATCTTACCTTGATATTACAACCCTCTATCATCAGACACCAGGCACTAAGAGCACCATCAACCCCTCTCCCAGCACGAAGTCAGCTATACAAAACTTCATGCTGGGAAAGGTGTTGATGGTGCTCTTAACTGCCTCTGCTGTATGCAAAGTTCTCTCATTCACATTTAGGAGCCCTTTTACTCTGTTAAATGATAAATATTCATTGCAGATATCCTGAAACCCATTTGACTGGTTGGGGTGGGGGTCCCCTCAGGACAGGTTTGGGAACTCTTGCCTAAGAACATTGTTGGTAAACTTGATAAATTTGTTTTTGGGCATCAGAAAATGCAGAAAAGCATGAGTAGTCTAAAACTAACTTGTAGCCTGCCTTCACTGCTTTTGAATCAGCAGTGTTTGAGCTTAAATAAAGAGTTAGTATTCACTTGGTGCTTATTTCCAGCTGCTTAGCGAAAGTTAAACACAAATGTGTAAGCCATAGAAGAATTGAGCCACCTGAGTATCCTTTGTCCTAGTTGAATTTTAACAAGGTAGTGAAATAGTGCAGTGCAAGTTGTTCTTATAATATTTCCTCCTAGACCTGTGGCACACAGTGTATGATGCTTTGAAAGCAGTGTGTTTTTGCTAGCAAAAAAGGTGCAGGTACTTAAATGCCAGGCCACCCTTCAGGGGTGGGGTGATCACTGAGGGACCCACCCCACAATAGCCAGGCCCCCTGCAACCAGTCACAGAATCTATAACAAGGCAGAATTGTTGTGTAGAGCCTGAGCTCTTTCAGTAAAACTTGAAGACCATGGGTCGATTTTACCAGATAACAGAAAAGGTGCCTGTACTCAGTACCCCAAGTACCCCCTCAAAAAAAGCCTTGTTCGAAAGTCAGTTAGTTTGGTTAGCTAGACTTAATAAAGTAGTACTTTTGCTGTGCTAGTCCATAGTTAAGCACATAGAAACAGAGCCTGGCAAACAGGCTGCAGGTGATATTGTAGTTTTCCTCTAGCTGTAAACTCTGCTGTTTATCTTCCTCCGATTTCTCGCCCTTCTCAAACATATCCTACCTTCCCAGTGTTTTACTTTTCTGTTCTTTAACATGCTTAGAGTAAACACTGATGTAATCCAACCTGCAATTTACTTGTATATCCAGGCTGCCTCATCTGGAGTTCATTCTGTTCTATTTACAGCTGGACAGATATGGTGGAGATTGGCAAAGGCATCCTCTTCCACCTAAACACAGCTGTAGACCTTATCATCCCAAGTGGAACAGCATATAAACCAACTTTAATTAATGTCGGACCCATGTCCAGCTGAATGAACTTGCTTCAGAAATTTGGAAAAGAAGGGAGTATCCCTTAACCAAAGTTCACAAAGGAAAGATGAAAAAAGGAGGGGGGGCATAACCCTAAAGGGACACAATTGCCTTCAGGCACTCCTGTTTTCTCTTTCCCATGGGCATCAGGCTGTTAACATGTGCAATAAGAGGCTCCCCTTACCCCCCAAAGACACATGTTATAGCCTCATTCCAAGTCCTGCCTCTACCCCACCCTCACAGGCCCTTCTGGACCCCATCTCCATAACCCTCCCCACATTCTGTCATGACCCCCACCGAGCCCAAAGACCTCCCCCCACTTCCCCTTAAGCCTGTCTTTAACGATTCCTTGATGGTCTAAGTGTACCAAGCAGGAGCAATCCGCAATCACTCCTGCCCCTGATGGCACTGGCTATAGAAGAGTGCCTGTGACCCCTAATAGTAGTACCATGAGACCACCACAGTGGGTCACAGCCACCATTTTGAACCCAGTGCTGGCATGAGCAAGAGTGATTAGAGATCGCTTGCACTTCAGTACACCGGGGAATATTCAAGGTAAGTAGGGGCAGGAAATGATGAGGCTTTAACGTGTCTTAAGGGGATTTGGGGGTGGGGAGTCAGTGAAAGGCATGCCTTTTTCTACTGTACCTACTATTTTAAGAAAGCTCTCCCTAAGTATTGGGTTGCATGTTAGTGAATAAGTGCTCTTGGGGAGCAAAATAATGTAGGTTGTGAGGTTGGTCAAAAGCTGCATTATTCCTTTACCAAGGGAGTCAATAACCTGCATTACTGAGTTACCGCAGGTTAGTGATTCTCGCGGTAAACTGTGCCATGGCAAAATGCCATATTTTGCCACAGCTTAATAGCTTCCCCCCTTATTACATTCTAGACTTTCCAGCAGTGCACTTTAATTAAAAATGCAGTCACAACCAAGTGACACAGTTGAACCACAGAGAGTGGTTCCAAGAGTACTCTTGCTATTTACACAAAATCCTCTTTATAGTACACAGAAAAAATATGTGTGCATATATTGACTACCCTGAAACCTGTGAACCTTCTCAGGAGAACATTTGTACCACTGATATCATCACCTCCCTTTCAAACAGGCAAATTGAGACATACTGCTCTAATCTGTTTTCATTTGGTTTGACCGCCAGCTGCTTAATCCCTAAACCTAGCACGCAGGGGTGTTTTGGGTAGTTGGTTTTTTTTTTTTTAAAACACAGATAAGGACCCCTTGTCTGCCCATTTGAATCTGCTTGCTGTTCTGGTACAGGCCCTGTTTAATTTGACAGGATCTCAAAGCTGTCAAGCTCTTTGGCTGCTTGCAGCTTTGTGTTCCTTGAATCAAGGTCACCAGTCATCAAAAAATGAAACAGCCAGCCCTAATTCTTATAAAGTAATTTTTTGCTTCTGCTAGCAACTCACCGTTACTGGAAATTTACTGCTCTGTATTTTGGAGAGAAGTAGCCCAAAGGTTATCATATGCTTTCCACCAAGTAAAGAAAAAAAAAAAACAAGTGTGTGAGAAAATGCCATTAGTAATGTTTATCCACTGTGTAAGACTCTCATATTTTTCTTGGAATACAACCTAAGCAGAACTGTCAACAAAAGATAAGTGTGGAGTTTAAGGAGCAGAGTTTTCCTTTTCCAACACAAATAAATAAATAAATATATAAAGGGAAATTTTTCTTTGGTGACTTTCACAATTTAGGAAGATGAGTAAGGTCACTTTTAAGCTTTAAATTGGATTAAAATTTGTTACCCACTTTCCATATATATGGACAGATTCTATGTAAGGCTTCTAAAATGTAGGATCGTCGGAATAACCAACAGTTCTATTCTATAAACCACGTCTACAGAAAGACACGGTTTATAGAATACAACAGAGGCCAGGGGAACATGCGTACATTGAAAACCTGGTGTAAATACCTGCACCTAAATGTACGTGCATTCCCCCAAATTCTATAACAATGCATGTAAATTTGATTGACGCCCCTGACACGCCTACACTTCTCCCGTGGTATCAGGTATTCTGGATTTCTGCCAGGTACTTGTAACCTGGATTGGCCACTGTTAGAAACGGGATACTGGTCTACATGGACCATTGGTCTTTCCCAGTATGGCTGTGCCGCCTTTTCAGCTAAGCACCTTGGAATTTATGTGTGCCTCTTTTTAGAATACACCTAAAAAGAAGCACATGTAAATTCCAATTATTGCCAATTAGTGATAATTAGTTTTCAGCCAGTTATCACTAATTGGCTCATTACTCAATTGAGTAGTGTGTGCACAATTTATCGTGCGTTACTTAGCTGCACCTTATATAGAATCCGGCCCATAGTAGGCAGGTTTCTTTCCCAAAGGCCTTACTAATGGCCCAGTTTACTAGCACATGATAAGTTGAATAATAAGAATAGCCATATTGGGTCAGACAAATGACCTATCTAGCCCAGTACCCTGCTTCCAGCAGTGGCTAATCCAGGTCACATGTACCTGGCAGAATCCCAAAAAGTAGCAAGATTCCATGCTACTGATCCCAGGGCAAGCAGTAGCTTTCCCCATGTATATATTAATAGCAAATGATAGACTTTTTCTCCAGAAACTTGTCAAACAATTTTTAAACCCAGTTATGCTAACTGCTGTTACCACATCCTCTGGCAACGAGTTCATTGAGTAAAAAAATATTTCCTCCTATTCATTTTAAAAGTATTACCATGTAACTTCATGTAGTGTCCCCTAGTCTTTGTACTTATGGAAAGAGTAAACAATTGATTAACATTTACATGTTGTAGACCTCTATCATATCCCCCCTCAGCTATCTGTTCTCCACTACACATGGAGGATAACTGCTCACTTAGGGCCTCTTTTATTAAGCCGCGCTAGCGATTCCAGTGTGGCAATGCCAAAGGAGCTCATTCAAAGTGAATGGGCTTTGTTGGCATTGCTGCTCCAGGAATTGCTAGCACAGCTTGATCAAAGGGGCCCATAGGTTGGGTTCTAGGGGTGATCCGGGAAATTACAGAGCGGTAAGCCTGATGTCAGTGCCAGGGAAAATAGTGGAAACTATTATAAAGAATAAAATTACGGTATACGTATATAAACATGGTTTAATGGGACAGAGTCAGCATGGTTTCAGCAAAGGGAAGTCATGCCTCTAGGAGTCGTTATAGACAATACGCTGAAATCTTCTGCCCAGTGTGTGGCAGAGGCCACAAAATCAAACAGAATGCTAGGAATTATTAGGAAAGGGATAGTATATAAGACTGAGAATACTATAATGCCTCTGTATGCGTTCATGTTGCGACCTCACCTTGATATTACATTCACTTCTGGTCGCAATATCTCAAAAGAGATATAGTGAAATTAGAAAAGGAGAGTGACCAAAATGATAAAGGGGATGAACTCCTCTCATTTGGGGAAAGGCTAAAGAGGTTAGTGCTCTTCAACTTGGAAAAGAGATGGCTGAGGGGAGATATGATTGAGGTCTACAAAATCCTGAGTGGTATAGAACAAGTATAAGTAAATCAATATTTTATTCGTTCCAAAAGTACAAAGACCAGGGGACACTCAATGAAGTGCATGGAAATACTTTTAAAACAAATAGAAGTAAATATTTTTTTCACTAAACAAATAGTTAAGCTCTGGAATTCTTTGCCAATGGATATAGTAACATCATTTAGTGTATCTGGGTTTTAAAAAGGTTTGGACAAGTTCCTGGAGGAAAAGTCCATAGTCTGCTATTGAGACAGACACGAGGAAGCCACAGTTTGCCCTTGGATTGGTAGCATGAAATGTTGCTATTATTTGAGTTTTTGCCCGGTACTTGTGACCTGGGTTGGCTACTGTTGGAAACAGGATATTGGGTTAGATGGACCATTGGTCCGACTCAGTATGGCTATTCTTATGTTAAAGCAGATTGGTAGAAGATAACCATCACCAAAAAGCAGCAGGGCACAGGAGATTGTCTATCACCAAAAGTATTTTTCACCACTGACTCAGCCAAGTTTTGCTGTCTTCTTGGCTATGTCAGGAACTGGTTAATAACTCGATCACCAGGGTATAGTTGAAATAGGCCTTGGGCTCTGCCTGCATTCAACCTAACTACACCCCTGAATATGTCAGTAATTCAGGGGCATACTGACCATTGGGATGACTGGGCACTTTCTGAAGGCCCACATCACTAGGAGGCCCACTCTCCCCTAACGTCTATATAGTTTAATCACTTTTGATAGGTGATAAGAGGCCCATGACCCTTATTGCCCAGGGGCCCAGATCCCTGTCAGTCTGCCCCTGCTATACTCGCTCATGTACAAATATGCACCTACTTATACATGGAGGGGGTAATTTTATAAAAGGCTTTTGTGCTTATATGGCATATATGTGCAAAAAAAACCTTTTCTAAAACTTTCCTCTTAGGAAATAGGCTTGGTTGGCAATAATTGGGTTTGTATAAAGTAACATGTATTAGATCTTATTTAAGTATATTATAATTCTGGCCCCAAGTTTTGCCCCATATTTTGTAATTATCTGTTTAAACTGGGTGAAAGGCGGTGTTCAAATGTTGAATGTAGGTCAAAAACAATTCATATGTGGAACAACTTTGGATTTTTATTATTATCAATCTAATCTGCTGCTTTGTCGCCTATTCTGGATCTTGTAGATTGCCTGCCTGTCTGTTTTATTGGGTCTAGGGGTGTAGTCAGGACAGGAGTAATCTCCAGTTGCTCCTGCCCGTGCTGGCTCTGCTGTCAAAATGGCTGCATTGACCTCTAGGGCAATCTCACAAGATTGCTGCAAGAGGTCACAGCAGCTATTTTTAGAGTAGAGCTGGCATGGGCAAGAGTAACTGGGGATCACTTCTGCCCTGACTACAGCACTAGACCACCAGGGATTGTAAGGTAGTCTGGGAGGTGGGGGAGGGAGGCTACTTTGCATTCTTTGTGTTTCAGCTGAGGTCCATGTGCGCAGAGGGTATTTTGCTTGGAGGTAAAATATGGTCTTTTATTATTTTTATATATATATATTCTGGCTTGTATATTACTTGGGAAATTCTAAAGAATTTCTAGGCTCTTTTGGGTATGATGAAGATGCAGCGTTTTAATCAAACTTGTGGCATACAGAAGTTAAATTCTCTGAGAAAGGAAACTGCAGTGATTGTTTTTGAGTACAAGTACTGGTGAGCTTATAGTGTTAGTAAGGAAATATTACAATGAAATGAAGTTTCTCCGAGGACAAGCAGGCTGCTTGTTCTCACTGATGGGTGACGTCCTCGGCAGCCCCTCCAATCGGAATCTTCCTAGCAAAGTCCTTTGCTAGTCCTCGCGCGCCCGCGCGCACCGCGCATGCGCGGCCGTCTTCCCGCCCGAAACCGGCTCGAGCCAGCCAGTCTTCTTTCGTCCGCACTCGGTACGGCTGTGTTTTTTGTCGTGTCGAGCCCCGGAGAGTCGACCTCGCGCGTCCGTGTTTTATTGACGTGTTTTTCTTCGGAAAAGTTTCTATATCTGTCGGGAAGTGCTCCGAAAACCCCCTTGGGTTTCATTTTCCCCTTCCCGTATTTCCAGTTTTGCCCCGGTAAGTTTTCTTTCGTCGTCGGGGTAGGCCTCTTTTCGGCCTCGGTCGAGATTTTTTCTCCCTTAAAGTTTTGGTGCTCCAAATTCGTCATTTCGGATTTTGACTTCGCCGGCGTGATTTTTCCGCCCATGACATCGAAGCCTTCCAGCGGCTTCAAGAAGTGCACCCAGTGCGCCCGGGTAATCTCGCTCACTGATAGGCACTCTTCGTGTCTTCAGTGTCTGGGGGCCGAGCACCGTCCCCAGAACTGTAGTCTGTGTTCCCTGTTACAAAGGCGGACTCAAGTAGCGAGATTGGCCCAGTGGAACGTTTTGTTCTCGGGCGCTTCGTCGGCATCGGCACCGGGGTCATCGTGTGCATCGACGTCATCAGCGTCCAGACCTTCATCCTTGGCTGCCAGTGCATCGAGTGCATCGAGGCATCGGCCCTCTGCATCGGCACCGAGACATCGGATAGCTGCATCGACGTCGGTGGTACCGGGACCTCGTCTCCTGATGTCGTCGGACGGTGGTGCATCGAGTGGAGTGCAGGTGAGGGCTGTCCTTTCCCCTGCTGGTGGCGGTGAGCCCTCGGGTGGGTCTCCTCCTACCCTGAGGGCTCCTGCGGTACAGCCCCCCCGAGATCGACCCTCTTCGGTCTCGGCCCCGAGGAAGCGACGGATGGATTCTACGTCCTCCTCGTCGGTGCCGGGAAGCTCCGGTGACATGCTTCGGAAGAAGTCGAAGAAGCATCGACACCGGTCCCCTTCCCGCGTCGGCACCGAGAGCTCTGGGTCGCCGAGGGAGTCGGCACCCAGCAGGCATCGGCACCGAGAGGACCGCTCACCCTCTGTTCAAGAGGTGTCGATGCGCTCCACTCTGGACAGCCCGGAACAGCCTCCACGCCCGGAACAGGTTCTGACGTCGACGCCTGCATCGACCTCCATGCCTTTCTCTGCAGCTGCTCTGAACGAGAGCCTCCGGGCCGTTCTCCCAGAGATTCTGGGAGAGCTGTTGCGCCCTACCCCTCCGGTACCGGCGGTGCTTGCGCCTCCGGTACCGTCGAGCATGGCGCCGGCTGGCCCATCGCCCGGGGTGAGGTCCCCGACGTCGGTACCGCGTGCGGTGCCGACTGCGGCCACCTCCCAGGAGGGCTCCCCGACTACGTCGGCGGAGGGAGCTTCGCCGATGCGGGCGAGGGAGTCTACCTCTCGATGCCCCCATCGTGGACGTGGCTTCACGGAGTCGAGCCGGGCGCGGTTGCAGACGCAGGTCCGTGAACTTGTGTCTGACACCGAGGGTGAGGCCTCGTGGGAAGAAGAAGAAGATCCCAGATATTTCTCTGACGAGGAGTCTGAGGGTCTTCCTTCTGATCCCACTCCCTCTCCTGAAAGGCAGCTTTCTCCTCCCGAGAGTCTGTCTTTTGCTTCCTTTGTCCGGGAGATGTCTACGGCCATCCCCTTCCCGGTGGTTGTGGAGGACGAGCCCAGGGCTGAAATGTTTGAGCTCCTGGACTATCCTTCTCCACCTAAGGAAGCGTCCACTGTTCCCTTGCACCATGTCCTGAAAAAGACATTGCTTGCGAACTGGACCAAGCCATTAAGTAATCCCCACATTCCCAAGAAGATCGAGTCCCAGTACCGGATCCATGGGGACCCAGAGCTGATGTGCACTCAGTTGCCTCATGACTCTGGAGTTGTGGATTTGGCCCTAAAGAAGGCTAAGAGTTCTAGGGAGCATGCTTCGGCACCCCCGGGCAAAGACCCTAGAACCTTAGACTCCTTTGGGAGGAAGGCCTACCATTCTTCTATGCTCGTGGCCAAGATCCAGTCTTACCAGCTCTACACGAGCATACACATGCGGAACAATGTGCGGCAGTTGGCGGGCTTGGTTGATGCTCTTCCCCCTGAGCAAGCCAAGCCTTTTCAGGAGGTGGTCAGGCAGCTGAAGGCGTGCAGAAAATTCCTGGCCAGAGGAGTTTATGACACTTTTGATGTTGCGTCCAGGGCCGCTGCTCAAGGTGTGGTGATGCGCAGGCTCTCATGGCTGCGTGCCGCCGACCTGGAGAATAGACTCCAGCAGCGGATTGCGGACTCGCCTTGCCGTGCGGACAACATTTTTGGGGAAAAAGTCGAGCAGGTGGTAGAGTCTCTCCACCAGCGGGACACCGCATTCGACAAGTTCTCCTGCCGGCAGCCTTCAGCATCTACCTCTACAGGTAGAAGATTTTTCGGGGGAAGGAAGACTGGTCCCTATGCTTCTGGTAAGCGTAGGTACAATCCTCCTTCCCGACAGCCTGCGGCCCAGGCTAAGCCCCAGCGCGCTCGCTCTCGTCAGCAGCGTGTGCCTCAGCAAGGCCCCGCGGCTCCCCAGCAAAAGCAAGGGGCGAGCTTTTGACTGGCTCCAGCAGAGCATAGCCGACATCCCAGTGTCAGTGCCGGGCGACCTGCCGGTCGGGGGGAGGTTGATAGCTTTTCACCAAAGGTGGCCTCTCATAACCTCCGATCAGTGGGTTCTGCAAATAGTCCGGCAAGGATACACCCTCAATTTGGCCTCAAAACCTCCAAATTGTCCACCGGGAGCTCAGTCTTACAGCTTCCAGCACAAGCAGGTACTTGCAGAGGAACTCTCCGCCCTTCTCAGCGCCAATGCGGTCGAGCCCGTGCCATCCGGGCAGGAAGGGCTGGGATTCTATTCCAGGTACTTCCTTGTGGAAAAGAAAACAGGGGAGATGCGTCCCATCCTAGACCTAAGGGCCCTGAACAACTATCTCGTAAAAGAAAAGTTCAGGATGCTTTCCCTGGGCACCCTCCTCCCCATGATTCAGCAAAACGATTGGCTATGCTCTCTGGACTTGAAGGATGCCTACACTCACATCCCGATACTGCCAGCTCACAGACAGTATCTGCGATTTCAGGTGGGCACACGCCACTTCCAGTACTGTGTGCTACCCTTTGGGCTCGCCTCTGCGCCCAGGGTGTTCACAAAGTGCCTGGCTGTGGTAGCAGCGGCACTTCGCAGGCTGGGGGTGCATGTGTTCCCATATCTCGACGATTGGCTGGTGAAGAACACATCCGAGGCAGGAGCCCTGCAGTCCATGCAGATGACTATTCGCCTCCTGGAGCTACTGGGGTTTGTGATAAATTACCCAAAGTCCCATCTTCTCCCCGTGCAGAAACTCGAATTCATAGGAGCTCTGCTGGATTCCCGGACGGCTCGCGCCTATCTCCCAGAGGCGAGAGCCAACAACCTGTTGTCCCTCGTCTCGCGGGTGCGAGCGTCCCAGCAGATCACAGCTTGGCAGATGTTGAGATTGCTGGGCCACATGGCTTCCACAGTTCATGTGACTCCCATGGCCCGTCTTCACATGAGATCTGCTCAATGGACCCTAGCCTCTCAGTGGTATCAGGCTGCTGGGGGTCTAGAAGACGTGATCCACCTGTCCACGAGTTTTCTCGAATCCCTGTATTGGTGGACAATCTGGTCCAATTTGACTCTGGGACGTCCTTTCCAAATTCCTCAGCCACAAAAAGTGCTGACCACGGATGCGTCTCTCCTGGGATGGGGAGCTCATGTCGATGGGCTTCACACCCAAGGAAGCTGGTCCCTCCAGGAACGCGATCTGCAGATCAATCTTCTGGAGTTACGAGCGATCTGGAACGCTCTGAAGGCTTTCAGAGATCGGCTGTCCCACCAAATTATCCAAATTCAGACAGACAACCAGGTTGCCATGTACTATGTCAACAAGCAGGGGGGCACCGGATCTCGCCCCCTGTGTCAGGAAGCCGTCAGCATGTGGCTCTGGGCTCGCCGTCTCGGCATGGTGCTCCAAGCCACATACCTGGCAGGCGTAAACAACAGTCTGGCCGACAGATTGAGCAGGATCATGCAACCTCACGAATGGTCGCTCAGTTCCAAAGTAGTGCGACAGATCTTCCAGGCGTGGGGCACCCCCCTGGTGGATCTCTTCGCATCTCGAGTGAACCACAAAGTCCCTCAGTTCTGTTCCAGGCTTCAGGCCCACGGCAGGCTGGCATCGGATGCCTTCCTCCTGGACTGGGGGGAGGGTCTTCTGTATGCTTATCCTCCCATACCTCTGGTGGGGAAGACTTTGTTGAAACTCAAGCAAGACCGAGGCACCATGATTCTGATTGCTCCCTTTTGGCCGCGTCAGATCTGGTTCCCCCTTCTTCTGGAGTTGTCCTCCGAAGAACCGTGGAGATTGGAGTGTTTCCCGACCCTCATCACACAGGACGAAGGGGCGCTTCTGCATCCCAACCTCCAGTCTCTGGCTCTCACGGCCTGGATGTTGAGGGCGTAGACTTTGCCTCTTTGGGTCTGTCAGAGGGTGTCTCCCGCATCTTGCTTGCTTCCAGGAAAGATTCCACTAAGAGGAGTTACTTCTTTCAATGGAGGAGGTTTGCCGTCTGGTGTGACAGCAAGGCCCTAGATCCTCGCTCTTGTCCTACACAGACCCTGCTTGAATACCTTCTGCACTTGTCTGAGTCTGGTCTCAAGACCAACTCTGTAAGGGTTCACCTTAGTGCAATCAGTGCATACCATTACCGTGTGGAAGGTAAGCCGATCTCAGGACAGCCTTTAGTTGTTCGCTTCATGAGAGGTTTGCTTTTGTCAAAGCCCCCTGTCAAGCCTCCTACAGTGTCATGGGATCTCAATGTCGTTCTCACCCAGCTGATGAAACCTCCTTTTGAGCCACTGAATTCCTGCCATCTGAAGTACTTGACCTGGAAGGTCATTTTCTTGGTGGCAGTTACTTCAGCTCGTAGAGTCAGTGAGCTTCAGGCCCTGGTAGCCCAGGCCCCTTACACCAAATTTCATCATAACAGAGTAGTCCTCCGCACTCACCCTAAGTTTCTGCCGAAGGTTGTGTCGGAGTTCCATCTGAACCAGTCAATTGTCTTGCCAACATTTTTTCCCCGTCCTCATTCCTGCCCTGCTGAACGTCAGCTGCACACATTGGACTGCAAGAGAGCATTGGCCTTCTATCTGGAGCGGACACAGCCCCACAGACAGTCCGCCCAATTGTTTGTTTCTTTTGATCCCAACAAGAGGGGAGTGGCTGTAGGGAAACGCACCATATCCAATTGGCTAGCAGATTGCATTTCCTTCACTTACGCCCAGGCTGGGCTGGCTCTTGAGGGTCATGTCACGGCTCATAATGTTAGAGCCATGGCTGCGTCGGTAGCCCACTTGAAGTCAGCCACCATGGAGGAAATTTGCAAAGCTGCGACTTGGTCATCTGTCCACACATTCACATCTCATTACTGCCTGCAGCAGGATACCCGACGCAACAGTCGGTTCGGGCAGTCAGTTCTTCAGAACCTGTTTGGGCTTTAGGATCCAACTCCACCCCCCGAGGGCCCTGTTTGTTCTGTTCCAGGCTACACTCTCAGTTAGTTGGTAAATTTTTTAGGTCAATCTCAGTTATGTCCTCGCCGTTGCGAGGCCCAATTGACCATGGTTGTTGTTTTGAGTGAGCCTGGGGGCTAGGGATACCCCATCAGTGAGAACAAGCAGCCTGCTTGTCCTCGGAGAAAGCGAATGCTACATACCTGTAGAAGGTATTCTCCGAGGACAGCAGGCTGATTGTTCTCACAAACCCGCCCGCCTCCCCTTTGGAGTTGTGTCTTCCCTTGAAGTGTATTGTCTTGCTACATACTGGACTGGCCGGCTCGAGCCGGTTTCGGGCGGGAAGACGGCCGCGCATGCGCGGTGCGCGCGGGCGCGTGAGGACTAGCAAAGGACTTTGCTAGGAAGATTCCGATTGGAGGGGCTGCCGAGGACGTCACCCATCAGTGAGAACAATCAGCCTGCTGTCCTCGGAGAATACCTTCTACAGGTATGTAGCATTCGCTTTATATATTAGAAAATAATTTGAGAAATCTATATACTCAGGAGTAGGAGACGCCTTTTTAGCTGGGTAGCGGTATTCTAGTGGTGGAGGAACATTGTGAGCCTTGAAGGTAAGACTCTGATGTTAACAGACAGGGGGTGGAGGACAGGATTGTAAAGTTGAAGTGAAGAAAAGTCCTGTCCAAGGGGTAGTGGCTGTTTTTATCTGAGACCCTCATCTCCCAATGGAGGGCTCAGTTGAAGAGAGTGAACTGAATTGTTTGTTGAAAGAAGAGTAACCCCTGCAGAGTGGTTAGCAGAAGCTTATTGGAGCGGATTTGCATTTGGACTGGTTAAATTTGCATATCCTGGGAAGCCGGCTAACCGAGTATTGAATAACTGACTCACACATTCCCCAGTGGAGGGCTCAGATCAAGAGTACTTGCTAAAGTGTTTGGTGCAAGAAGAATACCCCTTCAGAGTAATTAAAGTATAGTCTGTGAAAGAAGAATTGCCTTCTAAATGGTTACTTTACATATCCCGTGAAGCATGTTTGTTAAGGGGTATTTCCCATACGGATTGCCAGGTGGAGCAAGAAGGGTAACAGAGCTGTGACTTGTTACCAGGGAAGGCTTCAGAGAAGGGATGTTGGATGAAATAAAAGATGTGTTATGATTAAAGGGGAGCCGTGTAGATTGACTCTGAGAGAGCAATAAAGCATTTGAAAGAGAACTTGGGTTCTTTTCTTGTGAGAGAGTTTAGGCTCCTTAGCACCTCCTGTTGAGAAGGAGAGAATGCTATAAGGGCACCTCCTGTTAAAAGAGAGGAGGTGCTTGTTGGAGTTTCCATCACATTTCCCTGTATGAGGGGAAGTGTTGGTAGGAGAAACTGCTGAAAGGGGTGAATGTTATAGTGTTCTCACAAAGTTCTTTACTCAGAGGCTATTTAACTACATCAGCATTGACTTGGGAACCTAAATGAGCCAGCCTTGTTGAGAAGTCCTTATTAAAATGGCTTTCCTAGTTGTCAGCCTGTGCTTGCAGTTCCTGGGTCTGGAGGGTAATAATCTCCTGTGAGTTTAGCAGAGGGCTGCCGACTGCAAGCTCTGACAATCCCCAATGGGCTTCATTAATTCACATTCACACAACTGCGCTTTAGTTTTCGGTTTTGGCCGAAAGTATTTAGACAGTTTCTGTTGTGGCCAAAACTGAAAAAAACCTGGTTTTGATCAGTCTCTATTATATGAACCAGGGAAGCTCGGGAGGGAGAGAGCTCCATCACAGAAACACTAAGCTCTCCTGAGGACACCATGAAGGGGCGAAACATGGTCCATGTTGAGAACAACAGAATGTCATCAAATAATTGAAGATTAAAAAAGGAATGAATCACGTTCACATAATATTATGTAAGATTGCACCGGGTCCATAGTTAATACCATCAGCAGCAACCAGAGCATTCATATCCACTGGAAGATCTACAGTCAAGTCATTCCAAGATAAGTAAAAAAGTTTGTCTGTAATCAGAATGAAGGAAGGTAGGCAGGGACTATAGTGCGATGATACTTGACGGGTGCTATTACAAGTAGCCGAATATGGCTGGTGTAACGCACTGAGACTGAGCAATATATACAATAATTAGCATATTTAAAAAAAAAGAAATAATAGTAAATTCAAAGAATGATCTAAATTAATGGTTTCTAAAGGATGAAGTTGCATGAGTTAAAATTTAATGCCAAGAAGTGCAGAGTGATATACTTGGGATGCAGAAACCAAAAAGAAAGATACCAGATAGGAGGGGAGAGATTAGTAAGCTCAACTCAGGAGAGAGACCTTGGGGTGATGGTGTCCGAGGATCTGAAGGTGAAGAAACATTGAGACAAGGCGGCAGCCATGGCCAGAAGGATGCTAGGCTGCATAGAGAGGGGTATAACCAGCAGAAGAAAGGAGGTGTTGATGCCCCTCTACAAGTCACTGGTGAGACCCCACTTGTATTGTGTTCAGTTTTGGAGGCCATATCTTGCTAAAGATGTAGAAAGACAGGAAGCGGTGCAAAGAAAAGCTACAACAATGGTGTGGGATTTGCGTTGCAAACTGTATGGGGAAAGACTGGCCAACCTGAATATGTATACCTTGGAGGAAAGGAGAAACAGGGGTGACATGATACAGACGTTCAAATATTTGAAAGGTATTAATCCGAAAACAAACCTTTTCCGGAGATGGGAAGGTGGTAGAACTAGAGGACATGAGTTGAGATTGAAGGGCGGCCAACTCAGGAGTAATGTGAGGAAGTATTTTTTCACGGAGATGGTGGTGGATGCATGGAATGCCCTCCCGCGGGAGGTGGTGGAGATAAAATCAGTAATGGAATTCAAACATGCATGGGATAAACACAAATGAATCCTGTTTAGAAGGAATGGATCCACGGAATCTTAGCGGAGATTGGGTGGCAACACCAGTAATTGGGAAGCAAAACCGGTGCTGGACAGACTTCAACGGTCTGTGCCCTGATCGTAACTGAATAGATATGGATGGGCTGGAGTGTAAATTTTAAGGGGCTTCGATGTTAACTTCAGAAAATTTAGTAGAAGAACAGTGCTGGGCAGGCTTCTATGATCTTTGCCCTGAAAATGGCAAGGACAAACTCGGGTATACTTACTGTATAAAGTATCATATACCATGTATAATGAGTTTATCTTGTTGGGCAGACTGAATGGACTGTACAGGTCTTTATCTGCCATCATTTACTGTTACTATGTTGGTCCCTTAACAATTTTCAGAGAGCTGTGTTCATGAGGAGCTGGCTAAACTAAAGGTTGTTAAAGTGATGAGGCCAGATCTGAAGGTACTGAAGGAACTTAATGAAGTTCTAGTGGCTCCACTGGCACACCTTTTCTGTGCTTCTCTAGAGTTGGGAGTGGTCCTGGAGAAGAGCAGATGTGGTCCCTCTCCACAAAAGTGGAAGTAAGGAAAAGGTTTGGAACTATAGGCTGGTAAGTCTGACTTCTGCAGCAAGGAAATTAATGGAAATGCTGTTAAAACAGTGAATAGTAGTTTTTGGAATCCAGTGGATTACAGGACCTGAGGCAACATGGTTTCACTAGAGGCAGGTCTTGTCAGACAAATCTGATTAATTTTTTTGATTAGGTGAACATAGAGCTGGATCGAGGGAGGGTACTGGATGTGGTGTATTTAAATTTTAGCAAAGCCTTTGACACGGTTTCGCATAAACAACTAATAAATAGAGTGCCCTTGGTATGGGCCCTAAAGTGACTGACTGGGTTAGGAACTAGTTGAGGGGTAGGCAACAGAGGGTATTGGTAAATGGAGCTCATTCTGAGGAAAAGGGTATTACCAGTGATGTGCCACAAGGTTCAGTTCTTGGTCCAGTTCTTTTTAACATTTTTGTAAGCGATATTGCTGAAGGACTGTGTGGTAAGTTTTGCCTCTTTGCGGATGATACCAAAATCTGCTGTAGGGTAGACATCCCTGAAGGTGTTGATAGCATGAAGAAGCACCTAGGGAAGCTACAGGAATGGTCTGGAATTTGGCAGCCTAGATTTAATTCTAAAAAATGCAGGATCATGTATTTTGACTGTAAAAATCTGAGGGAATGGTACAGTTTAGGGGGTGAAGAACTTTTGTGCACGAAAGAAGAGCGGAACTTGAGTGTGATCATATGTGATGATCTTAAGGTGGCTAAACAGATAGAAAAGGTGATGGCAAAAGCTAGATGGATTCTTGTGTGCATAGGGAGAGGAATGACCAGTAGGAAAAAGGAGGTGATCATGTCCCTGTGTAAGACTGTGGTGAGTCCTCATTTAGAATATTGTATACAGTTCTGGAGACAGCACCTTCAAAAAGTTATAAACAAAATGGAGTCGGTCCAGAAGGCGGCTACTAAAATGGTCCTTGGTCTTCGTCATAAAGTGTATAGGACAGACTTCAAGATCTCAGTATGTATTCTTTGGAAGAAAGGCGGGAGAAGGAGATATAATAGAGACATTTAAATGCCTATGCTGCATAAATGCATAGGAGGCGAGTCTCTTTCAATTGAAAGGAAGTTCTGAAATGAGGGCGCATAAGATGAAGGTGAAAGGGATAGACTCTGAAGTAATCTGCTGAAATACTTCTTCACGGAAAGGTTGGTGAATTCATGGAACAGCATCCCGGTGGAAGTACTGGAGACGAAAACCGTATCTGAATTCAAGAGAGGCCAGGACAAGTACATAGGATCTCTAAGTGAGAGTAGATGACATGGATGGGCATACTGGATAAGTCATTTCGTCTTTATCTGCCTACATTTTTTTATGTTTCTATTAGGATCTGTCCTAAGAAGATAAGAGATGTAAAGAAGTATACTCACGGTCACACAAAACCTCAGAGATACAGTAATTAGAGCTTCCTCATTATTATGCCCTTTTGTAAGATCTTTGAATTTTAGAGTAAACTTTCTTGTAAATAGCAGAGCTGTGTACACAAAATTAACCAGAGATTCTTTTTTCCGCACATTATAGGTTAGCACTCAAATTGATACACAATGTTGATCATTAATAAAATGTGGGCATCCTGCAGCCAGCTCCCAGCTTACCCAAGAACTGTCACATGGGCTATCTGCCTCATTAACAGTCCACATTGTATGTCAGAGTGCATGTCTCCATAGACTAAAATTAGACCTTAAAGTAGCCAACAAAGGAGACTAATGTATCTTTTCCATTCAGCAGAGATGATGAGCTGATGTTGGTGAAGAATGGAGATGAAGACATGTTTATAACTGCTCAGTTTCAGGAGACTTTGGCAGAACTTGATGAAGAATCAGGAGGTGGGTGAAAAACACACAAGACAGTCAGATAGCTATATTTATTAGTCTGGTGACCACTTAAAGATATGCCAGTAACTTATTTGTGCATATTTTCAGTTAAGAAAAACATGTAAGTCTGAATGCTAAATATGCCAGCATAACCTTATATGGATAATTTACCCATATAAAGTTATTTCTGCTATTTCTGCATTTGCACTTGAATGCTTAATCTGTATGGATAGTTTTGAATATCACCATTATCTGTACAATTTCTAACCCTGCCCCCCCACCCCGCATTTTGCCCCATTTTGTACAGCTAAAGTTTGGCCATAAACAACTTACCTATATAGCATGCTCAGGTTGACGCACTGAAGTAGCCAGCACCTGGTGCTGCCCCTCCCCACTCCCCAGTGTATTAATTGGTTTTGTTGAGAAGGAGCGCAATACTCAAAACAATGTGAGTTCATTTATATATTTTTTTCTTTCAACGTTTAAATTATTGTGCTGTATAATAAGTTAGTCTGTTTTATGAGAGACGATGCTTCCAATAAAGAAAATGTCATTCCAGTCTGGGCAAGTAGAACCATTTTTCTCCGAGGACAAGCAGGCTGCTTGTTCTCACTGATGGGTGACGTCCACGGCAGCCCCTCCAATCGGAAACTTCACTAGCAAAGTCCTTTGCTAGCCCTCGCGCGCCCGCGCGCACCGCGCATGCGCGGCCGTCTTCCCGCCCGAAACCGGCTCGAGCCGGCCAGTCTTCTTTTGTCCGCACTCGGTACGGTCGTGTTTTCGCCGTGTCGAGCCCCGGAAAGTCGACCTCGCGCGTCCAATTTGTTTTTTTCCTTCGGGAAAGCTTTGTCCTCGTCGGGAAGTGCTCCGGAAACCCCCCGCCGGGTTTCGTGTAAATCCTCCCCGTACTTCCAGCTTTTTTGCCCCGGTAAGTTTTCTTTCGTCGTCGGGGTAGGCCTCTTTTCGGCCTCGGTTGAGATTTTTTCTCCCTCTAAATTTGGTGCTTCAAATTTCACCATTTCGGCTTTTGATTTCGCCGGCGTGATTTTTCCGCCCATGACATCGAAGCCTTCCAGCGGCTTCAAGAAGTGCACCCAGTGCGCCCGGGTTATCTCGCTCACTGATCGACACTCGTCGTGTCTTCAGTGTCTGGGGGCCGAGCACCGCCCTCAGAACTGCAGTCTGTGTTCCCTGCTTCAAAGGCGGACTCAGGTAGCGAGACTAGCCCAGTGGAACGTGTTGTTCTCGGGCTCTTCGTCGGCATCGGCACCGGGATCTTCGAGTGCATCGACGTCGTCAGCGTCCAGACCATCTTCCTCGGCCGCCCCTGCATCGAGTGCATCGAGGCATCGGGCCTCTGCATCGGCGCCGAGACATCGGATAGCTGCATCGACGTCGGTGGTACCAGGACCTCGTCTGCTGATGTCGTCGGACGGTGGTGCATCGGGTGGAGTGCAGGTGAGGGCTGTCCATTCCCCTGCTGGTGGCGGTGAGCCCTCGGGTGGGTCTCCGCCTACCCTGAGGGCTCCTGCGGTACAGCCCCCCCGAGATCGACCTTCTTCAGTCTCGGCCCCGAGGAAGCGACGGATGGATTCGACGTCCTCCTCGTCGGTGCCGGGGAGCTCCGGTGACATGCTTCGGAAGAAATCGAAGAAGCATCGACACCGGTCTCCTCCCCGTGTCGGCACCGAGAGCTCTGGGTCGCCGAGGGATTCGGCACCCAGCAGGCATCGGCACCGAGAGGACCGCTCACCCTCTGTTCAGGAGGTGTCGATGCGCTCCGCTCTGGACAGCCCGGAACAGCCTCCACGCCCGGAACAGGTACTGACGTCGACGCCTGCATCGACCTCTCAGCCTTTCTCTGCAGCCGCTCTAAACGAGAGCCTCCGGGCCGTTCTCCCAGAGATTCTGGGAGAGCTGTTGCGCCCTACCCCTCCGGTACCGGCGGTGCTTGCGCCACCGGTACCGTCGAGCGTGGCGCCGGCTGGCCCATCGCCCAGGTTGAGGTCCCCGACGTCGGTACCGCGTGCGGTACCGACCGCGGCCACCTCCCAGGAAGGCTCCCCGACTACGTCGGCGGAGGGAGCTTCGCCGATGCGGGCGAGGGAGTCTACCTCTCGACGCCCCCATCGTGGACGGGGTTCCACGGAGTCGAGCAGGGCGAGGTTGCAGACACAGGTCCGTGAACTTGTGTCTGACACCGAGGGTGAGGCCTCGTGGGAGGAAGAGGAAGATCCCAGATATTTCTCTGACGAGGAGTCTGAGGGTCTTCCATCTGATCCCACTCCCTCTCCTGAGAGACAGCTTTCTCCTCCCGAGAGTCTGTCTTTTGCCTCCTTTGTCCGGGAGATGTCTACGGCCATCCCCTTCCCGGTGGTTGTGGAGGACGAGCCCAGGGCTGAAATGTTTGAGCTCCTGGACTATCCTTCTCCACCTAAGGAAGCGTCCACTGTTCCCTTGCACCATGTCCTGAAGAAGACATTGCTTGCGAACTGGACCAAGCCATTAACTAATCCCCACATTCCCAAGAAGATCGAGTCCCAGTACCGGATCCATGGGGACCCAGAGCTGATGCGCACTCAGTTGCCTCATGACTCTGGAGTTGTGGATCTGGCCCTAAAGAAGGCTAAGAGTTCTAGGGAACATGCTTCGGCGCCCCCGGGCAAGGACGCTAGAACCTTAGACTCCTTTGGGAGGAAGGCCTACCATTCCTCTATGCTCGTGTCCAAGATCCAGTCTTACCAGCTCTACACGAGCATACACATGCGGAATAATGTGCGGCAGTTGGCGGGCTTGGTTGATGCTCTTCCCCCTGAGCAAGCCAAGCCTTTTCAGGAGGTGGTCAGGCAGCTGAAGGCGTGCAGAAAATTCCTGGCCAGAGGAGTTTATGACACTTTTGATGTTGTGTCCAGGGCCGCTGCTCAAGGTGTGGTGATGCGCAGGCTCTCATGGCTTCGTGCCGCCGACCTGGAGAATAGAATCCAGCAGCGGATTACGGACTTGCCTTGCCGTGCGGATAACATTTTTGGCGAAAAAGTCGAGCAGGTGGTAGAGTCTCTCCACCAGCGGGACACCGCATTCGACAAGTTCGCCCGCCGGCAGCCTTCAGCTTCTACCTCTACAGGTAGACGATTTTTCGGGGGAAGGAAGACTGTTCCCTATACTTCTGGCAAGCGTAGGTACAATCCTCCTTCCCGACAGCCTGCGGCCCAGGCTAAGCCCCAGCGCGCTCGCTCTCGTCAGCAGCGTGCGAATCAGCAAGGCCCCGCGGCTCCCCAGCAAAAGCAAGGGGCGAGCTTTTGACTGGCTCCAGCAGAGCATAGCCGACATCCAAGTGTCAGTGCCGGGCGACCTGCCTGTCGGAGGGAGGTTGAAAGCTTTTCACCAAAGGTGTCCTCTTATAACCTCCGATCAGTGGGTTCTCCAAATAGTCCGGCAAGGATACACCCTCAATTTGGCCTCTCAACCTCCAAATTGTCCACCGGGAGCTCAGTGCTACAGCTTCCAGCACAAGCAGGTACTTGCAGAGGAACTCTCCGCCCTTCTCAGCGCCAATGCGGTCGAGCCCGTGCCACCCGGGCAAGAAGGGCTGGGGTTCTATTCCAGGTACTTCCTTGTGGAAAAGAAAACAGGGGGGATGCGTCCCATCCTAGACCTAAGGGCCCTGAACAAACATCTCGTAAAAGAAAAGTTCAGGATGCTTTCCCTGGGCACCCTTCTCCCCATGATTCAGCAAAACGATTGGCTATGCTCTCTGGACTTGAAGGATGCCTACACACACATCCCGATACTGCCAGCTCACAGACAGTATCTGCGATTTCAGCTGGGCGCACGCCACTTCCAGTACTGTGTGCTACCCTTTGGGCTCGCCTCTGCGCCCAGGGTGTTCACAAAGTGCCTAGCTGTGGTAGCAGCGGCACTTCGCAGGCTGGGAGTGCACGTGTTCCCATATCTCGACGATTGGCTGGTGAAGAACACATCCGAGGCAGGAGCCCTGCAGTCCATGCAGATGACTATTCGCCTCCTGGAGCTACTGGGGTTTGTGATAAATTATCCAAAGTCCCATCTTCTCCCAGTGCAGAAACTCGAATTCATCGGAGCCCTGCTGGATTCTCGGACGGCTCGCGCCTATCTCCCAGAGGCGAGGGCCAACAACTTGTTGTCCCTCGTCTCGCGGGTGCGAGCGTCCCAGCAGATCACAGCTCGGCAGATGTTGAGATTGCTGGGCCACATGGCTTCCACAGTTCATGTGACTCCCATGGCCCGCCTTCACATGAGATCTGCTCAATGGACCCTAGCCTCCCAGTGGTATCAGGCCGCCGGGGGTCTAGAGGACGTGATCCACCTGTCCACGAGTTTTCTCGAATCCCTGTATTGGTGGATGATTTGCTCCAATTTGACTCTGGGACGTCCCTTCCAAATTCCTCAGCCTCAAAAAGTGCTGACCACGGATGCGTCTCTCCTGGGATGGGGAGCTCATGTCGATGGGCTTCACACCCAAGGAAGGTGGTCCCTCCAAGAAAGCGATCTACAGATCAATCTTCTGGAGTTGCGAGCGATCTGGAACGCTCTGAAGGCTTTCAGAGATCGGCTGTCCCACCAAATTATCCAAATTCAGACAGACAATCAGGTTGCCATGTACTATGTCAACAAGCAGGGGGGCACCGGATCTCGCCCCCTGTGTCAGGAAGCCGTCAGCATGTGGCTCTGGGCTCGCCGTCAAGGCATGGTGCTCCAAGCCACATATCTGGCAGGCGTAAACAACAGTCTGGCCGACAGGTTGAGCAGGATTATGCAACCTCACGAGTGGTCGCTCAATTCCCGTGTGGTGCGACAGATCTTCCAGGCGTGGGGCACCCCCCTGGTGGATCTCTTCGCATCTCAAGTGAACCACAAGGTCCCTCAGTTCTGTTCCAGGCTTCAGGCCCACGGCAGACTGGCGTCGGATGCCTTCCTCCTGGATTGGGGGGAAGGTCTGCTGTATGCTTATCCTCCCATCCCTCTGGTGGGGAAGACTTTGTTGAAACTCAAGCAAGACCGAGGCACCATGATTCTGATTGCTCCCTTTTGGCCGCGTCAGATCTGGTTCCCTCTTCTTCTGGAGTTATCCTCCGAAGAACCGTGGAGATTGGAGTGTTTTCCGACCCTCATCACGCAGGACGAAGGGGCTCTTCTGCATCCCAACCTCCAGTCCCTGGCTCTCACGGCCTGGATGTTGAGGGCGTAGACTTTGCCTCTTTGGGTCTGCCAGAGGGTGTCTCCCGCATCTTGCTTGCTTCCAGGAAAGACTCCACTAAGAGAAGTTACTTCTTCCATTGGAGGAGGTTTGCCGTCTGGTGTGACAGCAAGGCCCTAGATCCTCGCTCTTGTCCTACACAGACCCTGCTTGAATACCTTCTCCACTTGTCTGAGTCTGGTCTGAAGACCAACTCCGTAAGGGTTCACCTTAGTGCAATCAGTGCATACCATTACCAAGTGGAAGGTAAGCCGATCTCAGGACAGCCTTTAGTTGTTCGCTTCATGAGAGGTTTGCTTTTGTCAAAGCCCCCTGTCAAGCCTCCTACAGTGTCATGGGATCTCAATGTCGTTCTCACCCAGCTGATGAAACCTCCTTTCGAGCCACTGAATTCCTGCCATCCGAAGTACTTGACCTGGAAGGTCATTTTCTTGGTGGCAGTTACCTCGGCTCGTAGAGTCAGTGAGCTTCAGGCCCTGGTAGCCCAGGCCCCTTACACCAAATTTCATCACAACAGAGTAGTCCTCCGCACTCACCCTAAGTTTCTGCCAAAGGTTGTGTCGGAGTTCCATCTGAACCAGTCAATTGTCTTGCCAACATTCTTTCCCCGTCCTCATTCCTGCCCTGCTGAACGTCAGCTGCACACATTGGACTGCAAGAGAGCATTGGCCTTCTATCTGGAGCGGACACAGCCCCACAGACAGTCCGCCCAATTGTTTGTTTCTTTTGATCCCAACAAGAGGGGAGTGGCTGTAGGGAAACGCACCATATCCAATTGGCTAGCAGATTGCATTTCCTTCACTTACGCCCAGGCTGGGCTGGCTCTTGAGGGTCATGTCACGGCTCATAATGTTAGAGCCATGGCAGCGTCGGTAGCCCACTTGAAGTCAGCCACCATGGAGGAAATTTGCAAAGCTGCGACGTGGTCATCTGTCCACACATTCACATCTCATTACTGCCTGCAGCAGGATACCCGACGTGACAGTCGGTTCGGGCAGTCAGTTCTTCAGAACCTGTTTGGGCTTTAGGATCCAACTCCACCCCCCGAGGGCCCTGTTTGTTCTGTTCCAGGCTACACTCTCAGTTAGTTGGTAAATTTTTTAGGTCAATCTCAGTTATGTCCTCGCCGTTGCGAGGCCCAGTTGACCAATGTTGTTGTTTTGAGTGAGCCTGGGGGCTAGGGATACCCCATCAGTGAGAACAAGCAGCCTGCTTGTCCTCGGAGAAAGCGAATGCTACATACCTGTAGAAGGTATTCTCCGAGGACAGCAGGCTGATTGTTCTCACAAACCCGCCCGCCTCCCCTTTGGAGTTGTGTCTTCCCTTGAAGTGTATTGTCTTGCTACATACTGGACTGGCCGGCTCGAGCCGGTTTCGGGCGGGAAGACGGCCGCGCATGCGCGGTGCGCGCGGGCGCGCGAGGGCTAGCAAAGGACTTTGCTAGTGAAGTTTCCGATTGGAGGGGCTGCCGTGGACGTCACCCATCAGTGAGAACAATCAGCCTGCTGTCCTCGGAGAATACCTTCTACAGGTATGTAGCATTCGCTAAATGTGCATGACAAGCCATGTGTCTCAAAAGATACATGTGTCCTTTTACAAAGGTGCACTAGTGGTTTTAGTGCCCGCTAATAATTAGCATGCACTAAACACTAGAGACACCCATAAAAATATATGGGTGTCTCTAACGTTTAACGTATGCTTATATTTAGTGAGCGCTAAAAACGCTAGCGTGCCCTTGTAAAAAGACCCTACAGTGACTCAGCTGAGCACATCATGTTTACTATAAAATGAAAGCTTATATATACATAGAGATTGGTTCAGATGCTAAAACTGATGATACCCTTTGCATTTTCACATATTTTAAAATTTTTACTGCTTTAAAAATGTTTTGTAGATGAAGCTGATGTCAACTGCAAAACCCAAAGCTATTCTGAATCTAGTCATCTGGCGGAAATATCTAGCCCTTATGAATATGATGCCGAATCTGATGATGACATTGCACTTGCAGTTCCAGTAACAATTATAGACGTGGTTTCTGATGCTTATAGCTGCAGTCCAACAGGAAATGCAGAGAATGCATCTACAGCAGGAGATAATAGAGAAGAAAGCACAAGAAGCTTAGAAAAAGTTACAGATACAAATAATAATAATGCAGGTGCTTCTAGAGAAGTGTCTGTGGATTACAAATCCTTACTTTCAGATGAAAACCCAACATATGAGTCAACAGAACATAAACCTACCTCCAGAAGTCTAAGTCAGAATGAAGGCATGTTGGAATTTTATTCATCCTCGCTTACAAATAAAAAGGATAGTAAGGCAGTAATATCTTATCCTACTTATGAAAATGGCATTGGTTATGATGAAGAGAAATTCCAAGCAGTTTTTATTGCTGAAGCAAAGATGGAACACGCAGATACAGATTGCTTTTCTAGACCCGAGGACAAGCAAAGATCACAAAACAGAAGCAAAGCAGATTCGGAAACCAGACGTATATCTTGTGAAAATGATGTTCCTCTAACAACAGAACCTACTTTGCCAACTTCTTGGTTGCCACATGTTCACAATACATCATCAAGCTATGAACCAAAAGTAGGTCTGACAACCTTCAAAGTTGTCCCTCCAAAACCTGGTGTAAAACAGTATGACAGAGGAGCCTCTCTTTCAGCTAGTGCCATCAAGATTGATGAACTGGGAAACCTGATAAGTCCATATACCTCTAATAAAAAGAAGGATACATCATATACTGTTACAGATAGTGAATCTGAGGGATCACTAGTCAGAAGAGCAAAAGAATTCTGGAGGTCAACTTCTGTGGACAAGCAAACTGAAGATACCGTGGAACAGGCTGCTAAAAATTCAATGGCTACCGTATGCAGTAAACCACAAAATAAAGAAAGTGACATTAAATCAGATTTCTTATTGCACAGGAAAAGTGTGCAGTTCCACAGAAATACTTGCCAGGCAAGTGAAAGGCATTCAGAATATGAAGAAAGCAAACCACCCTTACTAGTGACACTGCCTCAAATGAAACCATATACTGCCCCTGGCATAAATAACAATAGGGGAGATCTGTCATTTCTGAAGCCTTACAGAAGGACATCTAGCCAATATGTTGCTTCAGCCATTGCAAAATACACAAGCCCAACTGAAAGCAAGCCTAACAACACAGAGACCTATTGTAAAGAGGATACTACCTACGAAGTCACACAGCTAAAATCTGATTTGGAACCGAAAAACAAGAAATGTATCATAATGGCAAAATACACTGTAGCAGACACTCAGCAAGATAAAACTAGTGGTTCTTACCAGAATTTTAACAATTATAGAAACAGAGAATGGAATACCTTATCCTTCAACAGTCATAATGGCAAAGAGAGCAATGGAGATGTTGAGTCTTCAGATGAAACAAATCTAGTTAGCACCTCTGAGAGGAATGTCAATTGGTTCATTCCAAAATCATCATCTAGAGAAACCAACAGGATAGAAGATTATCAACTTAGTGGTGGACATAATGCAGCTGATAAGCGATTAAGTACTGCAGAAGAATACAAGAAGGCAGTTAATGTATCTTCTCAGTCCAATCTTGAATCCTCAGTTCACCCCAAATCCAGCCTGCCCCCCTGTTTTGTTCCAAATTCAGCTAATTATTATCCTGATGATAAGGAAAGTACTTTGCCAAAACATTCTCCTGTGCTTAGTTCAACATCTTTATTCCATCAAGTTATGTCCGAAAGAGAAAGCAAGCCTGATGTACTGCCTGCAAGTACTAAAATGGAACCTGACATTATTTCAAACAGCAGCATTTTTGGACCTAAGAAAAAATTCAAACCTGTTGTCCAGAAACCTGTACAAAAAGATACAACACTTCATGGGGCACTAATGGAAGCCATCCAGACAGGCGAAGGAAAAGAAAAACTTCGAAAGATACAGGTGGAGTAGAGACTTTATTTGTGACATATTCTACAAATTGGTCACTTCAACATAAACCTCTTTCACAGAGAAAAGGTTGATACCATCAATGTCTTTATATGGCACTAGAGAGATTGAACCTACAAACTCATAGATTTATCATAAAGTATGTTTTTTTAGCTTCTTCTTAAAGCAAAGGATTCTTTCCACCTTCTTTGTTTTAGAGCATGACTATTAGACACCAGGACAAAGTTCTTATTGTTGAATCCTCAATTCGTTATTGAAGTACACAGCTGGTGTCTAATAGTTGATTGCTCTTTGTCCATCTTGTATGGTTCTCTCTGCATAAGAGTTTGTTTAAAATGTTTGGAGAATACTTAACCTACAGAAATTGCCAAGGCCCCCTTCTACTGGAGTCTGACAGTTCATAAGATCTGTAGACCAATAATAAAATTGGTTAATTTTATTAAATTTTGAAAATGAATAAAAGGAAAGAACAAAATATGTTACAAGGAAAACATATCATCATTTCCATAATGGAAGGAAAACAACATAATCAATAAACCATATTAGAGAGACTAACCTTAACCTGGAAGAGAATGTAAATCTCAGTAGGGTAATAACTGTCTTATTTTTAACTCCCCCTTACCCATCTACCCAGTAGGAAAAAGTAAAGAAATAACTAATTACCAGTATTTATTTATTAATAAGGAACATTTCCAGCTTTCCTTATTAATTAACCTTCTGATAAGAAATTAGACATCTACAAGGAAAATGCTAAAAGAAAGTAGCTCCAATAGCTACTTTAGGTTTTAACTGAAGAAATTGTTTCCTTCTCAGCTGGGTAGCTGTGGAATCATCAGGAAAAACAGTTATCTTCTGACCACAATATACCAAATTGTTCTTAGAAAAATAAGCTTTTAAAACCAATAGTTTGTCTTTTCCAGTTGCAAAAGTAACAAGCAATGCAGCTCAATAGTAATGGCATCCTGAGAAGTTTCCAAAAATTGAGTCAAATTGGCAATTGTGGGATCATTAACAGCTTGCTTTCCCTGTACTGAATCACTAGATGAACTAGATAAATAATAAAATTTAGAAAATAATATATTATCCACATCTGACCTGTTCAAAACTTGTTTGAGATAATTCTTAACAAAATCTCTGAAGCCAATAGATGGATTGTTGGAAAATTCAACAACCTAAGGTTTTTGCTTCTTAGTGAATTTTCCAAAAATTCATTATCTTTAATCCTTGCTGCTCCTAGGGATTATAAAGAAGTTATTTGAGAAGAAAAGACACCACAGGTTTCATCTGTCTTTTTAAGCCTGCCATCCACTTTACCCACTTCACCTGATCAGTCATTCCCTTCAATAGCAAGTTGTCATTCGAAAGTAAGGTCCAAATATCCTTCAGGGCAACCTGATCAGAAGCAATGGACACATCAGATGTTCCGGCTGAGTCAACGTGTAAAGCTATTGGTGTTAGAATGGGTAACCACTTCTCAGCAACAACCGAAGAAGAGCCCTGTTTCTCATTTACATTCCCTCCACTAGCAGGTAGACTCAAATCCTGTAAACCTCCAGGGGATGAGGGAGGTACCCTCTCAATGGGGCTAAAAGATGCCCCAAATTTGAAGAAGACTGGAGTGAAGAGTTTAGATGGGATACAGTACTCACTGGGGCGGAGTTAATAGATGTTTGTCCATAGGGTCACTCACAACTGCCGAAGGAGTCGAAGCTGCATTTGCTTTTACTTTCCTCTTCACCATTTTCAGAAAATAAAATGCACAGAGCCCCTGCCACACCAGACTGGCACCAAAGGGGCTTGACCCCCCCTTTGGTCTCGCGCCCCTTAGGTTGCACGGGCCATGCAGCCACAAGCAGGGAGACTCGTTAAAGTAGGCAGCAGAAGATTACATTGGTGGGGGGCAAGGCTACCGCCACAATGGTCCGGGAAGCAAAGCTCTCCTCCTCTCAGTCGACTCCCAGCAGCTGCTGCTACCAGGCTCTCCTCCTCCACGCTCCAAGTCAGCCTCAAGAAAACAGGCATGGAGACTCGCTAAAGTAGGCAGCAGAAGATTATGTTGGGTGGGGATATAACCATGATGGTCCGGGAAGCAAAGCTCTCCTCCTCCCAACCAGCTCCCTGCAGCTGCTGCTACCAAGCTCTCCTCCTCCTCCACGTTCCAAGTCAGCCTCCAGATTAGGCAGTCAGTTTTAGCAATTTCTTGCTGTCTTAGTACATGGATAGACATTTGACTTTTTCTTTAACTGTGAAAGTTGCAAATGAACTACAATAAAAGTACTTAAAAATTAATTTCAGTTAAACATGGACTTCCCTCTCATCTCCCATGTAAGTCACAGGTTGCCAAAGAATACAGGGAACTGTTTGGGTCACCTTAAAATACGTTCATATTAATTATAATGGCCCAGTGTGGATGCTGACATATTTTCTTGCTCAATTTCAGAAACCAGAATGTATGTCAGATGGAAGTCAGAAGAATCTTTCATATGTTGAGAGCGAGAATGAGCAGTCAGCCCTGCTCTCTGCCATTAGAGCTCATGGTGGTTTCTCAAGACTTCGAAAGGTAAAAAAAAAAAAAAGGCAAGACTGGAGGATGTCCCTTCTGCCTCAGCTTCTATGGTAGAGAGTGGACTGATAAATACGAATCTGTTTTCTATAATGCTGGAGGTGATAACTGGTCTGGGTGAGGCAACCTTGGAGGAGCAAGTAGGAGGGCTGGTCTTTTCTTCTCAGACCTTGAGACATCTTTGTCACCAGAGGTTTATGTTGTACCACACATTTCTGTGGTGACTTGGACTAAAATCCTGTGTCTGCTGATCACCATAGCTGCTTTGAAAGGGTGGGAGAAGTGCCCAATGCAACAGGAAATAAAGTGGCACGGACTCTTTGGAAGCCTCAGATAAAATAATATGACTCAATATCTTTCCATTTACGTATGTTAGAAAATAGAGCAGCCCTTTGGGGACAGTTTCAGATTCCTTACCTTGATGCAGTGCCAACAAGACAGGATGAACCTCAGTGGATATGAACGGAGTAGAAACAGTACCAAAGAGGTTAGGAGAAACACCATAGATGGAGAATGAACAAAGGACCAGTTGGAGCAACACCTGGTCAGTATAAACTCAATACTAACAGTATAGCTTTCTTATTACTGTCACATAAAACAAATGTCTTAAAATTCCCCTCAAATATGTGTGCTCAAAATGCACAAGATCTGTCCAACCCATTATCAAAATTGGTGTGTACTTGCCTAACAGTTTTGGGCACACAAATTTGAAGTGAATACCTCTGATGGAGGCAGTGACGAAATGTGGCATCAGGTTTTATGTGTTGTATTCACTCAATAAACTGTGACAAAGTCATATTGCTAGTATTGAGTTTATATTGACCAAGTGTTCCTCCACCTGGCTTTTTGTTCATTATGAATGAAGTATGGCAGGTACTAGAGAAACCTGAAATGTGAAACAGTGAGAAGCTAGAAGGGAGCAAAAATGGATTAGTTGGAGTGGTGGTAGGTTATGCGACAAGAATCGGGACAATGATAGTTGGGGGGGGGGGGGGAGAGATGTAGTACTAGGAAGAGAACAAGATAAAGGAAGGGCTCATAGGGAGTGATCTTGAAAGGTGGAGGAAGTGGAAAAGGAAGGTGACGCGTACATTAAGGATATACTATTGAGAAAGAAATTTGTGGAACATAGGAGATGAAGAGTGATTAAGAATTGTGACGTATGCAGAAGAAAAGCAGGAAGACAAAGTATGAGGGACTGGTAGTAGTAGATTTGTAACAATTACATTGGTATATACCTTTAAATTAAATTTTTCTTCACTTTCTGAATTGGAGAGCATAGTTCTTCCATGTTGCTGCAGTTTGGCTTTTTTTGTAACTACAAACATTCTGAATTAGATGTTTTTCAAGGTTACTGTTTAATATTATTGATGTCTTAGCAGCTCTGAATTTTAGTTATTGAGGTGTGGTCAAGCTAAGGGCAGTAAGTGTCAGACGTCCCAAGATAATGAAGATTATGATTATAACTGGTCCTCTGTTGGTGGGGTAAGGGCAAACATCAGAGGTACAACAGACAATAAAAGTTCTGTTCTCAGGGATGTGCAAAGTTGGACTCGTCTTTCTGTCACACTCAGCTCACAGCCCAGCACTTTGTCAAAGGTTCCCTAGTTGAATGGGGAGAAAAGTATCTCAAGACCTGTGCTAGAAATAGGTTAGATGAGCAAACAGAGTGTAGGAGTCCAGGTACATATAAACAAAACACCTTTATTGGGCTCTCACAAGCCATATAAATATACAAAAGTAGTGCAATTAATACAGATAAACAAAGAGTCCAAATAAGAAAGGTAGCATAACATATAAATGGTTCGTATTTGCTTATGAGCAGTGACACAGTCCTAGAACTTGTCCCTGTCCCCACAGGCATCCTTATCCATCCTGTAGGCTTCTTATGACAGACTGCTCTTCCTTTGTAACCAGTGTGATGCTCTCCTTCCTGTGTTGCAGTGGTTATGTCACACTTTTGCCCCTTGTGCCCTTGGCTACTTGCTCAATATGTCACTCTTGGAATAAGCAGACCCTCTGACTCTTATCCTTTGGGGTCCTCAGTCCCCACATCACCAGTCCTCTCCCCAACAATGCCCTTCCTTCCTTGAATGTGGAACAGTTGACCTCTTCTCCTTGCCAGTAGATCCCTCTTGAATCTCTCCTTCTCTGTCCCACCAGTATGGGTTCAACTGAAGCGGAATAGGCCTTTGGGTTATGGGTCTCCTTTGTAGTTAAGATGTGTTGCCTTTATACCCCCCCACCCAAAACCACTTTTCTCTTTGAATTTTCCAGGCAGGCTGCTTGGTAAGAAGAGCACTGTGCCCTTCCAATACTTTATATTTCCCTCCGAATTCTGGGAGCTCCTGAAGTTAAGACCATCCCACAGCTTTTTCTGAGTGACTTATCTCTGTACCAGGGACCCAGAACATTCCTCCTGGTACACAAGATTTGATGTCTTTCGGACTTAAAGATGCAAGCTTTCAATCTTTTAAGATCCCTTCTCCAAAGAAATAATTTGTTCCATCACTCAAAATAGCCAAGGAACATGATTCTAGAGTGCATGGAAGCCAAGGGAAATACCTTTGGCTGCTGAATAGTTTTGCCCAAAATAATACCAGTTCAGTTTGTTGCTCTGTATGCCAGAGAAGAGTTACAAGAATCCTTAGTTCCCAAGTAAATGATGACTGTACTTCCAAGAATCATTCAATGCCAAATGCTTGCTCTAGTAATCTCTTCGGCTGAGTGATGTGAGGGAGTAGAAACAGATGTTTAAAGCACTAAATCAACAGACTTTTACTATTCGTTCTTTCTTTAATTTTTATTACCACAAAAAAATGCTAACTGATTTTGGGGAAAGGAATTCAAAATATATTTTATTCTGTGAGCATTAATTTTGGTCTGTTCTTTTTTTACTGTGCCCTTGATAGATATCATCTTCAGCTTCTGAAGAGCTCCACAGCATTAGGACTTCTGAATCGTTACTTCAGGGAGAGGAGAAGACTCAGGCTAAACAATGTCCTATTCTGTTGCCACCTCCTCCTCCCCCTCCCAGTGCATCAGTTAAAGCGCCTAAGTATTCTTTGACTCCCAGAAATGACCCAGTGAATGCTCGAGAAGCCTTAATGGAGGCTATCCGGTCTGGTACAGGTGCTGCAAGTTTGAAAAAGGTAAGATTTACATTACCAGCAAGAACTGAGCCTGTAAATAAAGCAATATTGATAGAGGCGGCATTTACACATGTATATTGGCTACATGTGTAAATGACCATTTCAGAAAGCCTCTATTTAAATGTGTAGATGCCCCAGAGAGTGTGATATGAATGGGTCAAAAATTTGGACATGTATTCCCCTTCTTACAAAGGAAATACACAGATATTCACCAGCTCAGAAGCATGTACAGATTTTAAGAGTGCTCTTTTTGAGCAGGGATTTATGTGAGGGATTAAGGGAGTAAATCTCCTTAATCCCCTGCAAGGCCAGCTCAACTTAATGCATGCTTATTAGGTATATCATTAGTATTATGCTAACATTGTATTATATCTCTGGTATTTGAATTCCAGTGCTATCAAATGTGTATATTTTTTATACTGTTTCATGATAGTTTTATTATTAGGTTTCAATTTACTGTTTTCAAGTTTACCTCATTTATTATGTTTAGTTTATTCTTGGTTATTTTACCATTGTTATGCTGTTAACAAAATTGTAAACCACCTTGGGTGAATCTCTTCATAAAGGCAATTAATAAATCCCAATAAATAAATAAAATAAGTAAACCTGGGAGTTAAAGATGGCGGCACGCAGGTTTTGCGCTTAACTTATTCGTGGAGATTCGGAAGATCTTTTACTTTACCATGCCTCATACCAAGCGTAAAGGAGCAGTCAAGGGAGTAGCCTCCACCCCCAGGACCTCTTCTCCGATGCAATCTTCTTTTGAGTGGTTTTTCGCGAAACCGCCAGAGCAAAGTACCGGGAGGAGCCCCGCTGTCTCGGGAGGAGGAGATTCCCGTGACTTGGGGCCGAACGTCACACTCTCTCCCCCGGAACCTAATACTCCACCTCCGCCCACTGGCCCCTTCTCTCATCGGGAAACCCCCCTTGCGGAAGCTGAAGGTGAGGGAACCTAAGAAGGAGGCGCTGAAGGAGGACGTGCCAGTGGAGGTTTGGGACGAGAAGTTTCCCAAACGCAGCCAGGAGCACTTTTAACAAAACCGGAGATGGTAACACTCGAGAGCATATGGGAAGCTCTCCAACACCTGGATGTCAAGCTCACCAAGTCAAACGGAGAAATAGCAGCACTTGTGAGTACTGTGGACTGTCTTTCTAAATCAATTCATGGGATTAAGAATGAGTCAGATAACAGAATCATAGAGATTAAACAAGAAGTTAAAAAATTACAAGAATTTTCAACTATGACTGTTAAGGATAAACAATATAGCCACAGAAAAATTGAACAGATGGAAAATTTCAACCGTAGATTGAATTTGCGTCTAATAAACTTTTCAAAGTCTCTGGGGACTTCTCCTTTAGAGGCATTTAAGAAATATCTAGTTGAGATATTGAAATACTCTTCTGACCATATCCCACCAATAAACAAAATATATTATATTCCAAAAAAGAAAGAAATGGAAGTAGATCCTACAGTAATAACTCAAAAACGTGGAAGAGAACAAACAAATCTTGATGTAACTCAGTTGTTGGAAATATCCATGTCAGATACTTCTGAATGAGCTACTTAAATAGTCTCCTTCATTTTCGAGCAGGACTTGGAAGCGGTTAAATGTTTGTTCTTCAGGAATTCTCAATCCCTATTTTATGGTGAAAGGATATGGATGTTTATGGACGTAACAAAACACTCAGGAGAGAAGAAAAGCTTTTCTTGCAATTAGGAGACATGTGGTATCATTAGGAGCCTCACTCTTCCTAAATTATCCCTGTAAATGTGTGGTAAAGTTTTTAGGTATAAAATATGTCTTCTTTAATCCTGACCATTTAAAAACATTTGTAGACTCCAAGAAGTTGGTGACCACTGGATATTAAGATTGAGTATAGTTTAAAATGCTCTGGATTGTTCGTGTTAAGCTATATAATTTACTTTAATTAATTTTCAATGTTTTCTCCTGAACAATTCTTTACTCCTCCCCTCTCCAACCATAGCGGTCTAAAGAAGACTATTGCTATTATATTGTTTTTTGTTTAAGTATTATACCTTTTGTGTAAAAAATATTTGTCTGCTTTTTCTTCCAGTACCAAATTATTTTTTATATACTCAATATAATAAATTAGCAAAAAAAATAAAAAAAATAAGTAAACCTATGGACCAGGTGAGGCACTAGCTCAGAGCATTGGTGATAAAAGGTGCCAAAATCCCAGTCTGGTCTACTTTCAACTCCTAGAGGGATAGATACTGTATTGAGATTTTGGCACACTTTGAGGCATATTTTCAAAGCACTTTGGGAGGCTAAGTTCCATATGTTTCTATGGAACTTTGGGAGGCAAAGTGCTTTGAAAATAAGCCTCTTTATCATCAGCGCCCTAAACCAGTGTCTCATCTCCAGCAAGAAGAGCGGACTGAGAAGAGGGGGGACACCATCTCACAGGCAGATGGAGGCATAAATATACCAGATTTTGAGTGGTGGGGTGGGGGCAGGGGCACTGATCTGCTATATTTTATTTCTGTATCCAAACTGAAAAAAATTGCAGCTTCATTATTTAATTGGCAGAAGTTATAGGAACAGGTTTGTAGAATGGTCCCACTATATAGGATATAGAAGTTCCAGCACTTATATGTGGAAGTTGCAAAATCTCCACGTCCATGTATAAGTGCCGATATGTCCCTGTGGAAACTGCCTAGGTAATGGCACTCTATTTTGCAGGGTTCTAGAAAACAGATGGGCAAGCGATCCACTAGTCCCAGTAGAATGGAAGAAGCAGACATGGTGGAAGATGAATGACAACCTTTATTGTAAAATGCAGGTAAAAGGGTGCCCGACACAGCTGTGCTTTGCCTGGCAGGGCTGCTTCAGGGGCAATACAATACTAATAAATATAAAAAACATAAACACATTAATTAAAATACATATTTAGCAATCCTTATCTAATATAATAATTCGCACCTCCAACGTTCTGAAGCCGAACGTGGCAGCGAAGCCGTGTAGTGTTCGTAGGGTTCGTAATCGCACTCCCGATCACTGCCTTGCCCTCGAGGGAACTCTGTGGTTTCGCTTCTGTTTCTGCAGTTCCTGTGGTCCCGCCCTTCTGGAAACAGGAAATGAGGGCGGGACCAGAGGAACAGCTGAAAGAAGTGGTGTCTGTACTTGCTGCACTTCAGTGTTGCCGGACGAGCAGGAGGTAAAACGTTTTCAACAGCAGCTGCCACGTACGAAGGGCTGGGACACCCGCACACATCCTCCTTGCTGTCGGAGGCCACAGAGACAGAGGGAGGGAGGCGCTGGCCAGCGGAAATGGGAGGAGGGGGGGCCCGGATAGAGGGGAGGTCCTGAGACGAGGGGGGGTTCTGAGACGAGAGAGGGGGAGGGGTGTGCTGCAACAACAGGGGGGAGGGGTGTGCTGCAATGACAGGGGGGGTCCTGAGATGAGGGGGGGAGGGGTCCTGAGATGACAGGGGGGGGTCCTGAGACGAGGGGGGAGGGGTAGTGGAGGGGGGAGAACATTAATGGCAGAAGGTCATTACCTTACTAGCGCCCGTTTCATTTCAGTGAGAAATGGGCTTTTTTTACTAGTAAATAAATAATTGAGTAATCCATTATATTCAATTATTTATTTACATAGGGGTCCTTTTACTAAGGTGCACTGATGATTAGCACACACTAAATAAGATGCCCATAGGAATATAATGAATCAATTTAAATGGTCAAACACATCAGCTTTCAAGTTTGAGAGCTATAGTTCCAAATCTGCTCAAACGCTCAGCACTCATAATACTACTTACTACTACTACTACTTATCATTTCTATAGCGCTACTAGACGTACACAGTGCTGTACAATTGAACATGAAGAAACAGTCCGTGCTTGAAAGAACTTACAATCTAATCAGGACAGACAAAGAGGACCATAACGGAAAAGGGAATTAATAAGGTGGGAAGGATAAAACATACAAGTGAATAGGGATTAGGATTTAAAAGCAGCATCAAAAAGGTGGGCTTTTAGCCTAGATTTGAAGATGGCCAGAGATGGAGCTTGATGTACTGACTCAGGAAGTTTATTCCAGGCATATGGTGCTGCAAGATAAAATTAATGGAGTCCGGAGTTGGCAGTGGAAGAGAAGGAGAGATTTACCCAGTGAACGGAGTTCCCGGGGAGGAGTATAGTGAGAGAAGAGTGGAGAGGTACTGAGGAGCTGCAGAGTGAATGCACTTATAGGTCAATAAGAGGAGTTTGAACTGTATGCGGAAACGGATACGGAGCCAAAGAAGTGACTTGAGAGGGCTAGTATGAGCATAGTAACACTGGCGGAATATAAGTCGGGCAGCAGAATTTTGAACAGATTGAAGGTGAGAAAGATGGCTTAGTGGGAGACCTGTGAGATGCAAGTTGCAGTAATCTAAGCGAGAGGTGATAAGAGTGTGGATAAGAACTTTGGTAGCGTGCTCAGAAAGGAAATGATGAATTTTGGTGATATTATAAAGAAAGAAATGACAGGTTTTAGCAGTCTGTTGGATATGTGCAGAGCTGATGAGACAGAAAGGATGAGAGTGTTAGCCACAGAGATAGAGAACAGAGGAAGAGGAGAGGTGGGATTAGGGGTAAAGACAAGAAGCTCAGTCTTGGTCATGTTTAGTTTCAGATGGCGGTGAGACATCCAGGCAGCAGTGTCAGACAAGCAGGCTGATACTTGGGCCTGCATTCCTGCTGAGATTTCTGGTGTGGAGAGGTAGACCTGGGAGTCATCAGCATAAAGGTGATACTGAAAACCATGGGATAGGGTCAGAGCACCAAGGGTAGAAGTATAGATGCAAAAAAGAAGAGGTCCCAAGACAGAGCCCTGAGGTACACCAACTGATAGTGGGCTAGAAGTGGAGGAGGACCCACCAGAGTATACACTAAAAGTACGATGGGAGAGATAAGAAGAAAACCAGGAAAGAACAGAGCCCAGAAATCCAAGTGAGGACAGCGTATCAAGGAGTAGGCAGTGATCAATATGAATATAATAGGCATGCAAACGCTAAATTCATTAGCAGACCTTAGTAAAAGGACCCCATAATTACTTATTTTTAAGGATTGTATTTGTTTTTATATTTACACTATTAGTATTGTATCACCCCTGAAGCAGCCCTGCTGGGCGAAACACTGCTATGTTAGGCACCCTTTTGTGCTTTAAAAATATATGAATGCATGCACTGGGGACACACATAAATGTACACTTTCTTCAGAGCAGGTATAAATTTGTGCATGAGCATTTGTGTGTTGTTGGGGCTGGTTTTGGTCCCTATTTTATAAATGCAACATAGGTTCCTTTGTTGCCTTTTTAAAATTGTCATCTTTTTGAAACTTTGACTAAAATACCCTGTTGTAAATTACAGGGGAAAAAAAAGAAGAGGAAATATCCACAAAACACACTAGGAAAACCAAACAAAGTGGAGATGGTCAAGAAGAGGAGACACAACCACAGGTCAATAAATATAAATCCTTTTTTTTACCAAGCTGACCCAACACAGCTGTGTTTCAGCACAATGCCTGTGTCAGGGGTTATAACCTGGGTCCCACCCGCATATAAAAGGTATTCAGATGCTTGGCGAAATCAGGCTGCTGTGCTTCTGTTGCTATCGCTGCCAGACTTTGAGTAAAAGTCAGGTCATTTGAACTCTGGCAGCAGTAGAGACAAAAGCACAGAAGTCTGATTTCTCTAGCCATGTTGGGTAGCTTGGTAATAAAGGATTTATGTTTCTTGATCTGTGGCTGCATCTATACTCCTTGGTCATCTCCACTCTGTTTGGATTTTCTTTTATGAATTACACCATATTTTCCATCTCAAACTTTGTGTTTGTGTCCAGTTTACAGCAGGAATTTTAAGATGTGCTCAGCAAACATAAATATCTTTGAGTTATAAAACCAAATTTCATTATCCATTTGAGGGCAAACCCAAAGTAAGGGCCTTCTGGTTTGTTTGGGGAGGGGGTTGTATTTTTCAATAAATTGTTTATTTATTGGGATTTATTAACCACCTTTATGAAGAGATTCACCCAAAGCAGTGTACAAAAGGTCCAGTCTAACATAAAACTTACAATTTTGTTAACAGCATAATAATAGTAAAAATGACCAAATATAAACATAAATACAATAAGGGGATCTTTTGCTAAAGGTTATAGCAAGTTATCTGCCAAAGGATCCATTTTATTCCTATGGATCCTGCTGCAGATAACTTTTGCTAATCTTTAGTAAAAGACCCCCTAAATTAGGTAAACTTGAGAACAACGAATTTAAAAAACCTAATAATAGGACTAACCATGAAACCGTATCAAAAAAATACACATTTAATAGCACTGAAATTCAAATAACAGAGAGATAATACGATGTCAGCAGAATACTAATGAAACATCTAATCATGCATTAGAATAAAAATCAACATCAGACTGTATCACTGTTCCAGTGTGATATGCATATGAAGACATCAGGTGTATTTAGTGTGGGTCATAGAAATACCTTTCCACCATGAAGATAGATCCAGCCATTGATTTATTTGCATTCTGTAGGCACCTGGTACATCTCTAGCCAGGAGGCACAATGTTTCTAAAGTGTCTGTCAGGTGCTTCAGTTCGCTGAAAGTTCATGAAATCATTGAAGCCCAGGAGGTACTTTGACTAACCTGTGATGAGGTTTATAGAGTCAACATGGCAATATGTCGGTGCCATAGAGGAGCAACAATATCTGTAAGTTACTGAAAAGGTACTTACTGATAGAATTAAGAGCCAGCCTACTCTGAGGGGGAAGGCAGGGAGGAGCTCACACATTAAAAGCAGATGTACAATATAGCAGTGTCGTAGCTAAGGGTGGGCCTGGGTGGGCACAGGCCCATTCATTCTTGTCTCAGGCCCACCCAGTCAGCAGCCCATGAGGCCCCCAAAACTCTTCAGTGGTGGCACCTCACTACTTTCTCTCCCTCTTCTCCACTCGTGGCCTGGCATCTGCCCATCTTTCTCTAGAACCCCTCTCCTGGTCTACCTCAGAGCTACTGCCGGCGACTATTCCTATAGGCATCATGTGCCGGCCCTGCAGGCATCTCTCTATCATGTCCTGCCCTCAATGATGTCACTTCTTGTTTTTTTTTGGCGGGGACGTGGTAGAGAGAAGCCTGCAGGGCTGGCGCAGGTTGACTATAGGAATTGCGACGGGCAACGGCTCTGAGGTAGAACCGGGGGAGAGGGTTCAGAGAGAAATAGGCAGACGTCAGATCATTAAAAAAAAAAAAACCAACAACAACTATATTGTATGTATGTACAGGGGTAGGGTTGGGGGTGGGAAGGGCCCACCCAGGTTAACTCTGGGCCCACCCAAAATGGCAGGTCTGCCTACGCCCCTGCAATATAGAGACATATTATTCTCAGAGGACAAGAAGGCTATATTCTCACATGTGGGTGACATCATCCACTTTGCCCGGTGCGGAGCTTAAACAAGCTACTGGATCTTTAAGAGCACACGCAGCGTCCCCACCTTGCATACGTGAGTGTCTTCCTGCCTGCCATAAGATCTTGGGACCATCAGTCTCTTCTCATCCACAGTGATGGGAGAATACAATTGTCCCAAGCTCCTCTCAGCGTCTGGTGAGTGAGCATACTTTTTCAATTTTTGTACCTTCCCTTCGGGTTTTTTGCCCTGACTTTTTTTTTCTTCAGAAAAGCCCCTCTTCCTTCCCATATACTTTTAGTGTATTTTCCCCCAAATTATTTCTCCATCGATTTTTCTGGTGCATGCCCCATTTTTAGTCACAAATATTTATGCCTGCCATTGACAGAATACTCCCAACATTGCAGTTCAGCACTAACTGGTTAAGTGCCACTGAAAATTAGCATTTAGGTCCAAACAGGCGATTTAACCAGTCAGAAGCCATTTATGGCTGGTTAAATCGCTTTGAATATGAACCCATTTTTGACTGTGTTGCTGTGTCTGTTCCCCCCGTCTTTATCCATCCTTTCATCCTAAAAGAAAATGCACAGGACCAAACATTCAAATGTATTACTACTACTACTTTTTATTTCTATAGTGCTACTAGGCGTACACAGTGCTGTACACTAAAAATGTATGATACAGTCCCTGCTCATCAGCTTATGATCTAATCAACAGACAAACAGGACAAATAAGGGATTAGGGAATTAAGTATGATGGGAATGATTAAAACTGACATGGCTACTGAACAAGTGAATGGTTATGGATTATTAGAATTTGCTATACCACCATGACTAACTGGCAGCTCTCAGCAGTCTACAATATTTAAAACAAATTTTAGAAAAGGAAAGGAACTACAAAAATGTACAGGAAAGTGGATAGAACAGAGGTACAGAGGATTAAGGACAGCAGAGAAGAAAGAGGTCAAAGAGAGGGGGAGCAACAGCAGTTTGCCATAACAGTTCAATCTATGGTAAAAGCTTTAGCAAAAAGCCAGGTCTTTAGTTTGGCTTTGAACGCTTTAAAAGAGGTTTCAGCACAAATGTCTAGTGGGAGTGAGTTTCAGTGAGAAGGAGCAGCGAAGAAAAAAGCGCGATGACTAGTGGATTTTAACTGGGCAAATTTGGGACCGGGCAAAACTAGGCAGTGATCATTTATTGAGTGTAGAAGACGGGCTGGAGAGTATGGAATAGTGAGGAAAGAGAGAGAGAGAGGGGGGAAGGCCGTGCCTGTGGGACTGAAATGTGAGCAATTTAAAGAGTATACGTTGATGGATTGATAACCAGTGATACTTTTACAACAACAGAGAGGCATGGCCGTAAACAATGGGCATGGCAAAGCAAATGGATGGCTGTATTCTGTAAGGACTGGGTGCAACCTAAGTATATGACATTGCAGTAGTTCGATCTTGTAGTAAGAAAGAAAGATTAAAGAAATAAAAAATTTTGCGACTAAAATATCTCCAGATCCTTTGAAGCTGGCAGAGTACAAAAAGCCTGTTTTGTACACATTAGAGATCTGAAATATAAATGATAATTATAAATCTAGAATAACTCTGAGGTATCTGAAAGAATTGAAGAGTGGACTCAAAAAGCTGCAGTGGAATGGATGGAGTACAAAGGCCGCCTGTAAACCAACACATTACAGATTTTTTTCTCTATTAAGGACACGTTTGTGATCAGAAAGCCAGTTAGAAATAAGTTGACAACAATTTTGGAGTGATCCTAGGGCAGGATTGAAGGGGTTTGTTGGACAGGAGTTAAAAGCAGACTCAAAAAGGTGGGCTTTTAGCCTAGATTTGAATATAGCCAGAGTTTGATGTATTGACTCAGGAAGTCTATTGCAGGCATACAGTGCAGTAAGCTGAAAGGAATGGAGTCTGGAGTTGGCAGTGGAGGAGAAGGGTACAAATAAAAGAGATTTACTCGATGAATGGCGTTCCCACGGAGGATTGTAGAGAAAGATGAGAGTGGAGAGATACTAAGGAGCTACCAAGTGAATGCACTTGTCAATCAATAAGAGGAGTTTGAACTGTATGCAGAAACGTATAGGGAGCCAGTGAAGTGACTTGAGGAGAGAGCTAATGTGAGCATAGTAACATTGGCGGAATATAAGTCATGCACCAGAATTTTGAACAGATTAAAGGGAGGAGAGATGGCCTAGTGGGAGACCTGTGAGAAGTATGTAACTTAAGAAGTTAGACATCTTGATCTAAAAGAAAACTTTTCCCTGCTGGGCAATTAAATGTAAGTGCCTAAAAGGTGGAAGAGGATAGGGATGGGGTCAGGCCAGGGAAAGTAACTCTAGGCACCTAGCATTGATTTTCAGCACTTGGCTTTTAGTTTGGGAGCCTACATTTTGATGAATATTTGAACCCAAATGTTACGTGTCTAAGTTCAGCTAAAAATTCACCCAACTTTAGTGGCCTAAAACTGAGGCCTCCAGGTCAGGTATTAGGCTTTCCTTGAACCTGGGCCACAGTGGATATATAGATGAGCATGTAAGTAGTCAGTGCTCTGTAAAAGGATGTACTATGCATTCAATGGAGTGTAAAGAAAATTCAGTTCCATTTCTTATCATATTGTACAGTGTGCCACTATTTTATCAACAATAAGGAGGATTTTGAATGGCATCTGTTGTTGCTCCAAAGAGTTTCCTGAAAATACAGTTTAGGGTGACATGTTTTATGACCCAGCTGTTGTATTGTTGAACATTTGACTACATTTACAGCCACAGGTGAACCTTTTCCCAACCTAGAGGAGCTGATGTAAACTATTTACAGGTAAATATTATTCAGCCTTGCCCTCTTGTCCTTTATTAAACAATGAGAGCTGTTTGGGGCATTAAACTGTGTAGAATGATCTTTTGATACAAAATGACTCAGTACTTTTGGCAGTGTGGCAACAGTCTCTTGCGTCAAGGAGTTGAGATCTTCCAAAAAAAAAAAGTTACTCTAAGGGTGATGTGAAATGAAATGAATGGAGATATTTATCAATAAGAATGCTGTTGCTCAGAGGAAAAGACCTAAAGTGTTGGCTCAGACATTGCTTGGCAGGAATACTGTCTAGAGAAAGTATGAAACTAGTTACAGAGGAATTCTGTACCATATTCACCGGAAAAGCACAGGGGCCTGTATCACCCAAAGTTAAACTTGGTGAAAAAACTAAATGATCCTTAGAACACCTTTTTGATTTAACAACTTTCTTGGACTATAATAGGAAATGTTTTATTTTTATTTTTTTTAATACCTGTGTAATTAACTGCAGTGAACACCCATTGGATGCAAAAAAAAAAAAAGCATATCGCAGGAAATAGGGTCATACTACCATTTATTTCTGAAGAAAAAACACATATTGGCTGCATGCTGCAGTGGAAAGACTTGTATATTCATGCATATACATTACTTCTGTTGTTTTAAGATCCCTACGTTGGCCAGTAACAAACGAGACTAGAAGGTGTGTTAAATGACCTGTTCTTCTCAGAGAATCCTTGCTGCAGTAGGAGAGCTGATGGCTAGACTAGAGGTATTCTAGACTTAAGACGTTCATACACTGAAAAGGAGTGTTTATACTATAGGGAGTGTTTATTTGTTTTACAGATTATAAGACCCATTTTGCAAAGGACATCTAGGTCAGAAATGGGATGTCCAAGTCAGGACATTCACAGTTTTGTTGCGGAACTCAAAGCTTTTTGTAAAGTACATATAAGGACATGCAGGATTACATTTGTATTATGCAGCATGGCCAACAGAAATGGCCATTTTTCAAAAAATTACGCCCAGCAGAAGAGCAGTGTCACTCATGTCTTGCACACGTAAGTGCCGTCACTTACCCGTGTAAATACAGAATTCGTGATTTACATGTGCAAGAGCCAGTAAATGCATGTAGAAGTGCCATTTTTTTAAAGTAAATATATTAGAGGAGCCTCTTAAAAGATCTGAGTTTTAAATATCAAATGTTTGGCTCTTTGTGGTGGCTTTTAAGGCCAGAGGGCTAAGCACAATTACCTCCTCACTCATTCCTCAAAACCTGCGTGATCAGTTTTTTTTACACTTCTGTGTGATTCAGAGGAAGGTATAAATGCTGATGGGAAAAGATTTTGAAATACCATTGTATTCCTGTTGTAAAATAGGAAATACCCACAGGAGCAGCCGATAGAAGATGCAGAAAGATGTGGGGCCATGTGCAGAGAGACTCATTGCAAGGCTTCATTTTCATAAGTCAATAGGGGCTGAAAGCCAGGACAGAAAATTGAGGCCATATATGAAAAACCTAGTTGATCAAGAATAGGGCCGACCCCGAGTACACACTTTTTAAAAGTCTGCCCACACCATGCCCCCATTGAAATCTGTGTGTTCTACAAATAGCCATGTAAATAACAGTTTTTCTATAATTGTTGCTTATATTTGTATGCCCATTTACACTGTAAACTAGCTTTTTATACATATGTAAATGCTACCTAACCATTTTAGCATGACCTTTATTTATTTATGACATTTATAAACCATTTCCCCAAATAACCATCCAAGCAGTGTACATAAAAACAATCCTAAAACAACACAGATTGCAATATAGCCACATTACCAGATAACTTGTAGCTTTACCTAGCAGAACAGCTCCACGTAGTGAAAAGTTTTTACAGTGACATCCGGATAACTTTTGTCCTTGACAAATATGCTAAGGCAAACTTCCTTAAAAGAAAATTGAACAAAACTGAAAACATCTCTGTTAGTGATGGCTGTGACATAACTGAACTTGAACCAGGAAGGTGTATAAATACCTATGAATAGAGAAAGCATAAATTACTGTGAGGAAAAAGTCAGTAAAGAATATTACAGAAGGTTAAAATTGCTATTGAAAAGTGCTTTAACATCACAGAATAAGATGCAAGCTGTCAATCAGTCTGCAGTCTTTGCACTCTCATATAGGTTTGGAATTATACACTGGCCTCTCAAATATCTTGAGAAAACTCCTCCGTGCTCACAAGGTCATCTATAAAAATCAGTGTGTGCTGAGACTGTACATTCCTAGAGCTGAAGGAGGCATGGACCTCATAAAAGTAGATTATACATATAGAGCTACCATTGTAAGTCTCCTAGCCTACTTAACAGCATCAACAGACCCAAATGCACAAACAGTGTGGAAGTATGAAAGTAAATATCCAGACTCTGTCCCCATCATTAAACTTGGATAAGCATTCCAATGAGCAGAAGGCATGAGTAAGGATCAAAATTGTACACATGAATGGTTAAGGAGGAGTAAACTGAAATGTAAGGATGCAAGGTTGATAGTTGCAGCTCAGGATAGTGGGTTATGGATGAAATGGTTCACAGCAAATATAGAAAAAAACAAGTGAAATAGACATGTAGATACTGTAAGAAAGAGGTAGAAATGGATAGTCATAGCTGGCTGCAAAGCGCAAAGATACAATAAAGAGGCATGTCTCATCTGTTGAAAACTTTGTAAACACTACAACATCGCTGTATCAGAAAATCATTTTGATAACAACCCTAAGAAACTGAAGAGGTTATGACCATCTGGGACATTCCAATTCCAGCTGATAAAAAAACTTGATGCAAGAAACCCTGACTTAGTAGTAAAAGAGAAAGCACCAGAACAGTGTTGATTATGCCGTGAATTGGATGGAGAGGAAGAAAATCTTCAAGAAATGCAGTAAAAGACCAAGAACGTGTGGCAGAATGATACAGATTTATTTCCCATTGTATTGGCTGCCATAGGCCTGATTGAAAGGAATTATCAGGCACCTCTTGATAGGTTGTCTATATAAGTTGCATCTCACAAACTCCAGAAAGAAGCTCTTTGGTACCGTGCAAGTACTACGGTGTATTAGCAGTAAATCTGAGACACTGAATTCATGCTCCACATACCTGGCTTAAGAGTGAGGTTAATTGCTTTCCTGGTAGGCACAAATGTAACCCATTTAGAGACTGCCCTAAGAGAGAAGCAAGAGCAACATTACCAGATAACAATTTTACCCACACCATTTTCTAAATCTCGTTTCCCATCAAGTCCTGCCTAATTATGCTCTCACCTATCCACCCTAAATTGTTTGTCCTTGAGATAATCTAAATCCCTGGTTACTTACTGCACATGTATTAATTTGCTTCTTGATTATGTTTTATTCATTTTATTGTTTGTAAGCCACATTGAACTTGAGTCTATTTTGGGCCGATATGGAGTATAAATGTCATTAATAAATAAATAAACAATTACACTACACCAGAATTCAGCTAAAAATAAACCAACCAAGCTCCTCCCAACAAGAGTATACTCATAGGTGTAGTTTACCTGCTTACTATGGGGTGGGACAAAGAATAAGGAAGTGTTATTGGCAGTGGGAAAGGAGAGCCAGTTCAGTATTAGCACCTAATATGTTTGGGCAGGGTCACTGCCCCCCTCTCCGTTTCTACTACAAACTGTGCCTGTGACTATGCTCATTAATCACCATTAGTCTCAGGAAAAAGGCAGGTTTTGAATTATTTCCCAAAGGAAAATAGATAATAATCTTTCTAAATCTCCAAGGGGAGACAGTTTCACAAATGAAGAACTGCCACTAAAAATGTGCATCTACTGTATCCGTTTTGCTGTTGGGAGCATCAAGAAGTACCTTGGCTAGAATGAAGACATCTACCTAGAAGGTACCAGTACAACATACCTACCATGGAGGCAGAGCATTATGAACACTGGGCCTGAAAACCAAGTACCAGCAATTTGAACCAAATATACTGGATGACCAGTAGAGGCTAGTGAACAATGAGCTAACACTAGCCTACCAGTCACTTTGAGTGACTGTCTGGGCATCTGCATTCTTTGGACTCTTACAAACTTTCCCTGACAGCCCAGCAATAGATGTTATGTGATCTACTACTACTACTACTACTACTATTTAGCATTTTTATAGCGCTACAAGGCTTACGCAGCGCTGCACAAACATAGAAGAAAGACAGTCCCTGCTCAAAGAGCTTACAACCTAATAGACAAAAAATAAAGTAATCAAATCAATTAATGTGTACAGGAAGGAGGAGAGGAGGGTAGGTGAAGGCGAGTGGTTACGAGTCAAAAGCAATGTTAAAGAGATGGGCTTTCAGTCTAGATTTAAAGGTGGCCAAGGATGGGGCAAGACGTAGGGGCTCAGGAAGTTTATTCCAGGCGTAGGGTGCAGCGAAACAGAAGGCACAAAGTCTGGAGTTGGCAGTAGTGGAGAAGGGAACAGATAAGAAGGATTTATCCATGGAGCAGAGTGCACGGGAAGGGGTGTAGGGAAGGACAAGTGTGGAGAGATACTGGGGAGCAGCAGAGTGAGTACATTTACAGGTTAGTAGAAGAAGTTTGAACAGGATGCGACAACAGATAGAGAGCCAGTGAAGCGACTTGAGGAGAGGGGTAGTATGAGTAAAGCGACCCTGGGCAGCAGAGTTTTGAACCGATTAGAGAGGGGAGAGGTGACTAAGTGGGAGGCCAGCAAGAAGCAGATTGCAGTAGTCTAAACGAGAGGTGACAAGGGTGTGGATGGGGGTTTTGGTAGAGTGCTCAGAAAGAAAGGGGCGGATTTTACGGATGTTGTAAAGAAAGAAACGACAGGTCTTGGCGATATGCTGGATATGAACAGAGAAGGAAAGAGAAGAGTCAAAGATGACCCCAAGGTTTAGAGCTGAGGAGACAGGGAGAATGAGAGAGCCATCAACAGAAATAGAAAATGGGGGGAGCTGAAAACTCCAAAAAAGGAACCATCTGCTTAACCTGTCACAATTTGAAATAAGCTATCCTTAAAACTGCAGAAATTTAAGAGTCCAGCAAATAGTCTTAATTCATCAACACATCCAGATCCCTAGATTCCTTTATCACTGGAATATTCTCAGCTCCAAACTTAGGATTCTATTTGACTTCTTGCCAGTTCAAACCCCCAAAGCACAGAACTTCTAGGTTTTGCTTGTTCAAAGTCAGCTGGTTTAACTATAATCAGTCCATAATATCTGTGAAATGATTTAACCGAGGTAGAACTTGATCAGGGTTTCCAGTGAGGGGTGCATCTGACTTAATGTCATTCGCACACAAGTAGGTAGTAAACCCAAAAGTGAGTATCAGTTGCCCTTAAGATGTTTAGAAAAAGGGGAGGGGAAGGAACCTGCAGAATCCGAAAGCTCATCCTGTGGACTGCTCAGGTTCTCTCCTTCAGCCTCATCACTGGATTACATGCCTTTTGAGGCCCAGGAATTCTGACCTCCATTACATGTCCTCATGATTTTCTAAATCAAATGCACTAGATAGATCTGATAAAATTAAAATTACAGACTGGTTACTGTCCAGGCTTCGATAAACTAGGTCCTTAATTGTCACCTGCATCGATTCTGTGCTAAGAGTCTGTTCTAAATCCAACCTGAACAATATCCAGGCTGCCATTTTCCTACAGAGATGCATCTACCTGAGTACCAGGCACCTTCTCAATAATCTTGGCCATAAAGGGAAGGTCAGCTATTAGGATGTTAATTGGCCCAAAAGTGATCAATAATCAATTATTTCAGCTGAACAGATAAATAGCTCATTCCAAGGAAACGTTTACTATAGACCAATTCAGCATGTTCACTGGGGCTGTCCTTGGTAGACAGCAGAATTGGATCCCCTCCCCCCCAACCTCACTCAACAGATGGCCAGGGATCTAAGGAATGTAAGATAGTTAAACAGCAAAAGCCTGTTCAAAAAGATATGACTTTAGACTTGTTTTAAATTTGTTAAAGAAATCTTAGTACATAAACAGAAGAGCAGGGTAGTCCAGAGCATCTGGCATGAAAAAAAAGAAGGCTGGCATGTGGATTCAAGATAAGCTAGGCACATGGGGGGGGGGGGGGGGGGGGGAGGTGAAACTAATCATCATGGAGAGCATGCGGGGATCTCGGCTGGGTATGAAGAGTAATAAGAGGGTGTGCAAGAATGAAGCACCTTATGTGTTAGAGTGAGAATCTTCTAGCAAATACAGAATGCTATGAGCAGCCAGTAGTGATTCAGTAGGAGAGGGTTGATGTCATCATGCCAAGTTGTATTAAAAATGATTCTGATGGCAGTATTTTATATGGATTATTGACTCTTCATTATTTCAAAACTGCCACAGTGTTTCAAAATGTACCATTAGCACTCAGTTTGGCTACTTGTTACCTACTTCCCCCTGGCTCCCTAGGGGCAAAGTTATCAACATGGGTTACCATTAAGACATGTTATTTTACTGTTGACTCCAGTAACTAGGTTTCATTGCATAAAACGGGACCTGTGCTAAACTAGCATGAGTTAGTGGTAAAATAACACATGTTAATGGTAGCCTCTATTGATAACTTGCCCCTTAAACAGTGAAGCCTCTTCCCAGGCGTAATTCTTCAATTACCCATTTGCCGTTGAGGGCCTTCCCTTAACTGTGTCACCATTTTCTTCTCTATGGTACAAATTCCACCAGTAACAAGCCTAAGCCCTAGAGCCCTGATGGCGAACCTATGACACGCGTGTCAGCACTGACACGCGTAGCCATTTTTGATGACACGCGGCGCCGCCGCAGTGTGGTCCACCCTCCCTCCTCGCTCCCGGAAACTAACCTTAAAGCCTCCTTTCACGTCGCAGCAAGCAGCAGCAGGGCAGGCCACTCCTTCCTTCCGTGTCCCGCCCTCGCCTGACGTAACGTCCGCGAGGGCAGAGCACAGAAGGAAGGAGGAGAGGTCTGCCCTGCTGCTGCTTGCTGCGACGTGAAAGGAGGCTTTAAGGTTAGTTCTGGGCCGGTAGCAGGTGGAGGAGGGGGCCCAGCGACCTCGGGTAGGGGGGGCCCGGGGGTGGTCCTAGTAGATTTTTCTCGAAGTGACACACCACCCGAGTTATGCTCGGTTTTTTTGCGAATTTTGACACACCAAGCTCAAAAGGTTGCCCATCACTGCCCTAGAGTAAAGAAGACCCCAAGCCTCTCCTGACCAATTCCTATCTTGCGTGTTAGATGGCAGGAAAGGATGAGAATGGGCTTGGAAGGGTCAATCAGGGTTATTGGGTAGCGAAGACTTTTTGTTGTTTTGGATGTTTAAGAATGTTCTATGTTATTGTATATGTAAATGATGTTACCTTCCAAGAGAAGGATCTGTTTCCTGGATTGGTGATCTATAAATTAGCATAAATAAGTAAGAAAGCATGCCAGACATTTCAACCCATACTGGAAAAGAATATGTAGACAACTATTATGTTGCAGGGATGTTTTGGTGCTGCTTTTAACTCCTAACCCCTATTCACTTGTTCAGTACCCATGTCTGTTTTATCATACCCACCTTAGTATTCCCTTATTTGTCCTGTTTGTCTGTCCTGATTAGATTTTAAGTTCTGTCGAACATGGATTGTCTCTTCATGTTCAAGTGTACAGCGCTGCGTAAGTCTATAAAAACGATAAGTAGTAGCAGTACTTTTTTTTTTCTACCCAGGAAAACAATTGTAAAGTGATATGCCTGGTTAATAAGGTAACACTGTGAACCAAATAAATGTCTAACAGTGAGGTATTTTTTCTGTGATTATGCACTTAATAGGTCTCTGTTTCAATGAGCACCGTATAAGGAAGGATCTTGGACAAACCTGATTCCACAGAATTCCTAATCATCTTTCAAGGACACCTTGAAGAGGCACTGAAACCAGACGCCTGTGTTGTTGCATTGTCTGCACACCAAATGTTTCCAAGCTAATTTTTCATGGGCTTGCATTATGGTTTGAAGATAAATGAATGTGTATGAATATTATATATGTATAGATGGAGAGAGAAAACATTGATGCACAGTTCCTATGCCAAAAAATGTGCATTTGCCTTTAAATACACATATAAAAGTTGCCAAGGAAATATTCACGTTGGCAGGATAATCAAAATATAAGCAGTGGGCAAAGCCATTAAAATGTAATTGCTTTTTTGGGCAACACTGGGGAAAAAACATATTTTATATCTAAAGTTATCGGAAAAACAAGCTTTAAAGGGCCAATATTTAACCACGGCAGGCTGCTGTTGTGATTAAACTGAAACTGTATATTCAGCACTGGTAACCAGATACCAGCTGGTGCTGAATATTCCATTTCAGCACTGACCCTAAAGGGCTATCCCGCTTAGCGCCAGTATTTCCACAGCTCACCAGGTAAAGGACTTCTTTCACAAAGCCGCACTAGCGATTCCCGCACAGCAAATGAGAGGAAGCCCATAGGAATTGAATGGGCTTCCTCTCGTTTCCCGCACCGAGAATCAGTAGCATGGCTTTGTAACAGAAGCCCAAAGTTAGGACACTCCTTTAGCTATCCAGTTAGCAGTCTGAATATTACTGCTAACTGGATACTCTACGGCTCTGCCCAGCCTCCACCTACAGATCGCCCTGGCACTGTTCGGATAGTCCAAGGTGGTCAGAGGAGAATATTCAACAGCACTATCCAGTTAGTACCACTGAATATCCCTTTCACGGGCACTTTTCCAGTTAGCAGTGCTTACTAACCAGATAAGTGCCTTTGAGTAGCGGTTCCTAAGGTTTAAAGTTGGTCGAAGGTGTTTGCGCCAATTCTAGTAATTTTTTATGTGCACGATCACTGGCTTCAAGAAAACCCGAGAAGGAAAAGCTGGGGACCACTCTTGCAATTGACTTGAAAGACAGTTTCAGACGATTTCTGGAGGAAGGTGGCCCTCCTGTATTTTCCAAAAAACTGTGGGGTCCTTTTACTAAGCTGCGGTAAAAGGGGGCCTGCACTAGTGTCAGTGAGGGGGGAGCATAGGTGGCAGTAGGGGTTCCTGCACTAATCCAGCGGTAACCGAGCAGTGTGTGGTGCTGCCCGATTATCGCTGGGTAAGCACCAACACTACATAAATAGAAATATTTTTGTAGCACTGGAAATGGTGCGTGCTGGGGGTGGGAACTACCGCCGGGATAGCCCGGCGGTAGTTCAGGATTGGTGCGCGGCAAGCCTGTTGCCACATGCCAACCCTTTAGTAAAAGGGCCCCTAAGCTATTAGTAAAGTTTAATTGCACTTCTTAGTGCTCCAAATCAGGGCCGCCGAGAGAATGAGTCGGGCCCGGGGCAGGGCCGCCGCCACTGCCCCCCCCCCCCCCCCCCCAGGATCACCACTGCTGCCCGCCACAACTACCTTGGCTGGCAGGGATCCCAAGGACCCCCCGGCAGAAGAGTTCTTCCTCCAGCACTGCTCTTCTTCACTCTGCCGCATGACCTGCCCCTGCGGCTGCTTTTTCTCTCACGTCGCATATACTCTGATTCAAAACCAAGCATTCGTAGCCTGAGGGAAAAAGCTGCAGCTTGGCAGGAAGAGCAGCGCTGGAGGAAGATCTCTTCTGCTGGTGGGGTCTGGGGGGGGGGGGGGGTCCTTGGGACCAGCCTCCAAGGGGGGGCCCGGTGCCGGAATTTTCTCTCTCCTGCTCCTGTCGGGACACAATTACCCAGGTCCCATCAGGAGCAGGAGAGAAAGAGAAACCTCTGTGCTGGGCCCCCCTTGGAGGCCTGGGCCCTTTTGCCTCCACTGCAAATAAGAGCAAGTTGTCATCCACTGATGATCTTATAATCTGTATGCAGTGGCGTACCAGGGGGGGGGGGCGGTCCGCCCCGGGTGCACGCCGCTGGGAGGGGTGCCGCGCGCCGGTCAGCGTCGTTGGTTTCCATGCTCCCTCTGCCCCGGAACAGGTTACTTCCTGTTCCAGGACAGAGGGTACATGGAAACCAACAACGCTGACCGGCGTGCGGCACCCCCCCCCCAGCAGCGTGCACCCGGAGGGGGGGTTCTTTCACCAGGGTGGGGGGGTCGTGCTGCACGGAGAGGGGGCGCTGCACCCGGGGGGGGGGGCGCATCAGCGATCTGCCCCGGGTGTCAGCGCCCCTCGGAATGCCACTGTCTGTATGTGAAGATTATCCTGTGTATGGAATTATTAATTTGAATATCAGTCTGGTAAAACAATTTTTTTTTTTTAAGAAAGGGTGCAGAGCCTGTGAATAACAAACTGGGTGTGAGTTTGTCATGGTATCTGCATCTTGGTAATTCTGAATCCATTTAACTAGAAAAAATTGGCTCCTGCATTTAACTTTTTTTTTTTAATATGCTGCATGAGAAACAATGCAGAATAACAGATTATGATGCTATTATCATCAGTGTAACAGTTTCTTCCATTAGGACATTAGAATTAAGTTCTTAAGTGCTTAACCTTTTTATTTATAATTAGATGAGTTTGGTATGGTGAGTCAGCTAGCTTGCATTAAAGTCTCTCTAGCAGTGGCCACCTGATGACCTGAAGGTGAAGACCAGTGACCAGATTAGTGTTAATGGTCATGGATAACCATCTGGTCCATGACATTCTGCTGCCATTCTCTAAGAAGCTTTGTGAAAGTGAAGTGGGCCAACCTGTTGAAAATACTTGTAAAGAACCATGAAGTATACAAAAGAATGTAGCAGAATACCAACACTGTACAGAGGAGAAGGGACAGATACTGGACCTCTAATGACTTTCAAGTTTGCTCTGGTGGACATTTTGGGGAGAGCAAAAAAAAAAAAACTAGATAAAGACAGAAACAGTTGCACTTTTGTTTTTACTTTGCAAAAAATATTTTATAGCCTTTAATTAACTGACCCTATTCACTTTATGATTTGTTATATAAATCAATAGCAGAGTACTTACACGTTCTTACTCCATATAAGACACTTTCACTGTTTTATCAGTATTTATAAGGACATATTTTGGATGAATAACTACTGTTGTAGTTGAACTTGTATATAGTCTTGATAATACTTGGCTAAAATGGATATGTTAACTTAAGATTTGCATAGCAGTCAAATGGATTTATTTCCTTAAAACTACTGCATTGTGATGAAACAGATGCTGGATGTAGAGGGTTGTTGTATATATTTTATAATCTGTTTAATTCTGCACAAGACGGGGATTAGAGGCATTTAGTTTTGCAAAGCATAATTTTAAGAAAATTCCAAAAGAATGTCAATTGGTTTTAAAAGCAATATCAATATGCTTCATGGAGCTTTCACCAGTTGATGTATATTCTCCACACAGAGGAGCATTTATGGGCCAATGAGATAAACTGACCTGACTCCTGTTCAGCTGGAAAGATGTGCTGAGAAATTTTCACCTGAGCATAATGACTTCTAGATGCAATGTGGATCTAGTCAACTCCATTGCCTCCTATCATATATTTCAGACTCGGCTCTGCCCTGTGGAGATTTTAACTATTTTGTGTACTTTTTTTTTATGCCTCTGAATTTCAGGGAGTAGAAGCCCAAGAGATTATTTAGACAACTGACCGTGGTTTTTGGTACAACGTTGTAAAATTATTATTCTTTATAGTGCCATAAATACAAAATAAAAATAATCCGTTTTGCAAACCTACCCTGTATATTTTTATTAGACATTTAGCAATGCTAAGAAAACAATAATGAACAAGGTTGAGAATGTAAAAGCAAACTTAAAGCACTCAGGGGTCCTTTTACCAAGCTGTAGGAAAAAGGGCCTTGCCCTAGCGGCGGGGGCCGCTTTTCTTGCACACCAGGGCCCCCAGACAAACTTGGCCATGCGGTAAGAGAATCATGAGGCAGGAAATCCTTACTGCTACCGATAAGGGCTCCCGTGGTAACCGGGTAGCATGCAACGATGCTCAATTACCGCCAGGTTACTTCTGTGAGAGCCATTTCCGGGGGTTTTCTTTTTCCCCCGGAAATGGCATGCACTCAGGGCGGAACTACCACTGGCGGCTGCGTTGGGTCAGAAGTAGTTCCAGTTTAGCATTTGGTAAGCCTGCATTGGGCTTACTGATGCTTTGCAAACGACCCCCCAGTTTATCCTATAGTTGAATGCTTCCCAAAGTTTTATTCTGTATTGTTCCCATTTTAACACTTAGGGGACCCTTTTACACAGGTTTGCTAAAAAGTGGCATGCACTACTTTTAGCAGGTGATTTTTCTCTCCTGTGCCCTCTTTGCGCAACTGCCCTAAAGCTGAATTTTTTTCCGGCAATAATGGCCAGGCGCTAAGTCCAAAATTAGCGCCTAGCCATTTACTGTGTGAGCCCTTACCACCTCCAGCATGTGGCGATGTGGCCATGCTGCTGATTACTGCCGGGAACACCCACCGCAGTAGAAAATAGAAAATTATTTTCTACCATGGGAAACTGCACAGCCAACTTCGGGACAACCGCCGGGCTCCTGCGTTACCCAGCAGTAGGGCCAATTTGGCACATGCTACCCAAGCGGTTGGCCTACTGCGTCTTTCTAAAAGGGCCCCTTAGAAATGTGAACCTCATATGAAAAAATAATAGCAGATCTCCACCAGCGGAGCCAGTGGTGGGAGGGGGGCTGGTGGTTGGGAGGCGGGGCTAGTGCCCTGAAAATGACAGATACAAATCAAGGTAAGGTATACAGAAATAGTAGCACATATGAGTTTATCTTGTTGGGCAGACTGGACGGACCATGCAGGTCTTTTTCTGCCGTCATCTACTTTCCACTTTCTCATCTGTTATCTCTTCCCCCCCCCCCCCTCTTTATTCAATGCATGACCAGCAGCAGTCAGCAGCGGACACTGTGTGTCAGTGTACACTCACAGACCCTAGTACCACTCTAACAGGAAGCCCAAATAGGGGAGCAGGCAGGTCCTGTGAACATTCATTGACTCACAGCTGGACCCATGCTGACTGCCACTTCTGGGGAAAGGTCTCAGTGGAGGTCCAGAGGGAGGGGGAGAAGCCCTGTTTGTGATTCCATGCACTGATTATGTGATAGTTTATCAAACAAAATAATCCTTGTTTTAAAAGCTGTCATCCAAGTTAGTATCTTGGGAAAGAACAATGTTTGAAAAGAAGAATCTTCGGGCATCTTTTACTTAGGCACACTCACGTTTAGTGCGCCTACAATTGTTAGCGCACGCCAAAAATGTGAGCGCGCCTTAGTAAAAGTCCCCCTGTGTATTTTATAATTATAACCTTTTATTGATTCCTCCAGTATACTGTAGTTTGCTTTGTCCTTTTTCTTTGTTGGATTTAGCCTTGTTTGAAAGGGTTAGAGGCAAGCCTTGAGGTGGATCATATTTGTGCGTAATTTTAGAATGTTAGTCAAAGCTCATATTTAAATCAGTGCTGCTACACCATGAAAAAAGATGAAAGTTATAAAAAAAAGTTTGTAAAAATGATCCACATTCCGTACTTAAAATGCTTTCAATTATAGTGTAAATTCAATGGGGACCAATATTCTAAAAGATTTATGCGATCACTAATGGGTGAACCCAGAGAACGGCTGTACAAACCACTACATGGCCAAAGTCAGCTGTTTAATTTTGCATGGAATGCGGTGCAGAGTGGGTGCAGATCAAACATTTATAAGGACAGTGCTAATATTCATCTGCTATCCATAGAACTTATTTTTATTAGCACCACTGTCAAAATATTAGGTCTGTATATAGCAAAGATGAGGGCAAAAGGTGCCTGATGAAAAGAAGAAAAAGCGAGAAGGGGTGCCTGGCTGAGAGGAAGGTAAGTACTTGATGGGGAGGGGATCCTTGATGGATAGTAGAAGAAGGATAGGGGTCTACTGTTATTTATTATGAGATCCGTTTTCAAAAGACCTGCTTAGTGGACAAGATAAGTAGTTATCTTTGGTGAATTTTCAGTTGACCTTACCCAGCTGGAGGGGGGGGGGGGGGGAGGAGGAAAAAGAGCCACTGTTCCTGCCACTTGCCCTACTCCCATTATGGAAAAGCTGCTATAGGCCTAATGAAAATTCACCCATAAACATTTGACTAGTTAGATTTAGAGTCTGCTTTATCGACCTTCAGTAAGCACGTGGGTGCTGGTGTGCTGTAGCCATTAGCACAGGCGTGTGGTATCAGCTACAGCACACTAAAACCAGCCAGTGTGGTAAACATTTTGCACTGTTTAATATGGATTAGATAGGGTTGTGGTTGGAGATGGGACATGGCCGGCACTGACACTGTTTCTGCAAGCTGTCTCTGCTGTTGATAGTGCAGGTGCACTGAACACCACCTCAAAAGCACACATTAAATGCAAGCTTTGCTACTGGCAGTCAGGCATCATGATAACTGCACAATATAAAAAAAAGAAGTCATGACCAGTGAATTCCTCTGATCTGACCTAATTCTCTCCCCGCCCCCCAAGATAAAAACCCATAATTCTTCTATAGGTCAGGACCCCATCCTCTTCTCCCCCCTCCCACCCTTACCCAAGCTTTCCCTGATAGACTAGTGTACAAGGTAAGAGAAGTGCCACTCTGCTTCTACCATATTGCCACCAGGTTTCAAAATGGCAGCTTTTATTTGGCTGATTGACCCTTAGTGGTAATACTATGAGACTACGGATAGGAGTCAGATCTTCATCCCTTTCCAAACTGTTTTGGAAGCTGTTGCAAAATAGCTACTTGACAGCTGTCTGGTCTTGAATCAAGACAAAACTGTGCCCTGCTGGATCATACCTCTCCTCCATCATTCACGCCCACCCTTTTTCATCAAGCTACCCCAACCAAACCATCATTTTGATATTTGGGTATAACTGGATTCCCAACTTATTTTTTGCCCTTCATCACCTTAGATCAATCAGAAATTGTTTGAAAAAGGATGTTCTTCTTGCACTGTATCACACATTCATAGGCTCTCGACTGGATTATTAGAATGTTGTGTATGCAGGCATCTCCAGAGCAAATCTTAAATGACTGCAGACATTGCACAGCACTGCCACATATGTTTTATATAAACCGTCACACAAGGATCATATCACTCCATTGCTCAAACATCTACATTAGGTACCAGTTGAGCATAGGATTAAATATAAGATATTGACCTTAACTCACAGAGCCCTTTATGAAAATAGCCTCACTCATCATTCCATATGTTCCTATGTGATATCTTTGATCCCTGAATGACCATGGTCTTCTACTATCAGGCCCTGCATGAGCAAGCTGGGAATCCACTAGGAGCAGTGCTTTCTTTTTTTTTTTTTGTTGCCCCATTCCTTTTAAATACATTACCTTTATACCTACGTTCAGAAAATTCCTATGGTAAATTTCAATCGGTGCTGAAAACAGATCTTATTACAAATGCTTATGAAGAAGACCTGTCTCTTTTACAAACCAGGATAATTTTTGCCACCAAATGATCTCATTAATGAATGTTTTTTATCCTTATTTTTTATCTACATATTAAGGAGCACCCTCAGATATTCCCACTGTAATAACTCACAGATAAATCGCTGTGGTTTTTTTGTGGTACAGCACCTCATTCATCGGGTTGTTCCTTATTTTATTTTATCCCAATTCAAGTGCCGTTAGTCTGGTGCAACACAATCCCATATTTTTTGTTTCTCTAAAATAACTCTTTTTGTATATGTGTGCCCAATCCTTCGTAAAACTGCTCACTAATAATCTCAGCTTAACAACCATGCGGGAACTGTTGTAAAATATAACCAATCACTTATCTGAATCGTGTATTGGAATAATGCCCTGACTGCATCAATATAATCCAATTCAATCCTGTGCCTTCCCCTGAATGCTAGCTTCTCCTATATCCCAATGGCTTGATTTTCTACATTTTGCACTTATTCAGGGGTTTTTGTTGTTGTTTTTTTTTTTTTTAACGGACCAAAAAACAAAACATCCAAAGCACAAAACCTTCTTCAAAACAGTATTTTTGAAGAAAAAAGACCTTCTTTCCTATTCAGATTTTGGACATTTTGTGCAAAATGTCCAAAGTCGGACTTAGACGTCATATCAAAAATGCCCCGCCATGTGTGGTAAGAGGGATGGCCCAACCGTTAGGCAAGCCTAACGGTTGCCTAGGGCAGCAGCATCTTGGGGGCAACAAAAAACAGCAGCAGTCAAAGGAAAAAACTAGATCCTGATAGTTAAATGCATTTAAGGAGTGACTGGGGATCACTCCTGCCCAAAGCCTTCTGGACCACCAAGGAAACTAATGATAGGCACTTTAGGGGTGGGGGAAGTGATCGAGGGATAGGGGAGAAATGCACAGGTCCTGCAGACTCTGAACTGAAAGCATCAGACCACAGCTTTGAGACCTGATACTCCCGGACCCTGGAATAATAATGCTTGCAATTGGCATTATTCATTTACCACAGGAGTCAGCAGCCAGCAGGACTGATATACCACAGGTTGCCGACTCCTTTTTACTGCACCTTGATAGCTTCTTTCCCTAAAATGTGTATCTGTGGCTCCACTAAGATGAACCTCCATGGTTGAATCCAGGGCCTTACTCTTCTGCAGTGAGGCTAGGTAGAGTGCATTTTTTCTAGTGAAAAAAGGTGCTGGTACTCAAATGCTGGGCCACCCTTCAGGGGTGGGGTGATCACTGAGGGACCCATCCCACAATAGTCAGGCCCCCTGCAACCAGTCACAGGATCTATGACAAGATAGAATTGTTGTGTAGAGCCTGAGCTCTTTCATTAAAACCTGGGAACCATGGGTCAATTTTAGCAGACAATGGAAAAGGTGCCAGTACTCGGTACCTCCGAGTACCCCCTCAAAAAAAAGCCCTGGGTAGATTACATAGAAGATGCTGGCAGTCAGGGATGATGTCCAAAAGAGGTAGAACTATTTTTCCAAGAGGCCCAGCCACAGATAAGAACATAAGAATCGTCATAGTGGTTTATTTTTATTACTGTTATTAGTCATTTTCTTTATTACTGTTATATATTGGAGAAAAGAAGAAAATGACTAATAACTTGAATCCTATTTGTGAACTGCAGCCAAATAATTAGTTACCTTTTTTGTTTGAGTGAGTACTAGTACTAATCATTTTTATGTTTTTTCTTTAGGTTTGCTGTACATATACTATCTTATTTGTGTGTTATGAAATGTATAAATAAATAATTTTTAAAAAATTGCCGTACTGGGTCAGACCAAAAGTCCAGGTAGCCCAGTTGTTTCTAATAGTGGCCAGTCCAGGTCACAGGTACCTGGCAGAATCCCCAAAAGTAGTTGGACTCCATGCTACCAATCTCAGGGATATGTAGTGGTTTCCCCCATATCTATCTTAATAGCAGGTATGGGCTTTTCTTCCAGGAACTTGTCCATAACTTTTTTTAAACATTTTCTGGCAAAGAGTTCCAGAGCTTAACTATTTAACTATTCATTGAGTGAAAAAAATATTTTCTTCTATTTGTTTTAAAAATATTACCATGTAACTTTATGGAGTGTCCTCTAGTACCTTTTGAAAAAATAAACATTCGATTCATGTTTATCTGTTCTACTCCACTCAATACATTGTAGGCCTCTCTCATATTCCCCTTTATTTGCCTCTTCTCCAAGATGATCCACCTCCATCAGCCCCTTGGGACACCCCAAACTGGCTCCCTGCTTCAGTACCAGCATTGAGGTTCCAATGCATATGTACTTCTTTCACATACCGCAGGGAAGCTAGGTGGATTAGATAGAAGATGCTGGCAGTCAGTGATGAGCTCTTCTCCCAGCAGGCCCAACCACACTACTGTGATCCAGCTGCAACAGCAGCCCGGGACACCCCAAACTGGCTCTTCTCTTTAGTACCAGCTCGAGGCTCAAATACACAGGTACTTCCTCTCCCACCAGGGGGAACCTGTTCTTCCAGTTACTTGTGATCTGCATTGGCCACTGTTGGAAACAGGATACTGGGCTAGATGGACCATTAGTCTGCCCCAGTCTAGTTATTATGTTTTTATAACTGTTTCATGCAACTGCTGGTCATGGAACCGACAAGAGGAGGAACTACTTTGGATGTAGTCTCAATGGAACTCAGGACATTGTGCAAGTGTTAAAGGTGCTAACAGTGATAATGGTAATTACATTTGACACAATCCCATTAAGGCAGATGCAGAGTAAAATTGGTGTTCCCTCTAAGGAGTGACCTGCTGCGTGCAAAATATTTTTGGAGTGAGCGCTGAAAATAGCCCGATAGCCATGTAGTACAGAGCCCAGGCCCACAGGCAATCAGCAAAACCTTGTCTATATTACCTCATGGGAAAAAAGGATTCTCCACTTCAGAGCATAAGGCAGACTACTTTTAGTTCAAGCAGATGTTACAGACAAGGGCAGGATGTTCCAAACTAAAAGTCTTCACTGAGAGAAATTTTCTTACAAGTAAACTGGTAAAAATTGTAATGGAGTTTCACCTCATACAAGTATAACAAAGCAAAATGGGAGTTTGGTCTTTTCTTCTACACACTTGTAAGACATCCTCCTTCCTTTCTATTGAACTTTGGATTCCTTCAGAACCCTCACTGGCCTCCTTGACTCATCAAGAACCCTATTTGGTATCTGATACTTCCTTTCCTCCTCTTCACCTCTGGACTCCAACTGACTCCTGGATTATGTGTTTGTAGACATTTTCTGTACCATCCTTTGGAACAAAAGACCAGGAAATTTACAATGAAAACACCAAAAGCATTGGCGGGGGGGACACAACATACACACAAAGAGGGGGGAGGGGAGAGGAACAAAGGGAGGTAAAGAGCTTAGCAGGTATTGAGAACTTAGGATCCTGCTTTAAAGGTGCTTGCTTGCAGTAACATCTAGAATAATATAATTTTGACCTATCTCTATAACAAATGAAGCATCATTGAAGAAATTTAAGATACTGCTTAAAATATACTTTTTCAAGATGGCTTTTGGTCTTTCTGAAGACACCAAGCAAGAACAGTAGAGCAGTGGAACCTCTTGCAGATGGTGTTCAGAGAATATCTTTATTAAAAAGTTCTTCTAAAACATTGAGGAAGACCCGACACAATTTGTGTTTCGGCCCTACTGGCCTGCATCAGGGGTCAAGGAAAATGTCATTCAATACTTGTTTTTAGGTTGGTCATTGAAGAACAAAAACTCCACTCAATCGTCAATCCAACAAAGAAGAAATTAGGACTCACATATTGACCCCTGATGCAGGCCGGTAGGGCTGAAACACAAATTGTGTCAGGTCTCCCTCAATGTTTTAGAAGAACTTTTTAATAGAGATATTCTCTGAACACGATCTGAGAGAGTTTCCATTGATCTACTGTTCTTGCTTGGTGCCTTCCCTCCAGTGGAGCATTTTGCCTTCTGTTTGTGACTTCTTTTGGTCTTTCTGATCAGTTGGCACTGGATATCAGTGGAGGTCTATCAGTACATATTTGTCTCTGTTCTACAGTCCTAGGACTGGATGTCGTTCTTATCAAATTTATGTTTTCCTTTTTTTTCTGATGTTTGATTAGTTTTGACTGTTGTAAACCTCTGTGATCTAATTTTTTTTTATTTTTAGCTAAGCAGTGTACCAAATCTGCTAAGTTTAGGACACTAAAGGCCTCTTTTATCAAGTTGCACTCCATCGGCATTGCTGCACGAGAGCTTGATAAAAAAAGGCCCTAAATCAAGTGTGAATGTTATTCAAAATACCATCTTGAAAGCCCAGACCAGATGCGTTCCACGTTTTTGCAAAGGTGAAAAGAAGAGAAAACGACAACCAGCATGGTTAAAAGGTGAAGTAAAAGAGGCTATTACAGCAAAAAGATTGTCCTTCAAAGAATGGAAAAAGACCCAAATGAAGAAAATAAGAGAATATGAAGAGAAACTTGCAGCAGAGGCTAAAATTCATAGTAACAATTTTTCAGTTATGTCAGAAGCAGAAAGCCTGTAAGGGAATCTGTAGGACTATTAGATCATGAAGGAGCAAAAGGGGCAATCATGGAGGACAAGGCCACAGTGGAGAAACTGAATGAATTCTTTGCTTCTGTCTTTACGGAAGAAGATGTAAGAGATCTGCCTGTACCAGAAATGGTTTTCAAGTGTGATGATGTGGAGGAACTGAAAGAAATCTCAATGAACCTGGAAGATGCCCTGAGCCAAATTGACAAATTAAAGAGTAGTAAATCACCTGGCATACATCCAAGGGTAAGAACTCAAGCATGAAATTGCTGATTTGTTAGTAATATGTAACCTGTCATTAAAATCATCTATAGTACCTGAAGATTGGAGGTTGGCCAACTTTGCCAAGGACATGACACCCTGTGACTTCAAATACCCAACAAAGAACACAAATGTTATACCTCCCCATGCATAAAAAGCTAGGTCTTTCTCCCCCAGTCAGCTTCAAGACACACACTTCAACACAAAGCCCAGATCTTCTCCCATTTGCTCAGTCTACCCTCGCGGTCAGCTTTCAAATGCTCCATCTCAGAAATGTGCCTATTTTTTCCAGCCATAATATGGGAGAAGGAACCTGCTCAGATTTCCAGTAACATGCTAGTGTAAGGCAAGCTTCAGCCATGCCTCTTATTGAAAAACTGCCACTGGAAAAAGATTTGGGGGTAACTGACTGGGAACGTTTGAAGAAGCAACAGGTTTGCTTCCCCCTGCATTCTCTGCCAGAGGAGTGAAAGGGAGGGGATTTAGACAGACTGAGGTCTCTTTAGTCACCCTCCTGCTTCTCAAACTGAGCAAGCTCAACAGGAATCTAACCAATTGGCTCTTTGGAAATAGTGACACCTCATGCCACTGACCATATTCTTGAAAAAGAAGACAAAATAGTAGGCAGCATCTTTCAGAAATCTGGCTGTCATATCCATAGCAGAAATCTTTTAAACAGTCCTAATACTTTAATATAGCAGGGGTATCACATACATAAGAAATATAGACCCAACACTACTTTGAATTTTATATGTGTCAGGTTCAAGTTACCACGGACCACGGTGACTCGTTCATCATCAGTCCAAGTAAACCACCACTTTTATAATGCTTTGCTTATTTCTGTTATTACTTTATCACACTTAATATTAGGACCTGCAACCAACATTTGCCATGTTTTGCCGTGGGTTGCTTCAAGGTATGGTCCGCTGTAAAACACAAAACCTTACAATTACTCTGAAATCGCTTAATTCAAATATTAAAATACACTTAAAATCACCACCTCTTATACTCTTACCTCAAACTGTCTCAACTGACTTCATTGTGTTTCTCAAAATGGCGATTGTTTGAATTGCCCTCCCATACATAGAGCACATGACTCAGGATTAGCCTATCACTAGGCTAGCAACACTCAATCATCTAAACCAGTTGAACAACTTGAAAATTTAAATAAACATTTGATTCAAGCCAAATTACACAGGGACACATTAGTACAATACATAAGGTGTCATCCATTAGGTTTATGGGTGAATAAAGAACCAAAACTTTTCACCTATGATAATGCATTTATGATGAAGTGGAATGCGATATTAAACAAGGGCAGCAAAGATTTAATGCTGCTAATTGTTAGGGCCTTTTTTATCATAAATGTATAAACTAGCGGCTCTCGTGCAGCAATGCCGATGGAGCGCGACTTGATAAAAGAGGCCCTAAATCAAGTGTGAATTTTATTCAAAAATACCATCTTGGAAGCCCAGACCAAGTGCATTCCACATTTTTGCAAGTTTTGAACTACTTCAAAACTTGAGCTTGAGTTAAAGACTGAGATTGAAAGCACTTCTAATATGTTGAAAGTCTTTTGAAGTACAAGAGTATGAAAAACAGAAGTTGGAATTGCAACAGAAACCACAAACGATTAGGGGAGTCTCTGCAACAAGCTGAAATCAGGAAATACAAAAGAGTTTATCATGATTACCAGTCAAATAAGGTTTGCCCTTGGGTGAACCGAGAGTATAATAATAAGTCAGATCGCGAAATGGCTTTTAACATTCTTCTTCTGACTTTGATTCAGGTGGAGAAATTGAGGATGGAGCTCCCCCAAACAGAATTGAGTTTTTTTTATCCAATCATAGATTTGGCAATGGAACCGGGATTAATACCAAGTGGGGTTTCGGGATCAGCTCCCCCAGTGGCCACTTTCTATGTAGCCAAATTTGAAGAGCAGTATTTGCATTCTTATTGGTTCAAGCACATCCGTATTTGGAAACAGGTTTTAGATAATGTATTCTTGATATGACAAGGGGGTGAAAAACATTTACAGTTGTTTTTACAATGGCTGAATGAACTGAACCCTCACCTTCAATTTACTATGTCCCAGAATAGTGAGCAATTGGAAGTCCATTTATATCAAGTCGGTGACACTATTCAAACAACTTTATATCTCAAAGAAGCAGTTAGAAATACTTTGCTTTATTTTCAGGGCATCGGCCTTACAGATTACGTTTTAGTCTACTGATAAGTCAGTTTTTTGAACACGCAGAAATTGTTCAACAATGTGTGAATTTCAACATCAAGCACACAGTTTATTTCTGCACTTTATTCAAAGAGGATACCCATATGCTACTTCAAAGAAAGCATATCTGAGGGCAAAGTTTGCCTGGCATGATCTTCTATTGCAATACAAAGTCAAGTTTGAAGAAGACAAATTGATTTTTGTGATCCCTTATATGTTTTTTTATTTCAGAAATTATATCATTGATTTTTAAATAATAGACAGTGTTGTCAATACACAATTGATTTTCAGAACATCCCACAATTGTCTATTGCAGGTGCCGAACCATTGGTGACATGTTAACTTACAAATGGTTAGATTACCATCAAAGTAATGGGGAATTGAATGGACATATCAGATGTAGACACTGCCAATGGTGCGACCTCACTTTGGAGGGAATCCAGTGGAGGGCTCCTTGATTTAAACGATGATTTACTTTGAGTTCTAACACCACCCGTGACATCAATAATGTAGTGTATGTGATTCAATGTCCTTGAAATTTTTTATATGTAGGCAGGACAACTAGATCTATAAAAGTAAGACTGGTGGAACACAAATCTAGGATCACAAAGAAAACCAGAGCAGCTCCTTTGGTATCCCATTGGCTAGACGAGAGAAAAGTACAAGTGACATGCGCTGGAGAATTTTGGACAGAATTAAGATGGGGTGGGAGAGAGGGTATATAGAGCATCTTCTTAACTATAAGGAGCAAAGGTGGATTTTTGTCCTTAATACTGTGTCCCCAGCGGGTTTAAATTTAGTAATTGATTGGGCATCCTTATATTAAACTGGGTTGGATGACTGAGTGTTGCTAGCCTAGTGATAGGCTAATCCTGGGTCACATTCTGTATGTAAAGGAGGGTGATTCAAACAGTTGCCATTTTGAGAAACACAATAAAGCTGGTTGAGACAGTTTGAGATAAGAGTATAAGAGGTGGTGGTTTTAAGTGTATTTTAATATTTGAATTAAGTGATTTGAGAGTAATTGTAATTTTTTTTACAGAGGACCATACCCTGAAGCAGCCCATGGCAAAACATGGTGCATGTCGGTGGTGGATCCCAGTTTTAAGATAAGTGTGATAAAGTAATAATGGAAATAAGTAATGCATTATAAAAATTGTCTGGGGTGTTATCTTAAAATGGAGTGTTATATTCTGTTACTTTGCTGCTTCCAACATATTTATGTTTCTTTAACAATGTTTAGTATCTGATTGTGGGTATTCTATTGTTTGTGTCAGATTTGGTTCCTTTCACTTTAATAAAGATATTTAAACATAAAAGTGGTGGTTTATTTGGACCGATGCCGAGTAAGGTGAGGCACAGGACTGAGAGCCTGTATGAAACGAGTCACCACTGAGGTCTGTGGTAACTTGCTCCCGGCATATATAAAATTCAAAGTAGTGTTGGGTCTCTGTTTTTTATATCCATAGTAGAAAGCATTGGGATTAGGTGAATGTAGTTTCAAAGTTCTTTATTTCCTCTAGTTGTGAAAATAGAAGTGTCGTGCCTGTAGCTTTCGGCCCTCCAGATGATTAATATTAGACAAGAATGTCCGATATGGGCCATACATCAAGATGGCTACAAGACAGTGGAAGCCCCATTTCTCCATGGGGAACGTTACTTAACTTTTTAATCTGTCTGATACTGCATCTGGAGGGTATCCTGTTTTGCAGAGGAAGAAAAAGGCACAATGTGCAGCAGCAGATACCCTGTTGGTGCCAGATAAGACATAGTCTTAATGCCAAATCGCATTTTAAAAAGAACAGAGAGGACCTGAAAATAACATATCAGGCACTGCAGAGAAAATATCCAAAGTGCCTCCAAAATATCCAAGGGTCTTTTGTTGGCAAATACTTACAAGCAAGTTCAAAATGCTAGTCATTTATATAAACTGCAGACTACGTTAATGTAAAATCTTTTTCTTTATTATTAATACTAGGTCATAAATGGGTGCGTTCCATAGCACAAAAGTGTTAAACACAATTGGAGAAACATGCTTTGGTTTTAGCACTAAAAGGACCATTTCAAAGATGGACTTCAATGAATGATCTGTATATTGTAAATGGCCTCATAAAATACTGTCCAGCTTGAAAATCTGTGCAATTACATGATGGGGTGGACTTTGGCAGTAGGCATGTACAGGGGTGGAGTTTGCAAGTATGCACATAGCTTGCTAATTTACACGTCTCTCAAGTAGGTGTAAATGTCTCTGCAAAGTAGGTAGGTACATGGTCTGTCACTTACTCTAGTGTTTCATAAAGAGATGTGCAGGGACATTTTCGATATGATGTCTAAATCTGAAAACGTCCAGAAATCAAGTGGTGAACATGGCCATTTTTTAACCTGAAAAAGTCTATCTTTTTGTATCAAAAATAGTCATTTCCTAGATGTTTGTAGATATTTTGGGCCTGATTCTATATTTGGTGTGGATGGAAAACACACCTATGCGTATTCTATAAACCATGCTAAATGTTAGGCACAATTTATAAAATATGTGTGGAACCATCCATGTGACTAAAGTTTAGGCACAGCCATTTACACCAATGAAAAGCTGGTGTAAACGCCCATGTCTAACTTTATCATCAACTATTTTCCCTGCTCCAGTGATTTGCTTAAGTGAAGCTTGTGCTAAGTATTAATTTTTTTGGTTTAGAAGACCTCAGTCCGTCGGAGTTGTGAGGCACTCTGTGGTTCTAGCCGCCACTCTCCTATCATCACCAGTTTTCGTAGAATTTTCTTCTTGCTATGTTTTTTAAAAAATGTTTTTTAATTATACTTTATTTTCTTTAAATAGCCATTCTTTGTGCATAGGCAAACTCATAATACATTTATCTTAGATGTGTTGTTTCCAAGGGGAATTTGCTGTCTGAGATGACGAGTTTTTGAGAGACACCACACATTTCCTCAATGATTTACAAGTGTTACCTGATTCAAATTGGACTGATAATGTTTGGTTAGCCACACTTGATGTGACATCTCTGTGTACTGTGATTCCTCAGAATAAAGCTTTGGAAATTATTGAATCTACTTTGAACAAGCGGATACCACCAGTAAGACTCTCCACCAAATTTTTGATGGTTTTGGCCAACCTTGTTACAACTGAAAATTATCACAGTATACAGAGACATCACATCAAGTGTGGCTAACCAAACATTATCAGTCCAATTAAAAAAAAAACATAACAAAAAGAAAATTCTAGGAAGACCGGTGACGATAGGAGAGTGGCAGCTAGAACCACAGAGTGCCTCACAACTCCGATGGACTGAGGTCTTTGAAACCGAAAAAATTAATACCTAGCACAAGCCTCACTACATGTCTAACTTTAGGCATGGAAGAAGTTATTCTATGACACTGCATATAAGTTTTAGGAACACCTATGACCCGCCCATGCACCTCCCATGGCTATGCCCACCTTTGAGATCCGTGTGGTAGAATTTATGTGGACTACTTTATAGAATATGCTTAGTGAATAGTGCGTGTAAATTCTAATTAGTGCCAATTAATGCTATTAAGGAAAAATTAGTTAATTACCTGATAATTTTCTTTCCTTTATTCCAAAGGATCAGTCCAGACAAATGGGTTGTGACCATCTCCCAGCAGGTGGAGATAGAGAATTCTAATGAGTTGTGCCTCATAAGCTCCTACACTTAGCAACCAAGCTAGTATTTGATATCAAAGCAGTGAGTGACTTCTAGAGAAAATACTCCAGCCTCTAGATAGAAACAGAACTATGAAATAAAGGGCAAAACTCATGCCTTAGAAATGATGGAACCAGAACAATACAAACACCTGAAATTACAAAGAACCCATTCCACTCCACTCATTATTTTATAGACCTCTATCATATCTCCCCTCAGCTGTCTTTTCTCCAAGCTGAAGAGCCCTAGCCACTTTAGCCTTTCCTCATAGGGAAGTTATCCCGTCCCCTTTATCATTTTTATCGCCCTTCTCTGTACCTTTTCTAAGTCCACTATATCTTTTTTGAGATGCAGTGACCAGAATTGAACACAATATTCGAGGTGTGGTCGCACCATGGAGCGATACAAAGGCATTATAACATCCTCATTTTTGTTTTCCTTTCCTTTCCTAATAATACCTAACATTCTATTTGCTTTCTTAGCCACCTCCACACACTGAGCATTGGGTTTCAACGTATCATCAACAATGATGCCTAGATCCCCTTCCTGGTCAATGACTCCTAATGTGGAACCTTGCATTAAGTAGCTATAATTCAGTTTCCTCTTTCCCACATGCATTACTTTGCACTTGCTCACATTAAATGTCATCTGCCATTTGGATGCCCAGTCTCACAGTCTCGTAAGGTCCTCTTATAATTGTTCACAATCCTCTTGCGATTTAACAACTTTGAATAACTTTGTATCAGCAAATTTAATTACCTCACTAGTTACTCCCATCTCTAGATCATTTATGTTAAAAAGCAGCAGTCCCAGCAGCTATCTACCCTTCTCCATTGAGAATATCTATACTAAACTGCATATCTGGATAGCAGCAGCTGCAGCTCAGTATATGTGGACAATTTAAATGCAGCAGAATTTGAATATTGACCTGACCTCACTCATCCAATCTGACT